>NC_069793.1:48593933-48900564 GCF_027406575.1 Nycticebus coucang
CATTCTTCAGGACAGAGAGAGCTACAGAGAGAGCTACTCTCCAGGGAGAGGGGGTGGGAAAGCATTTACCAAGCCTCATCCTATCTATGAGACGGACATTCCTCCCACCCCTGCCTTGTGAGGCCTTCCTGTCTCATCTAAAAATGGGAAAAATTCTATACCAATGAAGAAACATTTGTAGAGGTCACAACTCACAGACAGAGGCCTATTAAAAGACCAAGATTTAATAAAATTATAGAATACTTCTCTTTTTTTTTAGACAGAGTCTCACTACGTCACCCTCAGTAAAGACTGTGGCATCATGGCTCACAGCAACCTCAAACTCTTGGGCTTAAGCAGTACTCTTGCCTCAGCCTCCCAAGTAGCTAGGACTACAGCTGCCTGCCACAACACCTGGCTATTGTTTTTGGTTACAGTTGTCATTGCTGTTTAGTAGGCTTGGGCCAGGCTTGAACCTGCCAGCCTGAGTGTATTTGGCTGGCGCCCTACTCACTGAGCTATGGGCACTGAGCCAATTATAGAATACTTCTAACAAACCTTACTACCACACCAACAGGTTTCCAGTATAATAACAGTAGATAGTAGCTGAGAGAACCATAAGTCAGACTCTCCCCGATGAAGAATTTATAATGAAACCGCAAGACAACAGGAGAAACAAAACAAGAATACTAGAGGAATTTGAAGTCTCTAGAATCTACACCTATAGAAAATATTAACATAGCCCCAGTCCTAGCAAGATTAACATAAATCCTCACATTAAACCTTATTTACTTCAGTTGCTACAACTCAGCACAAAACATCTGTCTTTCAACAAACAAAAAATCAGGCATGCTAAAAGTCAAGAAAATACACACAGTCTGAAGAGACAAAGCAGGCAGGAGAACCAGACTCAGATATGACACAGATGTTGTAATTATCAGATGTGGCATTTATAATAACTATGATTAATATGTTAAAGACCCTAACGTAAAAAGTACACAACATGCAAGAATGGATGAGTAACGTAAACAGGGAGATGGAAATTCTAAGAAAGGAATAAAAAGGAAATGCTAGAAATCAAAAAATAAAGAATGCCTTTGATGAGCTTATCAGTAGACTGGACATGGGCAAAGAAATAATCAGTGAACTTGCAAATAGTTCAATAGAAACTTCCAGAAATGAAATTGAAAGAAAAAAATAAATGTGAAAAGGAAGAAGAAGAACAGAACATCTAAGAACTACGGGAAAATTTCAAAAGAGATGATGTCTGTACAGTTGGAATGCCAGAAGAAGGAAGAAGAGAGAATGGGAAAGAAGAAATATTTGAAGTAATAATGACTGGGACTTTTCCAGAATTAATGATCTGTTACCAGATCAGTGGTAGGGAGAACCATCCATTAACAACCATCCTCTTGTTCCATAAAGGATCAGAATAAGACTTCTCCTCAAAAACCATGCAAATAATAAAAGTTTCATTAAGTATCTAAAGTGCTAAAAGAAATAAACACCCATCTGGAATTCTATAACCAATTTTATAAGCAATAAATTATCCTTCTAAAGTGAAGGAGAAACAAAGACATTCTTCGATAACCAAAGCCTAAGGGAATTAGTCACCAATACATCTTCCCCACAAGAAATATAAAAGAAGTTTTTCAGGCAGAAGGAAAATTATATTTCAGAACTTCAGAAAGAAAGAGTATTAGAGAAGAAATAAATGAGGTTAAATAAAAGCATTTAGTTTTTATTCCCTTTAATTGAAAACTGGTTAAAGTTATAATAGTAATGATGTATTGGGTGATTGTAGCATATGGCTAAGTGAAATGAATGACAGCATGCAGAAAGGGAAGGAAGGGAAAAATTGGGAATACTTTGTTACATGGTCCTATAGTTTGGATGTTTGCCCCCTCCAAATCTCATGCTGAAATTTGATCTCTAGTGTTCCAATGTTGGAGGTGTTTGGCTCATGGAGCAGACCTCTCATGAATGGCTTGGTGTGGCCTCAAGGTCATAAGTTAGTTGTATTAGTCCCTGGGACAGTTTTCTTAAGAACTGGTTGTTAAAAGAACCCTGGCTTCTTCCTCCCCGCTCTTGCTTCCTGTGTCACTATGTGATCTCCGCACGTGTCAGCTCCCTTTTTCCTTCCACTTTGAGTAGAAATAGCTGGAGGCTCCCACCAGAAGCCAAGCAGATGCTATTCTTGTACTGCCAAATCAAACTCTGTTCTTTATAAATTACCCAGCCGCAGGTACTCCTTTATAGCAACACACACAGGCTAACACAGATAGTAACTTCACATCTAACCATGAAGCAGGTTATTTGGAGGTTTCTGGGCAACTACATTTTTACCCTTTCTAATAGTGATTCAAAGTTTTAAAACAGAAAAATCATGTGGTTGGATTTCTTCTTCTTTTCCCTAATTACCATATTGAGGTGCTGAAGAATAGACAATGAAGGACAAACTGTTGATTTAGAGGAATTGCCTTTCAGGGCCCACAGAGGAGTCTGCCTGGTCTGGGTTTTCTTTCTTTGTTTTCTTCTGATCCTCACTCCCATATTAGATGTAGCACTGTGGAATTCTGGAAAAGCTACCTTTCTTGAAGAAAATTTACTCACAATCCTGGAAATGACTTCGTTTTATTTTCTATGTCAAAATGTAGAAAACTTCAAGATTCATATTAATTAAATGGAAGACAATTACAGTAAGATCTGAAAAGTCATTCAAAATAATATAAAAAAAGAATGTAATCAGATTCTTGTCCTATCAGCAAGCCAAGATTAACTCTCCAATTTGAAAGGAAGGGGGGGAGGACGGTTTTTTTTGTCTATTTTATTAAGAAAGAGGTAATGTTTAAGCTTGAAGAATGAAAGGTAAAATACTGAACTTCTCTCTAGAACTTTCTATCTTCAGGGAAATTTCTTTCCTCATCTAAAAACAATAATACCAACTTCCTGAGGCAGTATTGAGGATCAAATGAAGTAATCAAAGTAAATAGCTTTAGTATGATTGTTACCAATAATAAAATGGCTGTGTGTTATTTCTATATAACTTTACTCTTGGCTTCCTAATACAATTGTATCTCTACTTTAATGCTACCCAATATCCTTACATCTTCCTTTTATTATATTGTAGTATTTCTAAAATGCTGTTTAAAATAATAATTGGAACAATGTCCTTTTTTTAAGGAAGTGATATAAATGTAATTGAAACATGTACATTATTTTCCATCCCAGTGCTACATCTTACTGTGGAATCCTGCTGCAGATAAAGCTTATGCTCAGTTATTATGTGGCTCCAGTGGTCATGAAATAGATTGAAAGGGTATTGGAGGTGAATGCATGCAGAAGGAGAGACGCTTCTCCCACACTGTGCTTGGCCTTGGTCTGGGAGCAGCAGCAGCAGGAATAGGGTCACCCACAGTAAGGCCCCCTGACAAATGCATTCAGGGCAGAATAGAAAACAGCATCACCCAATGGGCCTGCTTTCAGGCAGTGTTAGACCCATGGCTGCTGATGGAGAGAATTTGGGAAGGAATAAGGAGAGAAGAGAAATCAAGTCGGAAGAGTGGAATATGAGAAATGAATCAGTAAGTACGCAAGATATGGTCACAATAGCAACAACAGCCGTAAGAAGTGAATGAGGCCCTTCAGACTCTGGTGTAGGTCCAGGAGCTTAGCTCTCTGCGCCAGGGTTCTTCATCCATGAAGTGGTGATTAGAGGGAGGGGACCTCCAGTACTGACTCAGGAAGCCTTCTCAACCTCTTGTAATGCCCTGGAACCCTTTGGGCACGTCTCCATCCCTGGACCCTATCTTTGGGTTTTCCCAGAAGCAGATCCCAAGTGCAAGTAATGTATTTGAGGGAAAAAAACACTCCTAAAGAAATAGGAAAGGAAAAGAAGCCAAGAAAGTAGAAAACTGGAGTTTAATCTTACAGAGATACTCTGGGACAAGGTGCAAAACCATTTCTCAGAAATTTTCTACCTGAAGGGTGAGGAATCTGGGGTAATTACATATCTACTCCAGAGGGCATTAATACCCCAGCACCCCTCTCCTGCCATGGTAGGCATCCAGACAGTGCTGCCTTGCATGGCTGGTCGGGGAGAGGGTTCTCAGACTCAGAGATTCTGATGCCTGCCAGCAGTTGGAAGCCAGCTGGGCAACCGACAGGTTGGAGGGGGCGCAGAGGGCCACTCCAGCATCTGCTGCAGACCCCCTTCACAGAATAACGTTTTGAAATGCATAACATAAAATACATAGGATTACAAAGAAAACCAATTATATTGAAATTCACTTCTCTCCACAGACCCCCTCAGGGGACCTCAGGTTAAGAAGCTCTGCTAGGGTTTCTTTTCCACGTGAAATTATATGGTTTTATGACCTAAGAGCACAGATTGTGTTACTCTGCCAGGAGGCAGTTGAGTAGGGCTCTGCCTACTCTGAGTAGAAAGTATTTCAGTGGAAAAATGCACTTGCCCAACCTGACAATCCCCTGCAGCTCGGGGACTATAAATGATGCTGCTGGGCTCCCTCATTCTCTTTTTATTTTTCTGCAGTGTTTGTTTTGCTTTGATTATGTTTCTACACTTTTAATTCATCCTTTGTTAGCCCTGAAAGCATGCTGGGGCAGCAATTTGCCCACATGGCCCTGGCAGCAGCTCTGCCTCCTCCACTGTCCCTAGGAGCCTCCATCTCTAAAGTTGTGTGTCTGAAGCACCAGGGTCCCACACGACACTGGGGGCCAGGGTCCGTCCTGTGGCATCATGGTGCCAACAGGTGGCTGTGTGCAGGGTGTTGGAGCAGCCACCCTGTTGGGAGCTGCACACCACTGAGACACTATACCACCTCCTAATGTGACTCTGTGGCTCTGTTACTCACAGCTAAATTACAGTATTGTGACTTCATTGTTGAGTCCCAATTCTCCTAATTATAGCCTAGAGATCTATTATTTGATTTGGTAACACCAAGTGCTTCTTTTCTAAATCATGTAATCTCTTGTAGCTTATTAATGTCAGGTTTGCGCACACGCAGGGACTTGGTTGTTTGCCAGGCAGAATCAAATTTTCAAATTTTCGCTGTGTTATGTTACAGGGCTTTGCTTGTTACAATCTAATTATATTGGCACTGAAATACTGAAAACCAATTTATATTAGAAAGCACTTTAACTCTTTCTTTGGAGTGAATTCACACGCCTAAGTGTCTGCGCACCATTGGTCTTTTTTGTTTTGTTTTGCTTTGTTTTTCCACAGGGAAATTCCTTCTGGGAAAGAGGTAAAACTAATAGTCCCTTTCTATTACAAAGTCTGTTGTTGGTGGAAAAGAATTGTGAATGTGGCTATTCTCAAACATTTTGGAAGTGTGGAGAAGTAAGCACGCACTTCCCATCTCCCTATGGGCTCCCTGCTAGGGGAGCCCCTTGACCCAGGCACCCTGAATCCTTGCTTCTGGTGGTGTAATGGAGCTGTCCTCACCACCATGCACAGGCTTGGACTGGGTTATCCCTTCTCTGTCCCCTCCTCTCTATGCCACCTTTCTCCACTGAGGCCTGAGCTGGCACCTCAGATCCTATCTGAGCCAGGGCACCTTCCTTGGCCTTTTCCCAGAGGTGGTTCTTCATGTATTACCAGCATGTTTCACCTCATTAGTGAGTTAGTGACAAAAGAGGGCCCATGTGTGGCCATCAAGGATCACTCCCATTTGCTGCTGTGAGGGATGAGTGTTGTGAGGCCGGGAAGCCCCCTGACAGTAGTCACAGAAGTCACAGGTGCGTGGAAATAGATAAGACCACCCTGAAGGAGGGGGCAGGTTAGCCAAGCACACAGTGCCCCAGGGAAGAGGACACCCAAGGAGCAACCTCAGATTGAATCCTGCACATCCACCCTGGCTCTGAAGAAGTCCCCTGCAGAGCTGATGTGTGGACTGACATGGTTAGTCAATCTCAGGAATTGTGGATAGCGTTTATGGAATCAGCAGATCCCTTTTAGCTCTTTTCTCTAGGATTTTCTCCATGGGAATGATGAGGAGAGGAACACCTGATCCACTTGAATACAAAAGAAGCTCTCATGGGGTTTCGAAAATGGACGGCCTCCTGCTTTACTCTGTGGGTCTCTAGAATGTCTTTCACTGAGGATTAGAGAGAGGCCTTGCACCCAAAAACTCTAGCCAAAGAGCACAGAGCAAGGTAGAGACCCCTATGCTCACTTTCCTGGAATGAGGCCCTTGAAACACATTTCACAAGCCTCTCCCTGACTCTTTTCATTCAGAAACCTGGCCTGTTTCCTCCTCACCGCTACATCTCTGTCCAAACTGCTCCCTCTGTCTGCATACTCATTCACCTCTATCCCATTTCTACTTGTAGAAATTTAACTCATCTCACACTACCTGGTAAAAAAAAAAATCATCTGTATTCTCAGATCCACCTGATCAGAATTGCACTCTGTTCTCACTAGCCCCAGAGTGAATTCCCTGTGCTGTTTGTAGCTTGGATGATCATATGGTGCAGTTTGCTTGGGATGGTCCTGATTTATGCCTATTGCCCCCGCATCCTTATGAACAGCATCTGTTCACTCTCCAAAGTGTCCTAGGTGAACTCTGGGTAGTGTGGTACGGCAGACACCCTATGAGCCCCCAGTGAGCCATGCCCTTTGGGGTCTTCCTTTGAATGCAGGCAGAACCTATGACTCGCCTCTGGCCAGTAGAATATGGCAAAGGTGATGGGCTAGTCACTCCCTTGATTATGTTATCTTACATGAGACTCTGTCTTAGCAGAGTAAAGCAAGAGAAGGTCCTGCTGACTTTAAGATGCAAGCCTGTGGAAAGGGCAACAAGAAATACGGGCAGGAACTTTGGCAGACTCTGGGAGCTGAAAGCCTCCATCTTCTAGAAGCAAGAAACAGAATCCTTCCAGTAACCATGTGAGCAGGAAGGGGGCCTTGAACTTCATAAAGGAACATAGCCCTGCTGATGTTTGATTGCAGCTTTGTGACACCCAGAGCAGAGGGCCCAGCTGACCCAGGCCTGCTCTTCTGACCAATAGACACCATGAGATAATAAATAGGTGTTGGTTTAAGCCACTAAATGTGTGGAAATTTGTTATGTAGCAATGCAAACTAGTAACATGGTTACCCTAGTGATAGCACTAACCACCAGCTCAAATGGTACGACTCTGACTGACTGGTATTTTCTTAAAGTCAGGGCACAAATTATGTTCATCTCCCTAGTCTCCCTGCACTCACAGGGCACTGCATACTTTCCAGGTACCACACAAGGTGGTGTAGCACAGCACTTAAAGGAGCAAGTCTTTGGAGGAGTCAGAGGGCTTGTGTTTGCATCCCACGTCTTTCCCTGATGTGGGATTCAAGGAACTAAGGAATGAACTTCTTAAGTAAGGGAAGCTGGAAAATGCGTTTTTCTGTGTGCCCAGGGAAGAAAAAGAAATGGATTTTAGTGAAGAGAAAGCAGTTTGTGGCACATCAATCTAAATTAGTTCCCTCCTCTATTTCCTGCATGACTTTAAACTAATGATTTGACCTCTTAAGGCCTCATCTGCAAAATGGGGTTATACCATAGTGCTTTCCTTTGTAAGGTAAGACTGTTGTAAGAATAAATTCAGTCGGCCAGGTGTGGTGGATTGCCTGAGCTCAAAGGTTCGAGATCAGCCTGAGCAAGTGCCAGACCCTGTCTCTAAAAAACAGCCGGGTACTGTGGCAGGCGCCTGTAGTCCCAGCTGCTCAGGAGGCTAAGACAAGAGAATCGCTTGAGCCCAAGAGTTTGAGGTTGCTGTGAGCTATAAAGCCACGCACTCTACTGAGGGCAACAAAGTGAGACTTTGTCTCAAAAAGAAAAAAAAAAAAAAGAATAAATTCAGTCAATGTAAAAATGCTTACAACCATTTGGACGCGTAGTGCTTGGTGAGTTTGCTCTTTGTTTCATTTAATCCCTATGTCGAATCTGCTATTATTATCCCCGTTTGCAGATGAGGAAACTGAGGCTCAGAGACATAAAGTCCTTTGCCCTAAAATTACCAAGCTAGTAAGCAAACCAAATTCATATTCACTTCCTTCCATACTTTTTCTACTTGTATCTTTCTTGGAGATGTACATTTTAGCAAAAAAACACAGAGAACTTTTCTCAGAACTCAACAGTGTATTACCCACAACCAGGGGTTCAGATGCCCAGATTTCAAGTTTGGCTAAGGCTCATGTTCTAAAGCCACCTTTTTAGACATGACTGGGTTTCTGGAAGCACAGGGAGCAGGCAGAGAATTTAGACAGTTTAGTGGGATATAGTGACCCATAAAAAGCTCAGGGGCCCATTAAACTGACACCCCACCTGAAAAGTGACAATGAACTTTGAGACAATTCCAGTCTACTAAAAGCTGGATATTTATGTAAGTGTGGATTATTGAGACCCGTAGATAATTTGCTACCTGCTCGTTTTTAATGCGGTCGTGAACACTCTCGCAAAGCTCATTAATTGTTAAGTGTCTGTAAGCATATTGTGTTGTAAACCAAGCCTCCGATAGACACCGATTAAAAGGAAGTGGCCTCTTTGCCAGCCAGTGTCCCAGCTGAGAAGGAGCAGGCATGCAAATCAGCCCAGGGATAATTGACAAGATTGCTGGGATGCACACAGCGCTTATATGAGTGAGTTTTACATCTCCGTCCTCAGGTAACCCTGCAGAAACATGAGCTGCTGGGTGAAGGGTGATTCTAACCGCATTTGCCATGGTGGTACAACAGAGTCAGGCACCGAGGCCCAGTAATCGGGAAATGCGTGAAGGCCATGGCCTGACAAGGCTGTAATCCATTTATTCAGAATGCCCTTGCTCCTTTTCTAGACTGGTGGATTCTGCTCATCCTTCAAGACCAATCAGTTCCTCCTTGAAGCTTTGACGACCAGACTAGGAAAAACATTTCCTCTTGGTGCTCCACCAGCCCCCTGCATATTTTCCGAATGAGCTCTAATTATGCAGGTATCTGAAATGCCTGCCCTTTTCTCCATGCCTCAATGAGTGCAGAGCTCAAAAGTCCTTTATGGATGCCCTCTTTACGGATACGCTGCATAAAAGCATCGATGAGGGCACAGACTTTGTGTGAGTGACAGTGGAAGGAACTACATCACCTAGAACCTTGGCTTCGCCCATTTAGTTTACCTCTTTCTATGTCTGGGTCTCGGGAGGGAACATACTACTATTCTTGCCCCACAGTGAGGGGGCCACAGAACCAAAAGCCGTGGAAGGCCAACCTCCCCCCAGCAGGCCTTGCAAACATTTATTTATGTTATCTTAGACCAGCGGTTCTCCACTTGTGGGTCGCGACCCACAGGAACTGTGTTAAAAGGCCACGGCATTAGGAAGGTTGAGAACCACCATTTATTGCAGCTCAATTTACAATCACCAAAATGTGGAAACAACCTAAATGCCCACCAACCCAGGAATGGATTAACAAGCTGTGGTATATGTCTACCGTGGAATACTATTAATACTCGATTAAAAAAGATGGAGACTTTACATTTTTTATATTACCCTGGGTGGAAGTGGAACACATTCTTCTTAGTAAAGCATCACAAGAATGGAGAAGCAAGAATCCAACGTACTCAATTTTAACATGAAGGCAGTAGATGATCTAATACAAGGTGGGGGGGTAGGGGATGGAGGAGACAGGTGGAGGGGAGGTGGAACAGGTATGAGGGGGTCACAGTGTATGGTGCACCTCTTGGAAGCAGGTCACAATTATAAGAGGGACTTTGCCTAACAAGTGCATCAGTATAATCTAATTCTTTGTACCCTCAATGAATCCTTAACAATTAAAAAAAATGAATTGCTAAGGGGAATTTACCTTACTAGAGACTACGAGAGTATACTTTTATTCATCTTGTTGTGTGTATTCATTTGTAATATTATTCTCTGATAGGTATAAGACTCTATGGGGACAAAACATCCAGATATTGCATTTAATAGATAACAATTGTGCTCTTTAGTATGTATATGCTAGACTGCTGCATGGAACAGAACCAACCAATGTATAATTCTGTAATGCCCCAAACACACTGTTATTTTATTTCTCACTTATGTAGTAATCCAAAGTAGGTATTCAGCAGTAGTAACCCCACTGTTCTGTGCATCAATGCAGAAATTTGGCCTCTTTCCATATTGAAACTCCATTATCTTGTAGTTTATCATTTAGTCCAGTGGTTCTCAACCTTCCTAACGCCATGATGTATTTTCATTGTTACAAAGGGGTCGCAACCCACAGGTTGAGAACCGCTGATTTAGTCTATACCAAAATGGCAGAAACATAAAGAGCATGGGCCATGTGGAGGTTTTATTGTTCAAGCCAGAAAATGGTGACCATCTTACTCCCACTCATATCTCGTGGCTAGAACTTACTACATAGTTCTGCCTAACTGTAGGGGAAGCTGGAAAATACCTTCGGCTGTGTGCCCGGGAAGAAAAGGAAAGGGATTTCACTGAAGAGAAAGCAGCGTGTGGCACATTGATCTAAGTTAGTTCCTTCTTCTGTTTCCTCCTCCTCGTACTCTCCAGAGGTGGTAGATGCTCACAACTGTGCCGGGTTACACATAGTCCCCTGACAGCTGAACATTTGTGAAGAGTTCCATATTTTCAGGTTATTTATTTATTTTTTTTTTACATCAAACCATGTATTTCCCACTTATTACCATGATGATTTTGGAGATAGGTTCCCACACACAGGCTACAATTTCCACTTATACCAAACTGTATACCCCAAATTTGCCAAGAGATTTGATTCTTCCCACCCAAACTCTGCTTTGTGGAAACCAAATACACTATTGGTTTCCATGATTCTCCATATCGATTTAAATAAATGTGTATGTTAACACATAGCACACAGAAGTGGTCATTTCCATAACTCCATGAGGCTTGGCTATCATCTATCTTCCAAAACTTCCAAATCTTCTATTTCAGATTCTTCTAGACAGGGCCTTAGACAGATGACAAGCCTACTGTTTTTCTAAATAAAGTTTCTTGACCATTTGATGGTCTGAGTGTTTGGCCAAACATTTGCAGAGTTCAGTGAGCAAGGCTTCTCCAATTGTAGCAGGAAATCACATCCACAATCAATTCAAGGTTAGAATTCCTGAAATATGGCTGGTATCTGATTTTGGTGGTTATGCACAATGCAAAACTAACTGATTTCAAACTCTTTTTATCTTTCAGCTATTGTCGAACCAACCTGAGAAAGTTGATAAACAATAGGGAAGAGAAGTGTTACTTTTTTGTTTTAATTAAGAATACATTCAGATAAATATTATAGAATGACCATTAAAGAATGACTTAAAATATTCTTTAATAAGAAGTTAGGAGACACGCTTCAGATCATTTACTCTGCAAGTCCTTGGCTCTCTACTCATGGTCACAAAGTGGCTGCTGCAGTGCCATGGATCACATCCTCCCACAATAACATTTAAAACAAGAAGGAAGAGACATTTTCTTTGGAGCGTTCTCTCTTTTTGTATCATTGGGGTTTTCTTCACACTTCCTCCAGCACACTGTTTCTAAGACTTATTATTTCTTTCTAAACCAATCACTGCCTAATGAGAGTGAAATTAGTTTGATTGGTTTAGAATTAGAATGGTTTATGTCCCAGGGCTGGGTACACTGTTAACTGGAAAAAAAAATATGGATTCTGCTAGAAAGAAGAACCTGAGACCATTGTTGAGTAAATAATCAGTGGTATCTACTAGATTGCTTACAGAGTTGCTAGCTTTCTTACTGTACTAAACTAGTTTAAAAGAAAACAGCATTCCTAAGTATGATCACTTAAATCCACCCACAGAAAAATTTTTGTAAAACTATACTTTAATGTTATAATCTCACCTTCCCTTGAAGCATTTCTTTTTACTGCCATAATAACAACTACAATTATTAAGTCCTTATTATATATCCAGTGTTATATTAAGTGATCTATGTGCACTATCTGATTGAAGTCACCAAATGAACAGATGAGGCTGGTACTGTGAGACTCTCATTTTGCAGATAAACAGAATCTTAACATAGTTAAATGTTGAGAAAAATACCTTTGCTCAGGCTCACACACATAGTAAGTGGTAGCAACTAGATTTAAACTTCAGACCTCTGGCTTCAGAGTCTAAACCCTTAACCAGTACACCATACTGGCTTTATATCCTACGAATATTTGTATAAATGCCTTTTATACATATATCCCTAAGACTAATTCCCAGATATCAAGATTTTGAAAAAATTGTCCCCACCAGGCCTAGAAGAGGATTAAAGCAACATATTTAATATGATTTTTGGTTTCTAGGATGCTCAGAGGTAATTTTTGAATTAATTTGCTGTTATTTTCTTTAGCCAGAAATTCTTGATAACCCTTTTTTTTTCTCCTATTACTTCGCCTTTACATCTTAGTGCTTAATATTTGTCTTTTGCCAATCTTTTGGTATAAATATATCTAGGCTTTAATCAGAAGCCATTTTGGAGGAAAGGGAAGTGCAAGCCAATCTAATTGTCAGGTGACAGACACATTGAAGGGCAAGGAGTGAAAACTACTGATGTCTACAACTTACTTTGATATGCATGAAAATGTCAGCTGTCTACATGGATGGAAGACTTGATGAATGAAAAAATAAATGTATAATAAAGCAAATACTGTGAAAAGATAATTATAGAATCTAAGTGTGGGTTTGTGGGTTTTTGCCATACAATTCTTTCAAATATTCTACTTCAATAATTTTCATCATAAAATGTTGGAAAATATGTCAAAAAGAACCCAGACTCATTTTTGTAAAGAAGTCTCGGAAAAGGGTAATTTCACCAAGTAACAACATGTAGGTATTTTGTTGGTATTGACTTCACCACTCCCCAAACCACACTGCTTACGCTTCCAAGTGCTAGGTCATGTGTGTATGTTTTGGTACATATAGACACACATACATGTGTGTGCGCGTGCACACACACACACACACAATCTTCTTTGCCATTTCTTAGATGCCCAGAGTTCCATACAAATTTGTGTTTTATATCTGTAAGTGGAAAAACCTCTTCGAAACAAAGAAAAGGTTTCAGTCTTTGTGGGCTGAGCAAGTTTTATCCGTCCTTCTTCCTTTCTTCCATCCTCTCCCCCTACTTTTCTTTTTGCATTGCTTCCTTATTCACCTCTCTTCCACTATGTGCCTGGACTGCAGTGGTCACAAGGGACGCTGACAATGAAAGTGCCCGACTCAAGGAGATACTAGTCAAATAGAAAAGACCAATATATGAACAAATAAAAACAGAATAGTCTGAAAGTGGTGTGTGGAAGAGGGCCCAGGACATTTTCTCAAAGCAGGCAATGTTGGATTTTTTTGTATTTGCAATGTTGGATTTTGAAAGAATAAGTTGTGCACAGAGCTGGCAAGGGAAGTAAAGGCACAAACACAGCACCACATGCCAGTAAGTAGAGGCATGACCCAAATATCAATATTTCAGAAAGTCTAGAGTTTAGGTGTAAAAGGGTAAAAGGGTGCTGAGAAGAGAGGTTCAAGAGGTAAGCAGAGGCTGAATAATGCAGAGTCTTATATAAAACTTACCCTCCGGTAATTGAGTGGCATTGGAGGATTTAAGTAAGGGATTAAAATGCAAGGTAGACCCGGGGATGCTGAGGAGGAATGGGGAAGGGCCGGGTGAAAGCAGAGGGTCTGCTGTAACAGTCCAGGCAAGGGAGGTAACAGTGTGTGAGCAAAGGCAGCAGCAGGTGGAAGGTTAGAAGTGCATTTAAGAAAAACCCAAGAGAAAAATAAGAACACTTGACACCTGAAGACCTCTGGAGTCATAGATTTGTCTGGGATGACTCAGGTTTCCAGCTTAGGGCTCTGGGAGTGGCGATGTGATGCCATTTTCCAGGGCAGGGGACACAGGTGGAGCCTTGCTGCTGAGTTGGCAGCATGGAGAGGGACACCTTTCCCTCTCTGGGAAGGCGTCCAGCCTTCCTCTCCCCAGGGGGTGGCCTGTTAAAGCTCTAGATTCCTCCCACATGAATGAATACTTGTACTTTTCCTGCTTCTAAGTGAAGTGAATCCATGCTCTGCCTTCCCGTATGGTCAGAGCCTGCTGGGGAATAGCACTGCAAATGGCTCTGAAACACTTTCCAAGCCATCTGGAGCGCAGGTTGGAGGACGCCCCCCACCCCACCCCCACACCCCCAAACAGGCCCAGCTCTAACTCCTGGATCCCTGGCTTCACAACCCCTGTCTGCCGTCTCTTAAAAAACAAACCCTACGCTGTCTCACTTTATTATGAAATTAAAATTGTTTCTGAGGACCTCGAAGGAAGAAAATGAAATTGTTTTCAGCTTTGATTGCGGTCATAATAAAATAGCTGTTGCGGGGTTGGGGCTGTGTTATTCTTGGATAAATGAGGAGCAAAAATACTCTTTTTACAGTTTTCCATAAAGACAGCAATAGAATTTTTCACAGGACAAATGCAATCAATCAACAATTCAGAAAAGATGAGGCACCTCTGTCCTCCTCTGGACATCATGCACAGTGGGGTGTTTGATCTATACCAACCTAAGAAAGCAGCAAAACAGGCATCTGGTCTGTGTTCCCTGTTACATCAGCCCCCACCAGGGGCAGAACCCTTGTCCCATTCACTGTGCCCCACTCTACTTTTCTGCCCATCACTCCCAGCTTCCTTATTGAAATTAGCGTCTGGAGCCTGAGTGAGGTTCCGTTTGCTTCTATTAAGCACTGACCATATGCACGGAGCATGTGCAGAGCATTCTGACGGGCCCACCTCATTTCACCATCACAACAGCTCCATAAAGAAGGGAATGATCATTCCTGCTTTCCAAATTGGAATATTGAAGTATAGAAAGGTAAAACAGCTTGCCCCGGGTCTCATAGCTGGTGAGTTTAATGAACTTAAAACATTTTAAATATACACGTTGATCTGCCTGAAGTTCTTTCCCTTACTCCAAGTTTCCTATTTTCCCTTAGGGACCTAGACCTTTGTGGGGCACCATCAAGTGTCACTGTCAAGTGGAAATGAGGCAGGATTGAGTTAGCAAGCCCTGTGATCTTGGGAGAACCACTCTGAGATGTTTTGCATCTTGGTATTATCATGGGGAAAGAGGGAAAGGGGGAAGAAGTACATTTGACCCGGAGGGTTGGATTTTGTAAGGAGCAATTGGTGGAACATGTACAAAGTATTTATTAAAGAGTAAAGGCTCAAAGACTTAAGTTTCTTAATGAAACATTTGTTGTCTCATTCAAGGATATGATACCCTAATACTATGAATAGAGGAGAAAAACAAGGTAAAAATGGTACTTAAAAAGACAACTTCCATATAACATGCTGGCACAGGCAACTGGGGGTACTTTGGATCCAAAGGCCTTGTAGTAACCCAAAAAAATACCTGCCGACTCTATGACTCTATGTGCTCAGTCAGGGCCCCTGCTCCATCCCCAGACTGGGCTTCACTCTGTGCCCGGGGAGGGGTGCAGGCACTTCTTCAAAACGACAATTCAGTCTGTTTCAGAGTGTGTTATGTATTGGCAGAGCACTTCCCCAAATCAGGAGTGTTCACTTCCCAAATGACCTAAATGGTTTTGAATAGAGGTTAGATTTTTAAGTCCCCGAGTTTGCAAAATAACGTTTTTGAGTAGGAGTCTCCAATCTGCTTCCTTCTAAATGTTTGCATGAAGACCCAAGCCAGCCTCCAAACCCTGATCTTGTGGAGAAAGAAGGAGAAGAGAACTATGGCAGTGTGCACACAGCCTGATAATTTGTTTTCTGTCCCACTCATCTCTGACTGCTCACTTTGGGTGACTCAGCTTCAAAACAAGGTGGAGACTATGTAAACACTCGGCCTCCCACTGCCCAGTCTGGGCTTTCCCAGGCCTTTCCAAACCTACAGACTTGAGTTGCTGTCAAAGTAGATGCCTCTTCCTTTAACTCTTTTTGAGTCTACACATTTAAAGGCCTGGTCTGGAGACTTCATTGGTATAAAGTATTTGGGCTCTTTGATTGTCTAGTAATAAATAAATCAGATGTTAGAGTAAGAACTGCTGAAATCTCAGAAATCTCTCCCTGCCCCCACCCCGACAGTTTATCACAAACTTTTTTATGTACACAGATGCTTTGGATACACATTAAAGATTTCAGCCCCTATTTATGATTTTGAAATGCATCAATAATTGGCATGGGAATGGGACAGGACATGCTTTGGCTGACGTCCCAACCTCTGGCCTCTCTGGGCAGTAACTCCGGATGTGTATGAGGAATCAGGGTCATTTATATGAATGAGCACAAGTCCTTGCTCATCCACAGACTGGGGCCTATGTGTCCTGGGAACTCAAAAGCCCTTGGAAAAGTAAAATGATCCTTAACATTATCATCGGAAAACAAGGGCAGAACAGAAGGAGTGAAAGGTGATGCTGGGGGGACAAAGGGGAAACTGCTCCTGTGGGGTCCTATCAGGGAAATCTAGAGCCCCCCCCCCTTCCTCTCAGCATCTTCTCTTGTATTTGACCTGAATCTGACAATATGACCTTCACTTCCCTGGGCCATCAGTGAGTAGGTGCATCAGGAAACAAATGCACCAAGACTCTGAGGTTGGCGTGGAAGAAAACAAAGAGAGACATGAAGGACAAACTTCCTCACCTTTGTAGCTGACCTTCTCATTGGAACCAGGGTGCATGCAGATCAGGACACCAGGACGCAGAGGGAAGGACAAACCATGCCCTGTGAGATAGAGCTGGCAACTCGAGACTGCTTAGTATGGAAAAAACAATGACATGGGAAGAGGGGAATGAGAGCTAGCCGAAGAGCGAGCACGAGGAAGACGTGCTCCTCATGGTCAGAGAAACGAGACCTAGAAAGCTACGAAGGGAAATATAACCCCAGCATTTTCAGGGTTCCAACAATAAAGGAAGGAGAAACGGAGTACACTCCTCACTGAGCACGCACTGTGAGTGGGGTCTGTAGGAGGCCTTCTGTGTGTTTTTGATCATGAGGTCTTCACCTTCGTCTTGAAAATTGACACGATAAGAGCTTGAAAGTAAGAGAGGCTATGGAACTTATCTGAGATCCCAGAGCTAGTGAAGAACTTGGGAAGAGCTTGAATTTGAACTTCTACTACTTCTCAACACTGATCCTGTTACGGTCAGTGAACAAGGAGAGTCAGTGTGACCTCGCTGTGGGCGATTGAAGAGGAATTCTTGCAGGAATGAAGGCTCACACTAGCTGTGCTCTGAGGTCCCTTTCTAGTCTGAAGAACTCTGTTTGCAGGCCTGGTGGCCCAAGAAAGTGTGGCTGGAGAGAAGGAGGAGGAATGTTTTGTGGGAAAGTCATCTGTTTAGCAGAATGAAATGAATGGCAAATGGGCCTCCCCTGGGATGGATCCAATGGCACCCGACAATAAAACGCTTCACAAAGAGACCTGACAATTTAGTTGTTAATTTAAAACATCCTTCCCCAAGTTGCCTATAACTACAACCTAATTGTTGCAAGTTGGTGGTTTATAAACAGAAAAGGAAAGAAAGCAAAATTACATTAAATACAAATGTATATTTCTTCTGCAATAACTCAATTTATTCCTGTGTCCATTTTTCTCTATACTCTTGCATGTTACCGTCTGATTTTAAATCTATGCCCTAAACATTTATTCTATAAAGAGTCTAATGTCATTTAAGAATTTAGAAGTTTCTCACTCTCTCTTGCAAGAGGCAACTCAGTGGTGGAAAGAGTCCGGGCTCTGAAGCGTAGGATCTGATTTTAGGCCTGGAATGGAATCATAGCTAGTTGGCCACTCTCTGAATTTGGTTTCCTAATCTGTAAAAGAGATGATAATATCTACATTACAATTTTGTTGGGATAGTCAATAAGATCAGGTGTATGAGAAGATCTTTTAGCTCTAATAAATAATACTGATATTTGTTATTCTTTTCTAGCTAAAAGGCCTGTTGCACGAGGGATTATTTGGACTCCTGGGGCAGTTACAGGAGTAACTATTGATTAATTATCCATTAACTTATCCAGTCATCCATCTGTCCATCCATCCATCCCCTTAGCCATCCATTTACCTATCTTGCTATTTATTTAACAGATTTTGATTGAGTTTCTATTGTGTACCAGATACCAAATCAGGAGTGAGGAACATAGGTGTGAATAAGATATAGTATGATTTCTGTTGCCATAGTCCTGTCTGGAGAAAGGGACAGACTCATCTATATATAATTATGTAATGAAATGGCGATGGTAGAACTCTTAAACGATGGAGGAAATGTACATATTTCAGATTATTTGGTTTTGATAGTAATCTATTAGGAGCAATGATAAATCCAATTGTCAATCGTTCTGCAGTGAGAAACAGTGCAGGCCCTGGATATAGAGAACAGAGAGAGTATCTTCAGACTTGGGTCCAGATGCGGTTGCCATCTGGGGAACAATTCTGAGGGTGGTGTCAACAGTTTCTGATTCATGGAGGCAGGCCAGGTGAGCAGAACCTTTGAAGCTCCAATTCTTGCCCATTTCCTGGGCCACTGGTGTAGTGGTAGAAACAATCGCTGTGGAAGATGGTTTGTTTCCAAACTGCTCATCTTGGTAAGCAACTATTCAGGGAACTAAAAATTATTTGAAGACTCAGAAAAAGCAGATACTACCCTCACAGACCTGCAAGAGAAATTCCTCTTAGCACATTACCCTTAACCCCAACCACCCTGGAATTGTGGGCATGTCTTGGGGAAATGGTGTACATGCATAGAAAAGGTGATCCTAGCTAGCTGCATGGGTAAAACAACTGGAAATGTATGATATAGTTGTTAGAGCCCCAGCCAACTGTTCCAGATTCAGGCTAGGGCCTCAGACTTAGCAGAGAACTAGAGACTAGCAGGAACTGGGGAAAGTGGACATGTAAGGTAGGCCTTTACAGGGGTATAAGGGAGCAGGAGCTTCCATCACATCCTGGGTTGCAAGATTAATTACATCTGCTAGGAGTGATGGGCTCCCAGTGTTCTGGCACGTGGGTACTCATCAACTTAGGGGCATGTTGAAAGATTTCATTCTCTGCATCTGTGCCAGTTGAGAGGGATAGGTGCTGGTAATTTTTTATCATATATTATTGTCTGCAAGTCAAATGAAATACAAATAAAAAACAAATTTAAGGGGTTGCTATAAGATTTAATTTCACTGCACTTCCTTCAGCCTAATTATAGGCATCATTTATGTTTAACTTAAGTGTTAGCTTCCACACTAAATGTTTTGTGTACAATATCAATATATCCGTTAAGTTTTTAATAAGTGAAGTAGCAAAAGAGCCAATCCGAATTGGCTTAAGCAATAAGGGATACATTGGCTCCTGAGGTAGTTTTAGTTCAAGAAATCACCAACACCCCATTTCTTCCCATCTCTTTGTTCTGCCTTTCATAGTTCAGTTTCATCTTAAGGCTATCCCCATGGTTATGAGATGTCTACCAATAGCACTCGGGTCTACATTCCCAAGGAAGGAGCCAATGACCCCTGGAAGTTCCATGTCCAGAGACTCTCTTCCTCAACCAGCAAACATGGGCTATGTTAAGTCAATGCTTACCCCTGAACCATCAAATAGCAAGGGGACAGAACTGTGCTGACTGGCTGAGAGCTACAGCAGCCACCCACTCTGTACTGATGCTGGTATCCTTTCCTTTCCTGTTTCACTTCCCAGTTCTAGGACAATCTATCCTAAAGCAGCATCTCTCCCCCAACTACTCATCTACAAGAACCTCCACCTATCGTTGCTGCATCTGAGGACGTACCATGGACCTACCAGGGGTTTGGTGGGTGCCAGATGGATGCATGAATCTCAGCTCAGGAATGCAGTGACTAGGTAGAACATGACTTTGTCCCTTGTAGGCACAGAGAGTATGACCATGACTCTTCTCCCCATTTCATTATTTCCTTTTGGGATCCCAGAGGAATGTAAGGAAGGCAGAGACTGGTTTATCTTCCTAAACGTTAACAGATTGTTTGACTTGAAGTGTCCACTGATATCATGGGAACACAATATAACTGCATCAGGGTTCAAGAAGAATATTTGGAAAGAATATTCACAGAACTTTTGTAGATGAGATCCCAGAAAATAGTTTGGCAGCTTTTCTAATGTCTTCCAATTCTACCTCATTGCCAGTGCTGTGATTAACTCATCTCCTGGAATAAAAAGTGGAGGACAGGTGAGGCATGGCTTCTAATATTTTCTTCTGACATTCCAAGAAGTACTACTCTACCAGTTAAATAATTTAGATTCAAAATAGTTTTAATCTTTCCAGGCTACCTATCAGAGAATGTAAACCAGGTTCCTTAGGGATTGATAAAATATTATTCATGAGAAACATGGAAACTTTAACAAAAACATTCTAAAACAATTAGCAGAGAAAACAACACTTAAGGAGATAATGCCACATCCCTGGGTGCTAGGTTAAGAAAGAAGGAGAGTAATGGTTTTTATCCTCTGTTCTTCAGAACAATTTGCAATTCTTTTTGAGTCTCGGGTTTCCATATGGCAAGTATTGGAGCTATAATATTCACAGAAATTAAGGACCAAAGGAATATGTTTGTGTGTGTATACTTTCACATGTATGTACAGAGAGTCTGTATTATAACTAAAGTTAAATTCTATGACAGTATAATTATGCTGAAAAGACTTATGAAATTAAGGGGAAGTAAGATTTATCAGATTTTTACCATCCAAGTTTTTTATTCACTGCTCTGAAAAATGTGAAATAATATTTAAAATATATTAATATAAATAATTAAAATATTTGGGAAATTATTCTTACCTGTACTTGATCAAAGCATCACAGAAACACTTAGGAAAGAATGATTTAGGCAAAGGAAGATGGAAGAGAAGGAATTCCGTACTTGTTATAATGAACAATCTAAATTCATGGAGTTTAGAAAGCAACTACTTTTTCTCTTTTTACTGACAGCTTTCCTCAGAACATAATAGATACATACTCTTTTTTTTTTTTGCAGTTTTTGGCCGGGGGCTGGGTTACATGGGCCTGGCGCCCCACCCCTTTGAGCCACAGGCGCCGCCCAACATACATATTCTTAAAGTGTACGATTATGCCTTTTGGCCTCTATGTACCCTCATGAAACCACCAAGATAATTCGCACACCAATCCCCCTCCATGAAAATTTCCTTATGCCCCTTTATAAACCTTAGAAATCACCTTAATCTATATTTCTTACTCTTCTTTAAACTTATTTGGTGGGACCAGTTCAGCCTCTGTGCCTGAATGAAAACTTGGGCAGTCCTTTGAACTTTCTGGATACTCTTAGGTAATGAAAAATGTTTATCACTCATTTTAAGTTCCAAAAAACATTCTCCATTTGTACATTAAGTTGTCCAATCCCAGAGAAGAGAGAAGTGTGAAATTAGATTTAGAGTTATAACTTTTCTTCTCCTTCCAGCTGCAGTGACAGCAAGGGGCATGGCGGCCTCTTCGTCTCTGCTGACTTGGGGTTTTCACTCCCCTCCCTTTTTGCTTTGTCTGCCTCCAGGGTGGGAGCAGGGTGGTCAGGAAGAAGGAGGGAAAGAGAAGCCGAGGTTCCTACCAGAGTGGTTCTGCTAAGTGAGGGCCCTCAGCCAGCTCTCTGGAGGATCCCCCCTGCCCTCCCTGTTGAAGGCCTTTATCAGCAGGACCTTTGACCATACCATTCCTTCCAGCTGTGTTTACTCCTTTGCCAGCCCCTACACCTGGTTTTTTCCTGCCCAGGTGTCTTCGTCCCTTCATTCCTTCTCTTGAGGGAGGTCCAAGATGACTCACAGAAACATCTCTCACATGCATACCCTGTTGTCTAACTTTCCTTCCTCTTCAAATCTGAGAGGTCACCCCAAGTGCAGCGCGTGCACTCTCTCTCCTTTGCTCCTCTACATAAGCAGCCAGTTAGCCATCCCATCTGGCTCCATGGATTTATTAGACATGGTGAGGCAAGGACATCCCCCCGCCCCAGCAGGCACATGTTAAAGTCATTAGTGGTCCCCTTGAAGTTCCTTCAGTTGGACTTGAGGTACAGGCAGAAGAGCCATGCAGTCTTCTCCCTTAGGAAGCTGAGACTCAAAATACATAGACTGCTCTGCAAAATCCATTCCTAATCTGCAACTCAACTCATTTTTATCTTTGGGGTGAATGAGAGTTAAGAGTTATATAGCCAGGATTTGGTGTATCTTTTACAAATCCTGCTTCATCGCTTCTCACCTCAGTTTGGAATATGGCAGTTACTGTGTTTAAAATTCAGAAAGGAAGAATCCCATTTAAACATTCTTTGCGTAAATTTCATGTCCTGGAGGCTAGATAATGCAGAAGAAATGTGAACAATTCTTCTCTTAAAGGTCTGGGTTCCTAGTTTCTCGTTGTCCTTCATTAAGACAGTAAGGAAGGTGTGAAATACCAACTGCTTTCACTACAAATCTCAACCTGGAGAGTCACATGATAAAATTCCTTCTCTCCCCCTGACCAGAGTTATGCTTCAAGATAGTAACAAAAAATGATATTATGAATGTCAGTAAAACATACACGTGAGAAAAAGCTCATCATCTTTAATCATCAGAGAAATGCAAATCAAAACTACTCTGGGATATCACCTAACCCCAGTAATAGTACCCCGCATAACAAAATCCCAAAACCAGAAATGTTGGCGTGGATGTGGAGGAAAGGGCACACTTCTACACTGCTGGTGGGAATGCCCACTAATACGTTCCTTCTGGAAGGATGTTTGGAGAATACTTAGACACCTAAAAATAGACCTGCCATTTGATCCTGTAATTCCTTTACTAGGTCTATACCCAGAAGACCAAAAGTCACAATATAACAAAGACATCTGTACCAGAATGTCTATTGCAGCCCAATTCATAATTGCTAAGTCATGGAAGAAGCCCAAGTGCCCATCGACCCACGAATGGACTAGCAAATTGTGGTACATGTATACCATGGAATACTATGCAGCCTTAAAGAAAGATGGAGACTTTACCTCTTTCATGTTTACATGGTTGGAGCTGGAACATATTCTTCTTAGCAAAGTATCTCAGGAATGGAAGAAAAAGTATCCAATGTACTCAGCCCTACTATGAAGCTAAATTACAGCTTTCACATGAAGACTATAACCCAACTATAGCACAAGACTATGGGGAAAGGGCCAAGGAAGGGGAAGGGAGGGGGGAGGTTTTGGTGGAGGGAGGGTAATGGGTGGGGCCACATCTATGGTGCATCTTAGAATGGGTACAGGCGATTGCACTAATGTACACAGCTATGATTTAACAATAAAAAAAAAAAACCATACCTCATATAAATGAGTAAAACCAGTGGTTATTAACGCAGATAAGGTCATCAATGAGAAAATGTTTCAAGAATGAAAGAATGTTCCTTAGTCCATAATTGATTCATCTTTGTACCTTTCTAAGTCCCTAACGAAGGTTCTGGCAGGTAATAAGGCTTTATATAGACACAGTGGATTTTGTACCAACACATTCTTAGCTTTTGACTTCTGAGTTATGGAGAAGGCCCTTTAGCTCCATAGTCCACATTCATGGTGGGGAGTAACAGGCCGAGGCCTAGCAATCTGAGAGCATCCACTCCTGAGGCCTGTGTCCTCTGCCTACAGCTGTCATCTACTGATGTCCAAGCTGGGCCTTTCTGTCATGGAGGACTTGGAAGCTTTCTTTCCATGCCATGGTCTCAGGAAATTTCACTAACTACATAGGCTACCTATCAAACAGTCTGGATCCACAATTTTGGGGCTTCCTTGATTCTTATTACCATCCCCGCTACTCCATTTAAAAGCTGCATTTATTACGTATAACTGTTCCATCAGCAAAGTTCATCCCTGCTTCTTACTTTGACCACAGCACCCATTTCCCCAGGCTCCCTGTCTCTTCTTGGCCCCTCACATTTCCCTGTCTATTCAGGACCTCATGGTTACTCAGTGTGATTATTTTCTTAAAGGCCTCTTCCATTTCCTTGCCCTTCTAGTTTACTATAGCTGCCTGGAAAAACCTCAGCCTCAGATCTATTTTACATTCTACTTGCACTTCTATTCCTAGGCAGATGAACAAAAATGAGAATTAAATAACCATGAACATCAGTACTCTATGAATTCATGGTCTATAACCTGATCTTTGGTTAATTTTCTCTAGTATCTTCTTTAGAATGATCTCAATCATCTCCCCTCTCTGCATGCTTCCTCCTCAGACTTACCTACCCCCCCACCACTGTCACTCTAACTTACCGTGTACTTGGGGCTTGGATATTTGTATTTAATTTAGTAAAAGCTCCTCAAGTGATTCTGATATACCACAGTGGCTGAGGATCACTGATGTAAAGAAACCCTATAAACACTTAACTTCAGTTCAGGGATTATATGTCAGCCCTTTGGCTCCACATCACCTCTGAATCACCGTAGACTCAGAAATCTATGGTCCCTGCCACTGAGTTTCCCCTCTGGGTTCCTTTTTTCCCCTCCTTTTGCTCCATTAGGATTCTATGACCCACGCTTAGACTATTGATATGGGTACTGCAATGGTGACCCCACAGGATACTTGGTGGTAATATCAGCCACACACATAACCACACACTTCTGTATTTAGGAAAGACTATCAGACTGGAGGGACTGAGCTGTAAATGCCTTTAAATATCAGGCTCAGAATTAAGACTATGTCAGATTGGTATTTTCATCTTAGCGGCATCACCGCTAAGCCTATTGAAGGATGGCCTACGTTTCCAAGCATGGCTTTCCATACAGAATTTTGGGTTAGTCTGCCAATGAGAAGATGCATGGGATTGGGAAGGTGGGAATGACGTGGTCATTCTTTCCAGAAGGTTGTACTTATTGGACGTGGAAAGTTCTTCTCAACCTCTTCCTGGTTGCCGTGGTTGGAGAACTTCCCTACTCCACTCCCTCAGGATCCATTCTAGTGGGTGTTTCTCTGATCCTTAGATGGTAGCCTTCTAGATAGCTCTTCAATCCCCAACTCTTTCCACATTTGTGTAAATCCCGATTCCTATTTTAAATCCCATATTCCCATAATGTCCCAGAGACTGCATTTTTTTTTTTAACTAAACTTTGGCTAATAATAGAAAGTCCTAATATTCTAGGGAAATGGTAAATTTCTGAAGGTTCTTGACTAGAACACTCACATCCTAAAAGGAATGTTTAAGCAAAATAGAATATTGGAAGCCAGTAACCTATCCAGCAGGTAATATGGATAATGACTTCATTTTTTGTGCCATCCTGCTCTGAAGATATCCCCTGGGGCAGTGATTATCTGAAGCAGAGGGTGGCCCTAGCATCACACGCCTCCTCTAGCTCCAGCTGAGTATGTCAGTACACATGTGTCTGGGGACAGGGGAGCATGACCAGAGGCAGCAGAGCACTCTTTGTTGACACGACACCTGCCCCGTTCTGCCATGAGCCCAGGAAAGGGAGCTGGCGTGAGACTCAGAACATCTGGCTTTCGCACTTGTCAGCTACATGAGCTAGATCAGGGCATACCCTCTGCTGAGCTTCAAGTCCCTCATATGTCAATTGGTCAAACAAAGTAATCATTCCACAGGTGGCTTTCAGCCCTAACATCTACAAGTCCACGGATCCACTGATAGGAGGTTGATTTCCTTGGCTCAGAATGTTCCTCCAGACCCAGTCTAGGACAAGGCCAACAAGGGCTCAGTCAGGCATGGAAGCTGTAAGCTCTCTCCTGGGCTTGTGGTGGTTGATTTATGAGCATGACCTTATTGTGGGACAGGACCTGAGGGCAGCCAGGGAGGTGAGAAGCCACAGGCACTAGAGAAGCAAAAAACCTCGCCCACAAAGTCAGGGCCCAAGAAGGGTTTGGCCACCTCGGCTGCTGACAGACAGACAGGTGGAGGGACATATCTCACCCCGGCCTCCCGGCCTTTCCCTTTTAGGAGCTTCTGCCACTTCTCAGGGTGTGATGATTAGGTGAAGAATGAGCCACGGTACAGATTTATGGTGCCTAAAAGCTTCCCATGTTTTCTTAGAGAATATCCCTTCACTAAGGCATTCTCCCCTTTCTCTTGTCCCAAGGCCTCAGGCCTAAACCAGACATAAATCTTGATTTCATTAGGAGCTCTCTGTTCCCTCAGCTGCTCCTATTTTCCTGCTAAAGACACACACCCTTCCCTGGAAGTTTTATTGTTCCCACGCCGCCTGATTTTCTCACGAGTTCCTTTCTGGGGAGCTGGGACTCTGCCAGCCTCTTCTTGTGGGAAATAGAAGCAACCACAAGAAAGTCCCCTTCCCTCTTCATTATGTCTCCTATTGTCATTAAAAAAAGAACGGCAATAAAAATCTCTCTTCCTCCTGGTGCTGTTTATAGATTTAGTCATTAAGAGAATTAGGAGCAATCCATAGCTGCTTCTCTTTAGACAAATCATCTTGCAACTCTTTGCTGCTTAAGTCAAATATGGTGATTGTTTGCTGCCAACACTAAACTCCCAGGGTAGATTCCTGTCATCTTCTCTGCAGAGCAGCCAGAGGGAAAGAAAAAAGCAGGTGGTGGCATTTGCGGTTGCACATTTCCACCCAACAGCCACTCTTCCTCTAGGGCTTTCGGGGAAGGAGCACCATACTTGGTTTCTGACTAGGCTCTGTACAGAGCTGAAACAATTATTGATCCAGACCCAGTGAGTCCAGATGGTGAGCTCCTATTCCTGGAAAGTTTCCTATCGAGAATGGCTGCTTCTTTACTGTCCAAGTGGTTAGACTGCTAAGTATATTTTTATTTTGAGTATCCCGAATCCAAAGCCCATTCATCATCAGTCTCACAATGGTTTCAGAACAGTAGGTCTGTCCAGGAGGGATCTGATGGGCTTGAGCAGCTAGGCACAACTATCAGGGATGGGCCGGTCTTTAGGAAGAGGTCCCAATGGCAGGACATAGCTGTAAGCGCAGGTGGAAGTGTCTAATCAAGTTCTTTGCAGCTGAACCAGAACTTCTCAGGGCAGTAATGGGCATTGCAGAATATGAAACACACAATGTAATTGGCACCTGTTTCCAGTATATCCCTCTGTATGTTGGTGTAAGAATTTTTATCTGTGTCACTGTGTAATCAGGAGGGGAAAAGGAAATCCATGCTGTACTGCTAATGCTTTCCCGTATAGTCATGGTTTGTCTCCACAGGAACAAAATCTCCATGAAGGCCTGGGGCCAGGCATGTCGTGTTCTCCTAGCTTAGGGTGACATTAGCTCGGTGGCTGTGATGACCTGAGAGGCAGGAGACTTTAGTTGCTATTTTCTTTCTCCATGGCCTTTTGGGAAAGTTATTTTCCCTTTCTAGGTCTTAGTTTCCTCATCTGTAGAAATCTAGGATTGGTCTGTATCTGCATTTTCCAAAGAAGGTTCTAGGAAAACTCAGAGCCATTAGATAATACACATACCATGATTTTGTGCTGAAGTATGTTGAGAAATCCTGCGTGTTATTGATGTCACTTGGAGAATGACAATGCTGATGTGCCTGCAAAAAGTCCTGCTGTGAAGACATCTTCTTATTTTCATTTTATCTTGTATTTCTGGGATGTATTTGAACATGCAATTCTTTTATCCCAGTACACGCCTTTATTACACAGGAACTGATGCTTCACACTACACACTATAGGAAATAGTGACCTAGGTCATCTCTAGATAAACCCTGTAATCTCTGTGGTTCCTTAGCCTTAGAATATTCTGCACTGCTCTAGTTAGCAGGAGAATGTCCAGTGAAAAGCTTTATCATGATGTGCATGAGCAAGAGACCCAGGCTGCCTGCATCTCTGGATTGCATCTCTGATTAGTGCATCTATTTGCACATACTCTTTGCTTTGTCTAAAATACCAGCCACAGTTTTTTGACTAGCTAACTCAACCTTCTCATCTCAGCTTCGGTGGTACTTCCTCTGGGCTTCCTTCCCATCCCTCAGGGCTGGGTATGCCTTCTTTTCTTTCTTTCCTTTCCTTCCTTTCCTTCCCTTCCTTTCTTCCCTTCCCTCCCCTCCCCTCCCTCCCTCCTTTCTTTCTTTTCCTCCCTCCCTCCCTCCCTCCCTCCCTCCCTCCCTCCCTCCCTCCCTCCCTCCCTCCCTTCCTTCCTTCCTTCCTTCCTTCCTTCCTTCCTTCCTTCCTTCCTTCCTTCCTTCCTTACAGAGCCTCACTGTGTCACCCTGAGTAGAATGTCCTGGTGCCATAGCTCACAGCAACTTCAAACTCCTGGGCTCAAGCGATCCTCTTCCCTCAGCCTTCTGAGTAGCTGGGATGACAGGCACCCACCATGATGCCCGGTTAGTTTTTCCATTTTTAGTAGAGACAGGATGATCTCACTCTTGCAAAGGCTGATTTCAAACTCCTGAGCTCAAGCAATCCACCCACCTCGGCTTCAAGTGCTAGGATTACAGGTGTCAGCCACCACACCTGGCCTGGGTACCCATTTTATATGTCTTTCACTTTTCAAACCATGTCTACACAGGAACAAAATCTCCATGAAGTAAAGGCCAGGCATGTCATATTCTCCACTCTACCTCTAGTGTCTATGAAATGTTGGGCACATAAGCGACCTTCAATGAATCAATTTATTGAATAATTCTGTATCAATCAAGTGGCTTTTGGAACTGCTTCCTGACCTAGAATGGGGGAAGAACCATTATCTCTTATGGGAAACTTATTTTCATTTGTTCCAGTGAGGAAGTTACAGACAGGAAGATGTCAGAGTTGTTCAGTACAGAGCTGGCTGCCTCTGTTAGAAGACAGCATCTCAGGATTGAATATGTTCACCAGAAACACATAGGAGACCAGTATCAATTGAAATTTTGGATTAAATGACTTTGATTTCCCCTTCTAAAGCTCAGGACCTAGAATTTAATTTTTATTTAATCAATAATATGTAAAATAATAATCTCTTTTGTTATATACCATTGATTTTTTGAGAACTAAATTTTAACAATGATTAACTTACTAACAACCCATTATATTAATAACAGGAATCTAATGCATAAATAAAAATGCAGTTTAACTGCTGGAGCCAAGAAATAAACCATATCATATGGCTTTCAATGGTGATAGAGATGATAATTTTTTAAAGTTTATGATATAATGTTAACTGAAAATATACAGACTTCAGCACGTATCACATAAACGGTATGATTGCAACCTGGTTACATGCAGAAGAAAAAAGATAGGAAGGAAATAAACATAAATGCAGAGTGTTTGGGTAAGGAGACAGGATCAGAAGTAGTCTGTCTGTTTCTTAATTTGCTCCTGCAAAGCTTTTCTCTAATTCTTTTTCATGTGTTTGTCTTCACAGTAAATTTTTTTTTTTTTTAAGATAAAAAAAAGATTGGAAACAACAGAAGATACGGTCTTTGGCTCTGCAAACATTATTTTGATTTTTTTCCAGCTGAAGTTTTGGGATCTTGTTCTAAGATGACTGTATTATAAGAATAATTCTGGCCTCACTCCTCTTTCCCAGCTGTTTTGAGATGTCCTTCATAACAAAACAGAATGACAATAATCACCCCCAAACTTGAATACGTGGTTGAGTCATTGACAACGACCAAAGAACCTGAGGTGGAAACTAAGCTAAAGTGAAAAAGTTGACAAGTTTGGCCTTCAAAAGCCCTTATTTTTAGGTTAAAATTTTTTGGGGGGGGGCAGGATAAGTGATGGAGGTGACAGTTGGCCCAGTCAGCAACCTTTTGTTTTTGTCCAAAGATAAATCCCAAAAGCTAATACCAGGAAAGAAGAAAAAAAACTTTGTTTGTCTTTTTGCTTCTTAGACCATAAACAGCAGTGTGAGATCACGGCTGTTGTGGGTGCATAGGATTTAATCTCCGCCAGGTTTTCTTCCCATAAACATCCTTTCAGCTGTCCTGGTCCAAGACATCTTTCCCTTTGTGAGGTGGATAAGTGGTTTTCAATGGAGTGGCCTGCTGCCTTGCTCTCAATGGATCCGATACTCAGTCTGACCCTTCATGCCTGAAAAATCTCAGCTCATTCATGCTTGAGATATTTGGACCCAAGACAGCCCTTGGCTTGGCAGTTAAAAGTAATCTGATGGAACAGGAAGACTGGCATAAGGGAAAAACTACGGGGAGTAGAAAGACTTTGGGGAGGCAGAACAATTTAAGTTTTGACTCCCAGTTCCTTTGCTCACAAGCAGTGTGACTTTGGTTAGACAAGTCCCTTAACTCCCAGTATCTCTTCTTTCTTCTCGTAAAATGGTATAATCATTTCTACCTGAGGCTTGCTTTGTGCATAGAAGAAAGTGTCACATGTAAAGTCCCCAATAGAGTAAACCTGGCTTTCCATTCCTTCTGTAGGAGTGTCAGAGGCGGAAGTGCTGAAACCATGTTTTCAAAACACCACTGATGAACTAGACTGAGTCCTAAAGAAACTAACTGGGCCAGTGAGGGTCTGGAATCCAGGTCCTATGAACAACAAATAAAAGAACTGGGCACATTTGGTGCACAGAAGATTAGGGAGCTGTAATAACTGATTCTCTCAAATCTGAAAAAGAAGGCTATGTTCTGTGTTTATTTTTTCTCAGTTATCCAAGAAATATTTGTGATATGCCTTCTGTGTGCCAGACTCTGTGCTTATTACTGAGGATAGTCTAGAGAACAGGAGATATCCTGCCCTCTTCAAGCTTGTACTCTGCTTGGCAAGACAAATATTGTATGTCTAATTTTAAGTGTTATTAGTAATAAAAAATGAAAGTCAAAGTCACTGCCTGACTTCATGACCAGTCAGAATTGAGGACAACAGATAGAAACTGTAGGGTGATTAGTTTCAACATAATAACCAAAAGGAAAGCATAAAGCTGATGTTATTGGGCAATTTGTGTACTGCCCAAAGTTCCAGATGAAGGATGAGTGAAGATAGAAATCTAGGCCTTACTTTGCTCCTCTAACCATGCACCTGCCAGGTTTGCATCTGCTCAGAGGTGACATATTTGGGCAGAAGCATCATATAGTCTAGTAACAGCCCTGAACTGAGGCCTCCAAAAAACATCTGAGCTCCAGATATTTTTTGTTAATCTATATATTTTTATTGTTGTTGTTGTTGTTTTGTCTAAATAGTTGTCAGATTTTAAGCTTCAGGAGATGTCAGGGGGAATCTAAATTTCTGGGTCCTATGGAAAAATTGGGAATCTGGTAACAAGGCCATGTGTTCCTTCATGGAAGAAATCCACAGGAGGTGAATGACAATCTACTACCTTTAAAGAAGTACAGATGCCTTCCCCACCTACTACCTCAATGCTTTTATTCAAGTTATTTTCCCCTCCCAAATCCTGGGCACTTGAGTTTGCTCCTCATTCTCTTTACATCCCAAGGCTGGAAGGGAGGGGCTGCCCGTTGAGGCAATGGAGTCCATTCCTGGTGCAGTTGAAGCAATGGCTACAGGCTCCCCATAAGGGATGCCTCTTATACCAGGTGAGAATTTGTGACTGAGCTTTTAGTTTTGCAGGTGCCTGAAACTCTATGGTTGAAAGTGTGTCCTTATCTCAAGACACACTTATCTCATTATGTACATGGCACCAAAGTATATGGGTCAAAAGGAACTCTCTGTTCTATATTTTTTGTTTATATGGTCATGTCAAACATCTGAATCTATTCAACAAACCTTTAGTGAGTTCCTGAAGTGTGCCCAATGCTGCATCATGTGACATGGAGGAATTACACAGAGTTTATTTTGGCTTTGTTATTAAGTATGCTGAATGACTGAACAATCAGTTAATGAGCTAAGTAACAGTTATAGGCTGAATTGTGTCTTCCAAAATGCCTATGTTAAAACCCTAACCCCCAGGACCTCAGAAGGTGACTATATTTAGAGATAAGGCCTTTAAGGAGGTAGATAAATTAAAAATGGGGTCTTTAGGATGGGCTCTAATCTAGTATGACCAGTGTCCTTATGAAAAGAGGAGATTAAGACACAGACACCCTTGGGCGGCGCCTGTGGCTCAGTCGGTAAGGCGCCGGCCCCATATACCGAGGGTGGCGGGTTCAAACCCGGCCCCGGCCAAACTGCAACCAAAAAATAGCCGGGCGTTGTGGCGGGCGCCTGTAGTCCCAGCTGCTCGGGAGGCTGAGGCAAGAGAATCGCTTAAGCCCAGGAGTTGGAGGTTGCTGTGAGCTGTGTGAGGCCACGGCACTCTGCTGAGGGCCATAAAGTGAGACTCTGTCTCTAAAAAAAAAAAAAAAAAAAAAAGACACAGACACCCAGACAGAGGGATGGCCATGTCAGGAGCAGAAAGTAACCATCTCCAAGGCAAGGAGTGGGGCTCAGAAGAAACGAAACCTGCTGACACCTTGATCTTGATCTAGAGCTCTCAAGTCTCCAGAACTATAAGAAAATAAATTTCTATTGCTTAAGCTACCCAGTTTAGGGCATTTTATTATGGCAGCAGTCATAGGAAACTAATACACTATTTCAATAAAAAGATATTAAGTTCTATTCCCTATCCTGAAAAGGCTGAATCACACTGCTGCCCTATTCCTAGCCTTCTAGGGGCTTCTCCTTTATTCAAAACTAAAAATTAAGCTCTGGCCTGCAGAGGCCCTGCAGTGGTTCTCAACCTTCCTAATGCCGCGAACCTTTAATACAGTCCAAAGGAGTCGTGACCCACAGGTTGAGAACCGCTGCCCTAGTATGACCAGGCACCTGCATCGCGGCTCACCTGCATTTGTGCACCCTGCTCACCCCACACACTCCCCCCTTTCTGTTCCTCCCGCAAGCCCAACACCCACCTCAAGGTCTTCCGCAACTACAACCTGGGAGTCCCTTTCCCCTTCTTATTCCAACACTCTTATCATCACCCCCCTGCCTGCAGGGCTGGAGGAAAGAGAGTTAAAGGAAGAAGGGGAAGAACTTACATTTTCTCGCCTACAACACACAAGAGGCACTGTGCTCAGTGCTTTGTGCAGCCGACCTGGGTGCAACCTCATTTAACAGGTGAGGACACTGAGGTTCAGACAAGTCACAAAGGGATCTCTGAGCTGAATTCCGTGTGACTGAAGAGCCCTGCCCAGCACAGTCATCTCACATGGCTGCCCACAGTGCCTGGCATCTGCTTTGGGGGGGTGCTGGGGCTTGCTGGCCCGATTTAGAAGACTTACAAATTTGGGCTCTTCTGTTTGTGTTAGATAAGGCTTCTGTGGACTCCGACTCTCTTGCACTTGCTAAGTGCAAATGGCCATTGGCATTTCCACCATCCACCCCTCTCTACTGAGCTTAAAAAAATAAATAAAGCAAAGAACTTCTGCCTGCAGCTGGGCCTGAAGGAAGGGCGGCTGAAGCAGGGGAAATAAGAGAGAAAAGAAGAGGTGAGGGTGAGCAGGACATAGAGCTGGGGTAACTGAGGCAGCAGGGAGTCCGCCAGGTGTCAAGAACTCAGAGGCAAAGCTCCTGGCTTCAGTGGAGGCTTGGCCTATGGGGCAATGCCAAGTCACCTGGACACCCTAAGCTTCAGATGGAGAAGGGGAATAGGAGTAATGCTTATCCCCTGGGATGCTCTGCAGAAAACCTAGAGCATGAATAGAAAAGTACTTTTCAAATTATAAGGTATCATGAAGATGAGAGGTGTTAATATGGTTATGATTACAATTACAATTATTACTTTGTAAAGTTTTCACAGTTGAATGAACTCAGACTCAGCTCCCTTGAAGGCTCAAGGAATGTGACTTGGCTATAGAGTGCTTGTGACCTGAGAGGGGACCCAGTGCATACCGTCCATGAGTATAGACATAAAGCTCTGTCCTAGCTCGGGTCAGTGTCTAGGGGGTCCCAGCTGATGAACATTCTAAGCAGCAAGTGATGACCTGATTCCAATAGGTACTGACTGAGATCTGACCTAATTGTTCCATTCAGGGCATAAACACCCTCCAATGAGCCTGGACAGTGATCCTGTTCTGTTTCCCAGAGGGAGGGGTCAGGAGGACCAGGACAGTTATTGTGCTATAGCCAAATAAGCAGGGATTAAGGTTAGCTTGAGTGACTAGTACACTGAACGGAAAACCAAGGCTAGAGTCCAGTTGGATGGGTGTCAGACCACACCGATGATCTCATGTGCCCCTCTGTTCCTTCTGCCATGAAGAACTTGCTGCCTTAGCCGCTGAGGGTGCTGTTGGCAAAGGGCTGTCTCAGGTATTTTGTTATAACAGCAGAAATGCAATAAGAAAATAGATAAAAACACTCGAAGAAAAAGCAAAAGAGTACTTGGGGTATGAATCTTTGCTTTTCCTTCCTCAAAAAGATTCATACTCCAAGTATTCTTTTGCTTGTATGGGACTGGTCTCAACCTCATGCATTGTATCTTCATGGGGAGGTTCTTTTTTGCCTCTATGCCTTGGGAGTGGCTAACGGAGTTATGCAGGTGTCAGGGCACCCTGGGTAATAGAGACATGGGCTTCCTTCGATTTTGGACTCAAAGTCTGTCATCCTGCTCATTCAAAAGAGACTGAATTTGTTCCTTTCATGTCATGGTGGCATTAATTAAAGTTTTTATCAGAGGTGATAAGTGTATAGAAAGAAAATCAAGGCAAAGTAAGATTAGTTGGCCTGTAATTGGAAGAAAATGAATATTTGTTAAATAAACAAGAAAACTGAATGCATGGATGAATTTGGCTGTAGGGTGCTTGTGACCTGAGAGGTCTTGAATTGAATTGAATTGAATCAGAGGAGTTTGCTATGCATGTACGTATATATGAATAATGGGCCAAGCACTAGTTCTCCACATGCTGCAAGAGAAATCAAAGGACTGGGCTAATCCATTCCCTCTAATAGCATCATTCATTTGGCCAAACTTTTTAAGCATCTACTCTGCATCAGTTGCTGCTCTAGATAATTAAAATCTATCAGTGAATAAAACAAACAAAAATCTTCTATGTTGAGGATCGTACAGCACAGTGTGTGTGGAATGAAGGAGAAGGATGGCAATAAAAATATACGTGACAGGATATTCTACAAAGCAAGAACTGTCAAGAGAAAACAAAAATAGAGCAAGGAACCAGGAGGCTGGGGAGGGTCTTTTCTGTATTAGAAAGTGCGGTCAGGGAGGGCTCATGGGGAAGGTGACACTGAGGGCTCATGGGGAAGGAGACCTGAAGGAGGGGAGGGTGTGCACCACACAGGTGCCTGGGAAAATTGTCCTAGGCCAAGGAAAAGCCAGTGCTAAGGCCTCAAGTTGGGAATATGCTGGGAGAATTCTGGTAAGGGGGTCAACCTGGCTGAGAGTAGGGAGTAGCCAGGAGAAGATTAAGATCATAGTCAGAGGGGAAGGAGGGCATGATCAGGTAGTCCTCATGGCCAAGGTAAGTGTTGTGGCTTTTCCTCTGAGTGTGCTGCAGTCCATGGGGGTTATATAATAAAAAGTGACATGCTATAATGTTTTAGAAGGATCCCTCTGGCTGCTGCATTGAGACAGATGGTAGGATGCATGAGCTGTGGGCAACTCTGGCCACCCGGCAGCTGCTCTGCAGTCAGAGAGGAGGGCCCACTCTTTGATTCTGCAAGCATTTGCACTCTCGTGGGATTCTGGGCTGTCTTCAGGCTCAGGGGCTCTGGGCATCTATTGGGATGGTCTGGAGGTGAGCAGAGGCCACCCTGTGGAAGCCACATTGCCTGGTTTGTCCTTATCCTCTGGGGACTCGGCTGCCAGCCTCTCTTCAGACTCAAACAGATCCTTCTGTTGGGTTGACACTGCCTTTATCACAGCAGTCTTCAGACGAAACTGAAATTGCTGGCTTTTTTGTCTGTTTTCCTAACTGACTCTGCAGAAATAGAAACTTCCTCATTTTTATTTTAATCTCAAGCACCCAGCAAAGGGTCTTACACAACTAGGGTTCCATGATATGATTGATAAGTGAACAAGTGCATGTGTAGGACCAGTGGGTGGACATCACAGGAAATTTCAGCCCATTAAAAAATAAAAACAAAAGCATTCTAACAGCGAGAGCTGTCCAACAAAGAAAGAGGCTGCCTCCTAAGGGAGAGAACATCCCGTCACCTTGAGGTCCAAGCAGAGGCTAGGTGACAATTTGGTAGGGCTATTAACACAGAGAGGGCTGAATGGAATGGCTTTCATTAACAAGGATCTGTATAAACGCCATTTTAAGGATGCAGTAAAAATAATAGATTTCATCTATGTGTTCATAGGGGATCTTCAGGGACTGAGAATATCCTGTTTGGTAGTAAGGGTGTGAGAGTCACGTACTAAATCTCAGGCTTTTTCACACTGTAGGTCAGCCCAGTTAAGAAAGCTACTAGAGCCAGAGGGATGGAGATGAAAAAAGTTAGGATAAAGCTGATGGGATAAAATGGCTTGCATCTGTATCCCACTTCCCAATTCCAACTCCAGTCCCAAAGGTAACTTTTTAACCCATTCGCGATGGACGGACAATCCCAGACCTCCCGCTGGAGACTCCAGTGACAAAAAGCTCAAAAAGGCAAAGTTGTATGTGTGCGTGTCCTTCTTCCTCATGTCATCTGCTTTTGGGAGGAGTAATTAGTAAGTTGAAGAAGGTATTATGCTTTTCCCACCGTGGAAATAAAATAGAACTTCAATGGCAAGTTGCAGATGGGCACTATGGAATCGGTGTACGCCCAAAGTGTTACAAAGACATCTGGCTCCAAGGTGAAGGCCCTTTGCCGGCCTCCCTTGCCCTGAGAGCACTGACTCCCAAAAACACAGTGTAAATGGTTAACAGACAAGAGCTGTGATCCTGTTTGATGAGGAGAGAAAAAAATCCCATAGTGGAAGCTTTTACTTTAAGCCACAATAAAGACACTGCCATGCTGGGTAAGCATTGTTCCTGGCTGTAGTTATTCCAATTATTTTTTATGTTTTCCTCTTAAATGAGAAACATATCAGACACTAACTCAAACATGGAGATACCTATTTATGCTTCAGAACAAACAGTTTAAGGGCATTATATACAGATGTCTAAATATTTAGAAAGTGTCTGTTTATGGGAGTAAAATGAAAACTACCTGTTTTCATTTGAAGGAGTTTATGTGAAATTTGCAAGTAGAAAAAGGCAGCCTAGTGGGAAAGGGGTGTTGGAGATGAGAAATGTGTATGGGTGCGGGGTTGGAGGAGGCTCTGGGGGGGATTTGTGGGGTGGGGGCTGCCCTTTGCACTGACCCAGAGTTGGAGGGAACTAGCAAACTTAGGCTGGGGTGAAGCTTCTTTGTAGGCTGAAGACCTGAATAAATGCCTTGAAGACCTCGCGGTTTTTAATAACCTAAAACAGGCCTCTGTCTGGACTTAACAACTTCATCTTATCAGACACTCTTCTTAGTCCTAAAGGGACTTTAAAGAGAAATAGGATTCTGTCTGCCTTAGGGAAAGTACAGTAAACTGGAGAATTATTAGACTGCCTGGGGGGTGCTCTGGGCCCCCACAAAGCTGGGGCACCATGGGAGCTTAGCTGGCAGAGCTAAGAGATCATTCAACACCTTTATCTGACATGGGGAGGGCTCATTTTAAGGGAAAATGTAACATGTGAAGACACCGTGTATGGTTTTTGGGAAGTAGTGAGCTCTCTGTTGCCCCAAGGATTCTAAGATGACCTCTTACCAGAGACGGTTTGGAGGATTTACTGGATTGCAGTGTATCTCCCACCCTTTCAGTTCCCTGGTCTGAGAGGTGGTTCAGAATAGTCTCAAGACTCTTCTTCCCTGACTTCATTTCTAAGGGACATCCTGCCAGCTCTGCAGCTTCTGGGGCTGGCGGCTCCTCGGCCCTGACTGGATCTGCAGTAACGGAGCAAGACAGAACCATTCCTTGAGCAAAGGAGAAACGCCACCAGTGCCATCTGCTCCTTAGGGTCCCTCTGAAGCCCTTGTTGGTCCTGGGTTTAAAAGTCTACACCGAAGGGCCTCTGAAGGGCTCTTCTTTTTGCTTGACTTAGGGTGTGGTTTCAGACTTCTCTCCATTTCTCCAGATGGGGTGTGATCTTGTACAAAGGGTTCCCACAAAACCATCTGCTTCAGTGTCCTCTGAGGACAGAGGTCTACAGCCCTAGGGAGAGGGCAGGATTTCTGGAGTTTCTCCCGTTCTCTGTCCCTTCTCGGAATTTAACAATAAGGCAGGGCTGTTCACATTGGCATTGGAAGGCAAGGGGGAAGTGCTGAGTTCTACCAAAGCCCCCTTCAGCGCTCAGCCATCACAGCATGATGGCCTGGTGTGTGTTTGGCGCAGGGCAAGGGGTGCAGCTGAATTAGATGCAAGTCCTAAGGCGGAGGTTCTCCTGTTGAAACGGGAAAAGTACCGGTCGTGCAGCCCTTTCTAATCATGGATGAGAGTGGAGACACAGTGGCGGCTCTGCAGACACAGTGTAAATGGTTGGAGTGTCTTTCTAGGAGCTCCCAGTGAGGGTAGGAATTAAAGACAAGGGCCCCGAACCCACCTGATGGGGACATGCCTCACCATGGGCAGATTCATCCACAGAAGGCTTGTGTCAGAAGGGCCTAGTCCAAACAGGGAGGTTGGGAGTTGGGGGAGGTCTAAGGGAGAAGTAGGGCTTGGGCTGGTGGTGGTGGTGGGGGGGCTTGCTGGATTTGTAAGAGGATCTGATCAGAGAGGATGAAAATGAGAGAGGGATGAACGTGAGATGTGAGACTGACATTTCAAATGGCTGTTTCTGGTCTGTTGTGCCCTTATCCTATCGAAGGTGAACCCTGAGGTTGGAAATTCATTATTTATTCTTTCGGTGGCTTATATAAAGCAGGACTTATCTATATTCTAGAATTAAGTCCCTACCCTCAAAGAGCTGAGTGTTTGGAGATGGCTGCAGTCACTAAATCCTACTGGGGATTTTTACTCAATGGTGAAAGTTCAAGGTGGCTGGCATAATGAGTGGGCCCCAGAGATCAGGTGGGGATCAGACACCTCAGTAACTGGGGAGGTGTTTTGCAAGAGTAAAGAAGGATCCTCCTGACCCTTTAGAGGAAACCAGTGACTGGAGAAACCATCAGAATTGGGACCAAATAGGCCAGTCCTATGCCAGGAAGCACCTAGTAAGAAGGCTCATCTCAAAGCCCGAGTTCTCTGGGGATGCCCTAGGTAGTGGGAGGTGATGGAAAGGGCAGCACAGAAACTCAGGGGTTAATACACAGCACTTCCCAAGCCAGACCAAGGGAGAAGCAACTCAGGGAAAATAGTGGAGTCCTGAACTGAGCGCTGGGGAAATGACTCACAGAGGAGGCTAATAAACAGGGCGAATCAACAGTAAGCCTCATTGGCCTGGCTTCTAAAGATGCTTAAGGACTTTCTGTTTTGGTCACATTTGGTTTGGAACTGGGGCAGGGCCAAGCCTGCAGGTGGGAAGCCACATCAGCCCCAGCTGTGGGTCCCTCTGACCTCTTTTCTCCCCTCCGGGGAACTGACTTCTTATCTGTCAAATGCTGTTTGTGGGGAGACTGATTGACTTTGTGCATGTTCTCATGCCCAGACATGGAGATAAAAGAGACAGCTTCTGTCCTGGAAGAGTAATGGCTCATGCAGAGACAGTCTCCTAAGGAGCCAGTTGTGGTGCAAAGTGACAAGGGCCTTATACTGGATTTGCATTAAGAGCTGAGGGCACATACAGGACAGAGCACATAAAACTGCAGTCAGTTAAGCACCCAAGCAGTACTCATGGAAAGAAGTCACTAGTTATTATTACTTAGGTTTTTCTGTTTGGTTTTTTGTGGGGTTTTTTTTTAGTGTGCATAAGGATGTTTGGAGAAAGACATCATAGAAAAGGTAGGATTTGATCAAATGATCCTGTCCTTGAATGATGGGCAGGTGAAGAAGACAATTCCAGACAGAGAAAACCACACAAGGAACATCACAGAAACTTGAGAGAACACAGTACCCGGGAAGTCATTTGGTATGTGTGGAAGGAGATGAGGCTGGAAAGAGTGGAAGAAGTCTCACTGTGCAAGGAATCTTGAACATAATATTAGTTAGCTTTTGCTGCATAACAAGCAACCACAGGATCTCAGCACATAAAAAAATCAATCTTGATTTCTGGCACATGCATATCTGCATGTGGCTGGGAGGGCTCTGTTTCAGGCAGGTCAGGTTCAAGTCTGACCCATACATTTTACTGTGGGCTCAGGATATAAGGTAACATTTACCTGGGATGTGTTCTGCTCATGCAGGAGCTCAGAAATTCTTAAAGAAGCAAGAATTTGCTTCAAATTCCTCAAGCAAATTCAAATTTGCTTCTTTGTTCCTCAAACCCTAGGCTCAGAACTTAAACACTGTCATTTCTACCAAAGCAGGTCATGTGTCCATGTCTAATAGGCATTTGGGAAAAAGAGCACTTCTCCCATAAGAGGTGGTAGAGGGGTCAGTTAATAGTTGTCTAACAATTCTTTAACCTGCTATAAATACTATGGAATGCTATAATTATTTTTTGATTCTGGAAAAAATAGGGGTATTACTGGCTCTTCTTTTGAGATGGGATAGTTCTGTTTCAACAGGAACTATCAAGAAATACTTCTCACAATATTGTAACTGCAAAGATAAATGTTATTTATACCTGGGTGTAGTTAATACATTCCGCTGTGTTTACATTTTGGAGTTTCTGCAGGGCAGACACTCTGATTCACTTATCTCTGTAGCCTCAGCACCGAGCATGGCTCCTCATAACATTTGGTAAGTAGATGAATGGCCTCACATTATCCTCAATGTGTGATTACATTTTAATGGGAAATGCACATTTCTCTGCCTCCATTGACAGTTCAAGGTAAGGGTTGGGTAATGAGTGAAAAGCAGACATGACCCACTCAAGCTGGGAATGAAAATGCTAATCAGGGAAACCAACAGCCATCAAAAGCAGGTGGCCTGAACCCCAGCTACCATAGTCAAGGGGCCACTTGATAATGAGAGCCAAGAAGGATACTGAATAATGGGACTTCTTCCAGATAACTGTCACTTGAAAGATATATATATTTCTAATGATAATGGCTAACATATATTGAGTGCCTCCTAGGTGCCTGACATAATCTTAATATATTTTATATATTATTTCATTTAATTGATTCTTCCTTTGGGCCACAGTTATTCATGGGGGACATCACTGAAGGGAGCAATAGTCTGTTTTGACTGTACTAGAGTTGCCTTGTCCTGTGCTGGTTCAGTGGCAAACAAGGACAGAGGAGGTTAAAGCAGTGTAAATACAATTGAGTATTGTAAGCACAGCTGATGAAGTCAGTAAAATTCCAGCAATTGAAAGTAAAAGAGTGAAAAAACACTACAAATGATTTCACCTCTCAAATAAACATGACCAGATCAGTGGATGGCAAAGAGCATGGACCAAAGAATGAAGAGGCCAGAAGACTCATCTCCCCTCAGACACATTTGGTTCAGAGTTCCACTGCTCTTCTGGTGAGGAGGGACTGAGGTCCCAGCATACTTGGGTCTCCAGACTCTTGAGGGCAGGGATGCTGTTGTTCATTAACAGAACATAGCATGCTGCTTGGTATAGAGTACAAACTCAATGCCCTTCACAGTTCTCAACTCTGACCTATGATGGTAAGAGGCTTAAGAAAATTATCTAACAAATGCAAATATTGTAACTGTATCCTCACATTAACCTGAAATAAATTAAAAAAAAAAAGTTAAAGAAAAGAAAATTCACTAACTTCAACCAAGTTTCTGTAGACAGGGCCTCTTCCTGTCCTTCTCTGGCAGACTTCTCAGTGCTGCAAGCACTATCACTCCAAGCGGGCTAATGGTAACTGCCTTTCAGTTCTCTTTTAGTATGAGAATGCAGCATTTTCCCAGCCCTGTACCTGTCCCTCATACCTGCCCAAGGTCCTGGTCTCCAGGAAATAGGCAGATGGCAAAATACCACGACAGTGTCCCTTTTGTAGGATCTGTCATTAAGCAGTTAGGGGAAGTTCAGAGAAAACTTCTGACTGCATCTTCTGTTTCCCAAGTGCCTTTAGTTCATAGTAATCCACATACCCAAGTGTCATTTGGGGTGGCATCTTCTGAACTCCTGCAAACGGAATCCTTTCAAATTTCCTCCTGTGCCTTTATCTCCTTTGCTCCTTCTTTTTGACTCCTATCTCTGCTGGCTCTGGGCTTTATCTACTGTGCTCCAATCTTCAAGTCCTGAGTTGTCCTTTGAGTATGAGTTGGCAAGTCATATTTATTTTTTAATTTAAAAACTAAAGACACTTATTAGATTGTATCATGCAGCTCACAGTTTAAATGAGGCATCTAGAGAGTGAGGAGGCTCAGGTACGAAGCAAGAGAGAGCCTGTAAACCAAGATCTTGCCCAGAAGTAGTTGGCTTAGGACACCACGGCTGGAGCCATTTTTTTTTTTTTTTTCAGGACAATTGTTACCCTGTGGGTACTTCTGAACACTTCCATCATACTGCAGCCCCTGGATACTTATTGCTATAGCTGAAAGTGATTTTTGAAGGTGAGTCCTTTTTCCTTTTTCAGCTCTTCTTTTAAAATATGTAAGAGGAGATTTATTACCGGAATTAGCTCACGTGATTTTGGAGGCTTAGAAGTCCCACAATCTGCCATCTGCAGGCTGAAGACCCAAGAAATTGGTGATGTAAGTCTGAAGGCCTAAGGATTGGGGAGCTGGTGTTGTAAGTTTGAGAACCAGGAGCACCGGTATCCCAGGACAGGAGATGATGGACACCTCAGTTCAAACAGAGAGAGGCAATTTGCCCTTCCCCTGCCCCCTTATTCTATTTAGGCTCTCAATGGACTGGATGGTGTACTCACATTGGGGAGTTTAAATGCTGACCTCTCTAGAAATGCCCTGACAGACGCACCCAGAAATAATGTTTACCATCTATCCAGGATCTCCGTGGCGCAGTCAAGTCGACATGTTAAAATTAACCATAACAGGCAAGACCACCAGGAAGTGGGGATCACTGGGAGCTGTCTCAAGAGCTGCTACCACAGATTCACCTCATCATTTGGAAGCTTACATGAGGCTAGCAAACTTTTCAAATAGGGATAATTGGTTTGCACTACTTTGATGTATGTGAGGCCCGTTGGAATGTATCCAGCCATGTAATATGAAAAATAGACACCTAGATAGCTAGATACTTTACACACAGCCCATGCATTACAGTGCCAAAACCCAAAACAAAACAAAAAACAACAAATAAACAAACAAAAACAGAAACTCCAAACTCTTTTCAGATGGGGTAGCAGACAGGACCGGAAAGATGAAGAACGTGAAGTACCTGGCCCTTCTCCCTGCGTAAAGCCTCTATCACGTGTAAGGGGACAGCAGATGAACGCTTCTTTCTTCACAAACCTGTGCTGAATGTCTTCCTTGGGGAGAAATTACCTTGTGGGTTTTGAGTTTTGATCTCGTTGATTGATTCTTAAAAGATGAAACTGGCTGTATGAAGTAAGCTGAAGACCATCTTACATTTAAAATGCCTTTGTTCCTTGGAACCACATGTTAGGAACTTTCATTGGGTAGGAAATCAGGCAACATGGAAAAGAGCAAGATGAAAATTGCTCCATGACTATCTTAACATGAAAGCTGTAGTAACAGAAGGCCAGTATCTCGGTTCCAGCAATGCCTCTCATTCATTTATCTATTCTTTAGAAATGCATTTGTTAATATCTCCGATGTGCCAGATACTCTTAGAAGTACTGAAAATATAAAGAAAACATACTGTGGCTATGTTCTGAATGTTTACATCCTCCTCTTCTCAAATTCATATGTTGATGCCTAATCCCCAGTGTAATAATATTAAGATGTGGGGGCTTTGAGAGGTGGTCAGATTGAATGGGATTGGTGCCCTTAGAAAAGACTCCCGGGGGCAGTGCCTGTGGCTCATTTGGTAAGGCGCCGGCCCCATATACTGAGGGTGGCAGGTTCAAACCCAGCCCCGGCTGAACTGCAACCAAAAAATAGCTGGGCGTTGTGGCGGGAGCCTGTAGTCCCAGCTACTCGGGAAGCTGAGGCAAGAGAATCGCTTAAGCCCAGGAGATGGAGGTTGCTGTGAGCTGTGTGATGCCATGGCACTCTACCGAGGGCCATAAAGTGAGACTCTGTCTCTACAAAAAAAAAAAAAAAAAAAGACAAGACTCCCAGGGAACATGTTTGCCCCTTCCACCATATGAAGGCAAATAGCAGGGACTATCTATGAGGAAGAGGCCCTCATTGGACTCTGAATCTGCTGGCACCTTGATCTTGGACTTCTTGGTGTCTAGAACTCTAAGCCATAAGTTTCCATTGTTTATAAATTACCTAGCTTATAATAGTTTGCGATAATAGCCTGAACAGACTATGGCCCTGTAGTAGAAAAGTCAACGGGATGAATCATCAGGGACTGTGCAATGCCTTGCCATGCAAGCATCTCCAGAGTATTCCACATCCACAAAGAAAAAGGTGTAAAACTGTAGACAGTCTTCAGAGAAGAGGAGCCTGAGTCCCTTTAAAATCTATATTCAATAATCTGATAAGAGTATCTATTACAACCCAAGTAGAAGGAACAGCATGTACGTAAGCAGGAAGAAATGAAAGAGAATGTCCTATTGGGGGGGAACTCCTAAATATTTCTATTTGGCTTAGAGTGTATGATCCCTGCATACAAGCACATTCAGGGGACAAGAATAAGGAGAAAAACAGGCAGAGTTTTCTGTGTATCTTAGGCAGATTATATGCCATTTTTGACTTTTAGTCTGTTCACCAATATCCTAATACATAGGGCTTAGATTTGGAACTAGAAAGCAAAATGGCAGAATAGGAGGCTTTGAACTTCCTCTCCTACCGATGCGCTGTGAGTTAAATCTAGAATTACAAAGGGGAACAGTAAGGGCCCTTAAAGGTCATCTTGTCCAGAGGTTTTCAAACTGTGTTCCTGGGGCTTCCTTGGGGATGTGGGGCTCATCTGCCCTCTGGATGGGGACAAAATAGGCTGAGGGCTTGTCTCCAGCTTCACTTAGAGCAGGTGTACCTTCTTTTTTTTTTTTTTCTTTAGTGCTGGGCTTTTGGGTATGAATTGAGAAAAATAAAAAGGTGAGGTTCTGATGCTAAAAGGTAAAGTTTGAAAATCACTGTACCAGTCCAACCCTCCCATTGTGTAGATGAGGAAAATTAAGAGACAGGAAGATTATGGAAATGACTTGTGAGGATCTAATGAGTCAATGAATGGGCTTTAAGAAAGACTGGGCTTCAAATTATTGAAGATACATTCTTACACTCATTTTCTTCTTCAGATCAATCAAGGTGTCTCCCCTCCTTCCTCTTGGTGGAGTCAGGTTCCTGCCAGCAAGATCTTCCACAACACTTTAAAGACAAAGGATCAAAGTAGAAAAACAAATGCTAATGCTCCTGACTCTGCTGCCCACCTACTGGGCCCAAGAGGTTCAAAGCTTCCAGACCAGGGAGCAGAAGCCCAACCCTCCCTCCTATCACCTGTGCTCCCTGATGTTTCTCTGACCCCCTCACCCCTCTGCCTCCAGCTTCTACTTCTAAGTGTTTTTCCACTTAGGTCTCCTCACACATTTGGACCAAAGAGGCCCCCAAATGGTTCTGACTCCTAAAAAGTCCCCTTATCATGGGGATTATGTGTGTGCCTGTGGTTAACTGTGGTGGATAACTCTCTCATCTATTCAAAATAGGTTTACAAGGTGTAAGCAGAGAAAAGGATTGAAAAGTATACACACTTCAAACTGCTGTAGAATTTTGTAAAAGTGTTCTGTGTGTTTTCAGGCAAACCACTCCAGTTTTCTGGGTCTCAGCTTTCCACTTTTAGAAATGAGCAGCTGGAGGAGTTATTTCTAAGGCCCTTATCGGCTGACAAGTGCAGCTCAGCCTTGTTGTTTTCTATTCTCTTAAGACATTTTTCCAAGTGCCTTTTCCCATGAGGAAAGCAGTTCAGAGGCAAAAATATGTCAGGTATGTGCTCTTGTAATTATCATTAGGACAAGGCTCAGTAAAAGGTGAAAAGGGGGAGAGGACAGAAGAGTCATGCCCAGATGTGCTGCTCCCTTAAAGAGTGCAAAGGACCACTGTGCCAGGGGCTGGACTCTGATCCCCAGATAGTGAGGGAGGCCAAGGAAGCCCTGTGATGGCTAGATCTGCTGAGGGTTCCAATTCACCCAGCTCCCAGCCTCTGGGAACTCTGGCTCTGTTAGACTCCAGCAAAATTTGAGTAGGGATGCTTCCCAAGATTGAGTGGCAATGAGTGCAAAGTGGAAAGTAGTGAGAGGCCACCATCTGTGTCTTTTGCTTTTGTAATTTCTGCTGTGAACAACTGTCTTTTAGTGCTAATAAAAAATACAGTTGACTAAGTCCCCTTTATGCTTTCATTTTAAAGAGCCTCCTCCAGGGAGGACTGAGGTACAGTGGGCCCACACGGCAAACGTGTTGTTTTGACCTGGTTATCAGTCACATGCAACACTGGCTGTTACATATTTTGACTTTCACCTCACTCTAGAACCTCTCACTTGGGATGTTGGGGCAGAGAGACAAAAATCCTCGGGAAGACTTGTCTTCACCAAAATTCGACTGAGCACCTACTATGTGTCCGACTCTTGACGTGCCTGCAAACCCTAAACATCAGGCTGTGGTGCTATCAGGAAGGAGCTCTGCTTCCTTAGTATTATAAAATCCTGTAAAAGACTCAGAGTAAAAAGGTTGAAGAACTAACCCCACTCAAACCTTACAGTTGTTCAGGCTGTACTAATGCCACATCCCCATTGCCTTCTGGGTCTAGGGGAATCAACCTGGCCTTTATTCTACCGAATTGTCTGCAATTCCCTGAAAGGGAAAGGAATTGTAATAGCAGGGAATCAAATCCTCCTTAGCTGTGGTTATCTAAAATTCTCTTCTTCATTCATCTTCTGGCACTGAGGTTACCTTCTTTATGAGATTTTTGTTTTCGGATCCCTAGAATTGATTTCACGTTTTTTTTTCCTCCATTGCTATTTGTATGCTCTAGTCTCCATAACACTTTACTGTATTTTATCTATTTAAAATTTTGTTTTCCTCAACCAGACTTAGATCTTTCCTAAGAAGGGACCAGGCTCATTTACTTTGCTTTTCTAATGCCTAAGGGTGCCTGGTACATAATGGGGCTTTATAAACACTGTTAAATGAAAAATTGAATGGCTAAATAAATAAATATGAATGAATAAATAAACCTGTTTCTAGTCTCCTGCTCAATGCAGGCATCACTAAATTATGTTCCCTACCTGACTCCTGGTAGCATTTCTGTTCCAGACCCCTGCTGTAGGTGATAATTAATTAAAATTAGGATCAGCTGGAGTGTCAGAAAATCCTGAAATAGCAGTGACTTAATCAGGATAGACATTTCCTTCTTTCTCATGTGAAAGTTTGAAAGAAACAGCCAGAGTTTTTATGGTGTTACATGGTTTGTTTCTACCTTACTGTGTATGACCTCCATGGCCAAAGTCACCTTCTGGCCCAGGATGATTACTCTAGCTCCAGCCATTACCTCTATCTTCCACCCTGCAGGAGGGAAGAAAGGATGATAACAAGCACATTTCCTCCCCTTACAGATTAGGCTTAGAGTTGCACCCTCCCTTTCTATATAAATCCTATTGATGAGAACACAACTGAGTCACATGGCCCCACCTTGAGGCAAAGGAGGTTGGGAAATGTAGTCTTTGTTCTGAGTAACACCCTAATGTGTGGGAGTTATACGTGGGTCATTACAAAAGTTCTGAGATACACAAAAATCAAGAAATGTAAAAACCATATAGATGGAAACAAACGAAGCCCTTCCATCAACACTGATAGGCTGGGAAACTTGCACAGGTGATCAGAAAGGGCGCTGTTGTCTGTGTTTCTTGGAAGTGAACTAATGGACTACAACGCAGTCTATCTCAAAACTTTCATAGTGACCGACATATAACCTTTGAAGAGTGGTAATTGAGAACAACACACAATGCTTGCTGTAGAAACCATTTAAGGTTTTTCTGTTTGGTCTTAGGGGAGGGAGTGACCAGATTAAATCAGTAATTTTGAAAGATCAATATGGTGGCTAGAAAGAAGAAAATTTTAGAGTAAGAAGAGATTGAAGTCAAGGGGACCAGTAGGAAGCAGCTGTACAAGTCCAGACTGATGAGGAGAATGTGGAAAAGGATAGTAGGAGGTGGGATGGAAAGGAGGATGCAATTTAGTGGTAAGTAGGCAATTCCTGGTGAGTATGGTTGGGGGTGAGGAAAAAGAAGGAATGTAGAATGAGGCTTCCTTTCTTATTGCAGGCCTTAGGGGGCTGTAGTTGATGGTTTGGACAAATCCTGGAAGACTTCAGCAGGTGACATAACGGTGAGTGCTGAGAACTCTGATTTTGATTTGGGACCCTTGACGATCTGGCCCTAAGGAAACTCTGTTAGTCCAGCTGCAATGAGCACAGTGGAGCAGGACGCACATTTGGGGGTGTCAGTGGGGTCGAGTACTGTCCTCTCCCTGGTCACTATGATCACACTGCTCTGTCAGTGGGGTCCTCATTATCTCTGCCAACCAATTCTCCAAAGAGTTTTGACGGAAGTAATTTCAGATTCTTGCTAAATGAAAGGGCCATATCAGTGTGTTCCTGAAGTCCTGCTCCTACTACAGGGGGAGGGAGGGGTTCCATAATCCGCAGCCAAGCCTCTAGGCGGCATCCTGACTCCAGAGGGAGGTGCTGGGTGGTTGGGATGGGGCAGCCACACACCCAGAGCTGTGCCAAGTGAAGGCGCTTGGGTTCTGCCATGTATCTGTTCTGCCATGTGTCTGTTTATTTGGTTTGGCTGATGTAAAACATACAGACACAGACTCACAGCCTTAGGGCCTGTGTTCAGCGCACACGTTTAATCCTCAAGGAAAATCAGGAACAGCGCACAAAAACAGAAGGAAAGTGAAATAGCAGAATACAGCCAGGTAACAGGGATAGTTTATTCATTCATTAGCTTATTCTCTCACTCATTCAGCAAATGAATGGCGTGCACTGGGCCATGCACTGGGCCTAGAATATGTCTCTGAGGAATTAAAGACAGAGGTCTAAGAACAGAGAGGAGGAAAGAGGTCATTTTGGTACCAAGGGAGAGGTGCATGATACAGATTACAGCACATATCTGACCTGGTCATTTCCCAGCTTGAAATGGACAAGGGCTTCCCCCATATCTAATCACGCTTTTATATGTCCTACAATCATATCCTCAGACTCCCCGCATCATGCTCCAAGTTCAAGGGATTCCAGGTGGCCTTGAGATCATTCTTTCTTATACATCTGAACTCTGCACACTCTGTTTCTCCTGTTTGGTAGGTCCTTCCCTTTGTTCTAGAAGGCCCAGTGGAATCATCTTCTGGGGATCACCTCCTGGGTCCTCACTAGTGTCCTGTAGCCTTTTTTGCTGGCACTGTTCAACTGCCACTTCTACATGCCCATCTGCCCCTTGGCTTGTTCAACTCCAGCAGAGATATATCTTGTCTGCACCTGTGTCCTGGCCCCTGTCTATCCTGGCAGCTAATTAAAGCCTGGCCCAGAAACACTCTTCATAAATGCCTATCCAAGTGAACAGACAAAATGTAGTGCCATTACAGGTCACCTCGTGGTGCCATAGTTAAAATACATGTGGATTCTGGAGTCAAATCCTGAGTTCTGTCACCTCTAACTCACTGCTTCCTCTCTCTGAACCTCGGTATTTTTAGTCCTCGACTTAAGCTGATGATAATCCGTGAGCATGACTTAGGTGAGAATGCTTTCCTTTGGCTTCACCTCTCTTTCTCTGAAGCTCAGTGTTTATTTGCTGCTTTTTTATTAGCATCATCATAAGAAGAGGTCCAAGACCGGCTCTAATGACTGAAGGCACCATTTCAGGAGGCAGGAAGGGTGGCTGAGTTCAAAGTTCTGAGAAGTACCTCACATGGGCATTGGAAAGTGCTCGTCTCCAGGTAAACGCCTATAATGCAGGTGATGCCACCCACTTCAGGTTGTTACAAAGGAGTATTTGAGAACACAGAAGAGTAGAAACATTCTATTCATCAGTTTCTTTACTTGGGCTGTGTTACTTACACTGCGTAATTTGAAAGCAATAGAAATTTATTGCTCACAGTTTGGAGCCTGGGGTGTGCTGGCTAATTTACTTTCCAGTGAGGGTTCTTCCTGCTATAGCCACTCACTTGCTGTGTCCTCACAAGGTATGTGTGCCTGTGTCTCTTCTGACAAGATGCTAATCTCATCAGGAGGGCTCCACATGTGACCTAATCACCTCCCAAAGGCCCTGCCTCCAAGCACTGTAACATTAGGGGTTGGGCTTCAACATATGACTTCTGGGGAGCACAGGTTAGCCTATAGCAGCCTCCCTTTGCACCCTTGCTTTAGGTTCCACAAATGTTAGGGGCAGCCTTGGGCGATACTGTCTGGAAGTGCTGGAGCGTTAGCTCCCCCTGGGGTGATCCTTGGCAAGTGAGAACAGGAAAAGGGAAAGAGAGGCAGACAAACACATAAATACCCTATTAAAAGAAAAACCCTGGACAAGTTAAACTTTACAGAAGGCAAAGAACCCTTCGCAAATCTGCCAGCCCTCAGAACCAGAAGAGGCTTGAAGCTACTCTGGAACTGCCACGTGGTCAAATAACATTTTCCAACAGAAAAAGGAAAGTGACATAGAAAAACAAGAAATGAAGTACAGACACAGCTGGATTGGTTGCAGCTGGATATTTGCCTTACTTGAACTTGCTTTGAACAGTTGGCCGTTACTTGTTACTGGAGTAGGTTATTGTCTATTTACATACACACTCAGGATACAATTCACTATGGAGACAGCTTTAGGGCAAACTTAATTTAACAATCTCATCCCTTTCTTCCTTTGTGGACTACTCCTGGGAGTGGTTTCTTCTTGCAAATGATCTGGAGAAATTCCAAGCACTAAAAGCTTACCTGCCGAGCAAGGTGTTGTGTTTCATGGGGGTTCAGAGTGAAGGGGTGGCCAGCAGTAGGCATTGTAACTGGCTGCATGAACAGATTTCAATGACTTCTATATATTTTTTTGTAATCCTCGCCATTAACTAGCTACTTGACCTTTGAGTTGTTGCCCAGAAATGATGAATTTTGTACAAGACAGAGGAGTTAAGATTCTAAAGGCCCCAGGACAGACTTCCTGATGCCAGGACTCCCCATTGATCTGCTCCAAGGCATGTGGTCCCTGCTTAAAAAGTCCATGATTCTCATTAGTCAGAGAGCCTGACTTGAGGCAGATTCCCCTGTTCTCCTGACAAGACATCTGTTGTATTAAAAATTCCTTTCTTCCTTGGCAATCCTCTTTGTCTCAATAATGGGATCTTTGTGAGACAAGGAAATGGACCTAGACCGAAACTCCTTTGCAGCTCGGAGGATAGCATTACATTGCATCTTTCCTTGCCTCACTTCACTTTGAAATTCATCCCCGCCATACTCTGAACTTACCCTTATCACCACAGTTTTGCTCCCCCTCGATGTTGGCACTTTAACCCTAGTCTCGGGCTTAGTTTTCTAGAGGATTCAGAGTGAAAAAAAAAACACCTCAAAGCTATGACTTTGAATCAGGTTACTTGACCTCTCCATGCCTCAGTGTTCTCCTCTGTAAAATGGGGGTAGTGTAGCCCCCATACAGAATTCTTGTGAGGACTAAACGAGTTGACATATGTCAATTTACTGCTCTATAATCACTAGCTTTTATTGTTTTTTCTTAAAGGACACTGTATTAGTTTACTCCAGCTGCCATTACAAAACACCACAAACTGAGTGACTTTAATGACAGAAATTTATTTTCTCAATTCTGGATATTAGAAGTCCAAGGGTATGGTGTCAGTCAGCAACCTTGGTTTCTTCTGGGGCCTCTCTCCTTGGCCTACAGATGGCTGTCTTTTGCTGTGTCTTCACACAGTCTTTTCTTTGTGTGTGCTGATGACTCTTTTTTCTCTAAATTTCCTCTTATTATAAGAATATCAGTCAGATTGAATTAGATCCCACCCTGATGGCTTCGATTTTACTTACTCACCACTTTCAGTGCCCTATCTCCAAATGCAGTCACATTCTGAAGGACTGGGGCTTCAACACATGTATTTTGTCAGCTCAGACACTCTCAAGTGCTAATTCAAGGGTGCCCAACTTGTCCAGGTTTGCCTGGAATTTTACTAGTGGCAGCACTAAAATTCCTGCACCCTAGGAAATCCCTCACTACCAGGCAAACCAGGAATATTGGGCACCCCAGCTCTTCTAGAATCCTTACTTGAGTCTTTTGCCATGTTTAAGGACTAGAAAGACTAAATAAATCCAACATGCATCTAGAACTCCATCCTTCCTAGTAAATGTTGTCATCATTGACTTGCTTCATTGCTCAGTTCAGCCTTGTCAGGAAGGTGGGACAGAAAATAATATTCCAGCTACATAAAGTAGGAAACCGGCTCATAAAGACTCACCTTGGCTCCTCTGGACCTGTTTATCTTTCTCCAGGTTCATTGAAGACTATGTGCTTCCTAGACCTCAAGCCACCCTTGCTTAACTGCCCAGGCAAGAGGTAAGCAATAGGGATGTATCAAAGAGTGAATATTGAAATTTCTTTACACTGATTTCAATTAAAGAAATTAAACAGACAATCTACCTGCACTACTTAGGTAGAGGTGATAGGTGGGCCACAGCCTGAGCCTTATAGCAAATACTTCTAGCTAGAAAATAGGGAGATTGGAAGAGATGCAGGCTGTGTTTGATGGTCAGCTCTCAAAGGCAAGGAGGGAAACCATTGATTAGTGAGCTCTGTTTGATCTGCTCAAGGATCAAAGGGACAAGCATCATGTGTGAAGATGAAAGTTGACCTGGAAACCTGGTGTCCTGGCCTGCTGGGATCCAGCCTGCCTTGGGCCCATGGGTCAGGGTGAAGACTCTCATGGGAGCCATGGGCAAGACTACAAGGCCATCTTGTCCTCGCCCTGACCCCTGACCCTTCCCCTACCCATTGCCTTTAAGAAGAGTTTTCTCTTGCCCTTTGGGCCCTCTCTAGGATAAAAGGATCTCAAAGTTAAAAAGGGACCAAGATCAAGCATTTCTTCTGGCCTTTCAAAAGCATGGCCATGTCACCAGAAAATATGCAATGAATGTTATGATTAAGTTGAGCTGGAGGACTAAACATACACCACTGAGCAACTCGTAAATCAACCCTAGGGGTACAGAGGAAGACAGCTCTGGTTTATGACTCAAGCAATAAATTGATAGAAGGAGCAGGTTTCTGGTTTTCTTTGGGGAGGAGGGAGAGGAAAGCAAATGCACAAAGCCAAGGAGGTGATGGACACCATGATTGCTAGTGACCAGCCAATAATGAAATTTCTAATCTATGCCAACAGCTCCATATCATTGACTCCTAATGACATCCAATGAGGTGGCCCTGGGATTTCTCCATTACATAGTACAAAAATGAGACTTGTAAAATTTAGGTAACTTGCCTGTGGTCATGCAGTTGGCACATGGCAGACCTGTGATGTGAACACAGCTCTGCCTATTTGGAAACCTGACTTCTCACCAGTAGAGGTGAGAGGTATGGTCACATCCATGTTTTAGGAAGTTCTGTCCGGTCTCTGGAGGAGAATGGAGGGATGGGAAGGAGAGGTAGAGAGACTAGTTAGGACTCTACTGTTATAGGTTTATGTACCTGGTATAATATTTTAAGCCAAAAGATTATTTATTTTCTATAAACTTGAGCCCAAGTCCAGTGATGGCAGAAATTTAACCTTAGTTTAGAGATTGCTCCTTCTTTTCCTTCTCCCCATAGTTGCATCTAAGTTCTGCATGGGGATGAGCCCATATAGCATCAAACCGTGGAGTGGGGATGGAATGGGAGTTGCGAGATGGTGGCAGTGCCTACTATTTATTCAACTTTAACATTCAGAGTCCCAACCAGCCCCTAGTTATTGGTTCACACAGATAATCATGAAGCTTAGACTCAGCCACACTTAGCAGGAAATTCACTGGGTCTGATTAAGTTCCAAGCAACCTTACAGTTCAGTTCCCTGGTGGATAGCAGGAGAATGACAGAGGTTGCTGTCTTCCAGGCTGAAGATGGGAAGTGGGGCATGGCTCAGTTTGTTCTCACATCCCAGAACTAAAGGGGCAACCTGTCACCCCTAACTCCACTACTGCCCTCAGCCTTGGGCACAGGTATCCACTTTATTAATTTTCTTTCTGACTCTCTGCTAATTCTCCCAGCTTCTTAAACTTTATACTTTCTATAAATGTTCTTTCTAATCTCTTGTTTAGCTAGGGCTTTAGGTGTTAAACCGCCAACTAACTTTCTTCCTGCATTTCCACTATAGCTACCTTTCTTTGAGGCAATGGATGCTCAGGCTTGACGTTCTCATTTTATTGAGAGGAATACCATGGATATACAGAAATAATTGTTCTGTAATACATACAGAATATTTGAGGGTCTGGATTATGATAGTGACAATGGGGAAACTGACAGGGGGAGGATCAGAGAAATGTTCCAGAATCAGAGTCCACCTGCTTTGGTGACTAGCTGAAGGCAGAGGATAAGAGAGAGAGAGATGATTTCTGTGTCTCATTCAGGTGTCATTTAGTCTCTCATGAGTTTTGCCATGTTGCTTGGAATCAGCCACCATGTGCTAGGCCAGGCGTGCTTGGCCATGACATAAAGAGCCAAATCCAGGAGACTAAGGTATTATGGACTTGCTCCATATCTGGCCTTGTTTTGTTATTTACCCTGTTTCCCCGAAAATAAGACAGTGTCTTATTTTAAGGTGTGCTCCCAAAGACGCGCTAGGTCTTATTTTCAGGGGACGTCTTATCTTTCCTGTCAGTAGGTCTTATTTTCGGAGGATGTCTTATTTTCGGGAAAACGGGGTAGTTATCCCATTGGCTCTTTCTGAGATAAATAGATACCAAAGCTTGTGGGGGAATTACATGGAAATCAAGGTGGCTCAGGAGACCCCAGTTAAGGGGTGGGAGAGGCGAGCAGTTTGGCTCCCATGAAGCCATTGCATGGTCAATCCTGCAAGAGGACAGCTGCTTAGTCAGGGTTGGTGAGATCCTAGAAAAGAAGACACAGAATTAGCATAACAAGGGAGCTGTTATGAAAGAGACTATAATGTTAAAATGTTGGCCATAATAAAGAGACTGGCACTGGTCAAGGGAATCTAGATCCCCAAATCTGGACCTCCACTGGATTCCCAGTGCCAGTGGAGCTTGCCAAGGAAGACAAGGTGGTTAATGTTAAGGCATATTGCCATCAGAAAGATGAGGAGACTAAGATGCAGGGTAACAAGTCCAAAGCATTTATGAGTGTCGTGTTTATCTCAAAGCATTGAGAGTGACACAAGGATCACATCAGCCTTCACACCTTTGATGATTACTCCACGCTGCATTTAGCAACTAACCCCAGATTCCATCAACCAGGACTAGTTATATGAGAGGCAGAAATTAGGAAGGAGCATTCACCTGTTTATAAGACTCTGTGTGGTTGCATTGAGTATGTGTGAGCATGTATGAAACCCCATAAAGCACTCTTCTTAGGTTCAGGGCAATGTTCCGTAGCAGAGAGCTTTGGAGCACTGGCCTAATGGGCAGAGAGCTAAAGGGACTCGGTCTTGCATGAGATGTGACTTGTACCACCACTATCCATGCTTTTAGAGCACTGCTAGATAACAATTTAGCCTACTATAGTCAGGCTTTCTATATCAGTTCTTGCCTATAGTACTTGACTAATAAATACAAGCTCCTGAAATCTTCTTTGGCATTCTATAATTTATAGGGAATATTTTCTTCCCATTTCAGTGCTTTCATTTTTTGTTTCTGTTTTTTTTTTTTACTGTCATTGAATTCATTATTTCTATGTGCAAACATTTGCTAATTGAGGAGATCTGAAATTAACAGGTAAAAAGCACATAAGTCATTGCTTTATAAAGCAAGTACCTTAAAGGCCTGATGTCTATGATTCAGAGCTGTCTAGAGGTGTCAGCTAAAGCCTCCATCATGGATTCCTCATGGAATTTGGGAATCCTGTTTGAATTACTGATTTGTCTTCTTTCAGACTCAATATTAGTAAGCTGACCCTTCACATTCACAGCTTCCACTTTTGTGGGTTCCAACCATGAATCTCACCAAATGTGAATCAAAAATATTGGTAAAAAAAAAATAACAAGACAGTAATAAAAAATAATACAACTGGTTACATAGCATTTACATTATACTAGGTATTATAAATAATCTAGAGATGATTCAAAATACATGAGATGATATGTAGGAGCTATAAGCAAATACTACATCATTTTATAAAAGGGACTTAAGCTTCCATGGATTTCAGTACCCACAGGGGTCCTGGATCCAATCCCCCTCAGATACTGAGGGATGAATGTAATTTGAAATTTTGGCATGGATATGGCATCCTTGACTATTTATCAATGCTTTTGAAGTTGGTATATTATTTACTTTTAACAAAAACCTCTTGATGTAGTAGGTAGGGGGCGGGGTAGTATTATCTTCCTTTAACAGAGGAGACTCTGAGGTCCAAAGAGCACTAATGTTGCTTGCTGGGGGCCAGACCATTGGTCTCCTTCATTTATTTATTCATTCATCTCAAATATTATTGCATGCCTAGTCTAGCATGTGCCAGCACCTGGGATTGGTATTCACCACACTGAAATTTAAAAGATCTGTTACTGAACCTAGATTGCTCACAATCTAACAAAGGAGACAGATACATGAAGAATATGGTGAACCAATGAACTTACTCAACAAATATTTATTGAGAGCCTACTAGGTGCCTGGTACTGGGGATTGAGAAATAGGCATGTTAAAGTCCATGCTCTCATGTTGGGGAGACCCAGAAAATAAATAAGCATTTAAGATCTTAGGTAGCAATAAGTGCTTTGAAGAAATGTCAGAAAGAAAGGTGGCAGGCATGGAACTGTGGAATTTTAGATCAGAGCTAGAGCTAGAGAAGGCCTCTCAGATAAGTAGCATGTGGGATAGAATCAAATGAAGTGAAGGAACACATCCCAGGAGTCCAGGGAGGGGAGGGTCAAATGCAAAGCCCTTGAGGCAGGAGCAAGCTTTGTGTGTTCCAGGAGCAGCAGGAAAGGCAGTGGAGCAGAGAAGGCAGAGAAGGAGCAGGTGAGGGAGAAGGGAGGAAGGTGTGGGGAGAGAATGGAGGATTCTCAGTAAGGACTATGGATTTTTTTTCCCCCAATATGATAAGAAGCCACTGCAAGGTTTTGAGCAAATAAATGATGTGAGTGAATGATGTTTTGTCAATATTACCCTCATTGCTGGGTTGAGAAAAGAATGTGGAGGTCAGCAGCAAAGGCATGGCAGTCAATTTGAAGACTGTTGCAAATGTGCCACAGGAGAGGTAATGGTGGTTCCTACTAATGCGGTTGACATGGAGGTGAGAAGAAATGATGAAATTTGGGGTATTATCTCTAACAATTCTACTGGTGTTTGGGTATTGGGTGTGAGAAAAAGACAGTAATGTGAGCACACAGAGAAAAGATTCGGCTGTAGGTCAAGTTTGCTGGGAGACCATTTTTGAGTCTTTCAGGTTTGCGTGCAAGGGGGTTATCTGGGAGCACACTCAGGAAAGCACCTGTCAGGGAGTGAAGGCGCCTGAAGAGAGGGGGAGGTTATGCTGTGAGGCAGTCCTGAAAGAGCCTGCAGCTGACCCTGTGGGCAGCTTGTGAGCTGGGATAAACTTTTATTATTGTCCCATTGGAGGAAAGGGCCAGACTTTTGCAGCCACACATCAACCAGTTGTTATGTGAGGCACTCTGTCCCCAGGGAAGGGCGATAGCTATGGAGGATGTTGCTACTTTCTGCTGAGGGCAAGTTCTGGAGAGAGATTCTCCTGTGACTCATTAGCAGCCAATATTCCCCACAGCCCAGGGAGTAAGGGTGTCAGTCCTGAAGGGGACTGGGCGGCTCACCACACCACCCATCACAATTTTTTTTTTTTTTGAGACAGTCTCACTATGTCACCCTTGGTGTAGTGCCACTGTGTCTCAGCTCACAGCAGCCTCCAACTCCTGGGCTTAAGCGATTCTCTTGCCTCAGCTCCCAAGTAGCTGGGACTACAGGTGCCTGCCATAACACCCGGCTACTTTTTTGTTGCAGTTGTCATTGTTTAGCTGGTCCTGGTCGGGTTCAAACCCACCACCCTCAGTGCATGTGGCTGGCGCCGTAACCACTGTTCTACTGGCACCGAGCCCACCCACCACAATTGCCCCCTCCAGTCTAGTTGGGAAAGCGTCAGGGAGGACTTCTCAGAGGAGACCATACTGGACTGGCTTCAAAGTACCCCATGCTACTTTTCTTTTACGTGATTTTTATTGTGAATGAGAAGGTGCTAAGGCTCAAACTTAGGTACCGAAATGGCTTTAATTATGCTCATTTGTTAAATCTTAAACTAAGCTGAACTCTGATATTAATTGCCTTTTAAACTAAAGTGTTGTCAACTCCCCGAACTATAATAAATCCTTCAGATTTACAGCTAAGCCATTATATATTTTTTTTAAATCTATTGATTCAGAGCATAAGACTATTTTCTGTAGCAAAATTGATATTCCAATTGGTTCAAATTTCTAGCAACCAAATATTCCTCAATAAACAGAATTCTAACACGCTGATATTTTTAATAGCTCCTATTGGCAGGAAGTCCCTTCCAACGGTGAACATAAATTCTGTTTGGTACAATTTGGGACATTTCCTCGAGAATTTTCTGCAGAGGAGCTGGAGAGGGGCTGGTACCAGGAACATGCAATAGGCTATTCTGGCACTTAAGGTCTATGTGTGATGATGGTTCCCATCGTCCTCAGAGGGAAATGGAAGATGTTGGGCCTGAAAACTTGCAGAATATGTTATGAAGAATCTATGTCCAGTGAATAAGCTGTGTGTTCTGTGTGGAGTGTTTGCATCTTTGGATATATTTAGGGCTATGTGTGTACGCACATACGTATATAGAAAAGCATGATGGGTGTGAGGGAGAATGTGTGTATGAATATTTTTGTGTTTGTGTGAGAATCTGCATGTGAGGGATTTATATATTTATAACGCATGTATGCCTGGCCTATAAATATTATATATTTATATATTTATAACGCATGTATGCCTGGCCAAGTGATTCCCGTGTATGTATATATTTAGGGGTGTGTGTGTGTGCGCGTGTGTGCACATCCCTGAGAGTGAACGTGTGTGGGCATGTCACTAGTTCTTCCCAGCCACTCGGGTAATCAGACCTCATGGTTCCTCGGCAGGAATAGAAATACCAAGGTCAGGTTTCTCACCTGCAGCAATATTACTCTAGTGATGCTGCTCCAAACATGTTCCTTAGGGGCCTCTCTACTTCTTCTCTCTCTTCCCATCAGGGGTCAAGGTCCAGGGGGGGCCTCAGGCAGTTTCCTGGCCTTTGGAGCTGCTGCTCTGATGTCTGCCCCAGGAGCCTTGGCTGTGGCAGTCTTGTCATGTTGGACTCTGCTGTCACTGCCAAAGTGACAATTGATGATCAGAATTGAAGCTGCCCAGAAACCCAACTTCTTCTGCTCAGAGTTCTTTGATCTGCCCAGCTTTGGAGGGGAGCAGAGCCTGGCACAGGTGCCTTTGATGGGGCCCAGCCAATGAGGGAGGTGTTGGCTGGGCCTACCCGGTCCCCATGGCTCTGCTGCCCAACTGACAGGGACCAGGGACCACAAGGACCAGGCTACAGAAGCAGGCTGGTTGGGTAGGAGCCTGCCACGCTGCATCCTGTACCTTAGCCTCAGTAGAAAATCACCATCTGGGTGCTTCGTCTAGGGATGCTTGGATCTCAGGGATGCTTGGATCTCAGGGATGCAGAAGCCCATTCTTAGAAACATTGCTCTTTCAACCACCCATTTATCAATTCAGCTAGTATTTATGGAGAACTTACAGAGTCAGCAGAGCAAAGTTATTACATGCACAGACTTTTGAGGCAAAATGCTTGGATTAAACTTGGCCACTTCTTAGTTGTTCTAACTTGGGTGAGTCAAGTAACTTGCATGTGCCCCTCAATGTCTTCATTTTCTCACATAATGGGGTTGTTCTAAGGACCAAATCAGAGAGTGCCGATAAGGATCCTGATCCTTATTCAGTCCTCACAAATATTATCTACTATTATCATGGGCATGGGGAATGCTGTGCAGTTGACTGGTGAAGTCATGTCAGCTCTGAAGTCCAATGACCTTGGTATAAATCACAGTTCCAGATGCTGGCCCCATCACTTTCTAGTTAATATAGGGTTATTATGAGGAAAAAATGAGCTAGTATATTTGAGGTATTTAGAAAAGTGTGTGGCAAAGAATAAGTGCTCCACAGAAGTTAGTTTTTAGTACAATAACAACTTGGTACAAGGCCACATCCACTTCTGTAATTTTAACTGCTACTCTCTGACTCTCTAATCCCAAATTCAATCATGTCGCTTTCCTGTTTAAATTTCTCTAGTGGATTCCATGGTCCAGAGGATATTCTAAACCACTTAACATGGCATTTAAGGCTCTCTGCCATCTGTCCTCTGCTTACCTCCTCGATGTTGTAAGTCCTAACCCCTCCCCTCCCCCGCCTTCTATATCCCTACTCTCCAGATCTGCTGGGCTGTAAGTTTTGTTTGCTGTAAGTATACAGATTCTGCAACCCTTTTAAAGGCTTGTTCCCTCTACCTGGAATACCTGTGAACATCTTCTATTTTGCCACATGGTAAACACTCCTTAAACATCTACTGAACAGATTAACTCTATCTTTCTCCCTTCTTAGGTCGGCAACTTGCTGGACATCTTCCCCTTGGAGGTCAGTGGCTCCTTAAGCTCAGCTGATTCATGGTATTCCATACCCTCTTCTTCAAGCTGCCCCTCTGTAATTCAGTGAATGCCACATCCAACCACATGATCTTCCAGTGGGGCAGCTGGAGTCATCCCTGAAGTCCTTGCTCATTCATAATCACTACATACCCAACCCAAGCCATTTCCATGTTTTTGAATATCGAAAATCTCGAGACTTTATTTAGTTGACTCCATAACTATTTCTTCTGTTTGTCCCCTCCTCTCCATTTGCTTGCTTACTTCCACTCTATGGATTTGCATGTAAATCCATGTAAATCTTATACTCCTCCAGAACTTGAGAAGTTTTCCATCATATTTCCCAGATAGCCTCTGGACTCCTTGGCAGCACTCTTGGGCCCTCTAAGACCTGAGTTGGCTTCACTGTCCACTCCCACTTCTCCTCATTGCAACCAGTGCCTGACAAATTAACTTTCCAGAATATGCCAACTTATACCCACAACAGGCTCCCTGGATGGTTGCTCCCTGGACTGCTTGGAATGCACTTCTCCTTCTTTCTCCCCAACAGCAGTGCCCAAACTATAGCCTGTGGGCCACATGTGGATTATGTGAGAACTTTTTTGATTATCTGTGGCATCAGATATCAGAAAAATTATGCGCGGACCTTGTTTTTTTTTTTTTTTTATTGTTGGGGATTCATTGAGGGTACAATAAGCCAGTTACACTGATTGCAATTGTTAGGTAAAGTCCCTCTTGCAATCATGTCTTGCCCCCATAAAGTGTGACACACACTAAGGCCCCACCCCCCTCCCTCCATCCCTCTTTCTGCTTCCCCCCCCATAACCTTGTCATTAATTGTCCTCATATCAAGATTGAGTACATAGGATTCATGCTTCTCCATTTTTTTTTAATTTTTTTATTAAATCATAACTGTATACAATGATATGATTATGATGCTTCTCCATTTTTGTGATGCTTTACTAAGAATAATGTCTTCCACGTCCATCCAGGTTAATACGAAAGATGTAAAGTCTCCATTTTTTTTAATGGCTGAATAGTATTCCATGGTATACATATACCACAGCTTGTTAATCCATTCCTGGGTTGGTGGGCATTTAGGCTGTTTCCACATTTTGGCAACAGTAAATTGAGCTGCAATAAACAGTCTAGTACAAGTGTCCTTATGATAAAAGGATTTTTTTCCTTCTGGGTAGATGCCCAGTAATGGGATTGCAGGATCGAATGGGAGGTCTAGGTTGAGTGCTTTGAGGTTTCTCCATACTTCCTTCCAGAAAGGTTGTACTAGTTTGCAGTCCCACCAGCAGTGTAAAAGTGTTCCCTTCTCTCCACATCCACGCCAGCATCTGCAGTTTTGTGATTTTGTGATGTGGGCCATTCTCACTGGGGTTAGATGATATCTCAGGGTTGTTTTGATTTGCATTTCTCTAATATATAGAGATGATGAACATTTTTTCATGTGTTTGTTAGCCATTCATCTGTCATCTTTAGAGAAAGTTCTATTCATGTCTCTTGCCCATTGATATAAGGGATTGTTGGCTTTTTTCATGTGGATTAATTTCAGTTCTCTATAGATCCTGGTTATCAAGCTTTTGTCTGATTGAAAATATGCAAATATCCTTTCCCATTGTGTAGGTTGTCTCTTTGCTTTGGTTATTGTGTCCTTAGCTGTACAGAAGCTTTTCAGTTTAATGAAGTCCCATTTGTTTATTTTTGTTGTTGTTGCAATTGCCATGGCAGTCTTCTTCATGAAGTCTTCCCCCAGGCCAATATCTTCCAGTGTTTTTCCTATGCTTTCTTGGAGGATTTTTATTGTTTCATGCCTTAAGTTTAAGTCCTTTATCCATCTTGAATCAATTTTTGTGAGTGGGGAAAGGTGTGGGTCCAGTTTCAGTCTTTTACATGTAGACATCCAATTCTCCCAACACCATTTATTGAATAGGGAGTCTTTCCCCCAAGGTAAGTTCTTGTTTGGTTTATCAAAGATTAGGTGGTTGTAAGGTGTTAGTTTCATTTCTTGGTGTTCAATTCAATTCCAAGTGTCTATGTCTCTGTTTTTGTGCCAGTACCATGCTGTCTTGAGCACTATGGCTTTGTAGTACAGACTAAAATCTGGTATGCTGATGCCCCCAGCTTTATTTTTGTTACTAAGAACTGCCTTAGCTATACGGGGATTTTTCCGGTTCCATACAAAACGCAGAATCATTTTTTCCAAATCTTGAAAGTACAATGTAGGTACTTTGATAGGAATGGCATTGAATAGGTAGATTGCCTTGGGAAGTATAGATATTTTAACAATGTTAATTCTTCCCATCCATGAGCATGGTATGTTCTTCCATTTGTTAATATCCTCTGCTATTTCCTTTCTGAGGAGTTCATAGTTTTCTTTATAGAGGTCCTTCACCTCCTTCGTTAGGTATATTCCTAGGTATTTCATTTTCTTTGAAACTATGGTGAAGGGAGTTGTGTCCTTAATTAGCTTCTCATCTTGACTGTTATTGGTATATACAAAGGCTACTGACTTGTGGACATTGATTTTATATCCTGAAACATTACTGTATTTTTTGATGACTTCTAGGAGTCTTGTGGTTGAGTCTTTGGGGTTCTCTAAGTATAAGATCATGTCGTCAGCAAAGAGGGAGAGTTTGACCTCCTCTGCTCCCATTTGGATTCCCTTGATTTCCTTGTCTTGCCTAATTGTATTGGCTAGAACTTCCAGCACTATGTTGAATAGTAAAGGTGACAGAGGACAACCTTGTCTGGTTCCAGTTCTAAGAGGAAAAGCTTTCAGTTTTACTCCATTCAGTAAAATATTGGCTGTGGGTTTGTCATAGATAGCTTCAATCAGTTTTAGAAATGTGCCACCTATGCCTATACTCTTCAGTGTTCTAATTAGAAAAGGATGGTGGATTTTATCAAATGCTTTTTCTGCATCTATTGAGAGGATCATATGATCTTTATTTTTGCCTCTGTTAATATGGTGGATAACGTTTATGGACTTGCGTATGTTAAACCAGCCTTGCATCCCTGGGATGAAGCCTACTTGATCATGATGAATGACTTTTTTGATGATAAGCTGTAATCTATTGGCTAGGATTTTGTTGAGAATTTTTGCATCTATATTCATGAGTGAGATTGGTCTGAAATTCTCCTTTTTGCTTGGGTCTTTTCCTGGTTTTGGTATCAGGGTGATGTTTGCTTCATAGAATGTGTTGGGGAAGATTCCTTCTTCCTCAGTTTTTTGGAATAATTTCTGCAGTACAGGAATAAGCTCTTCCTTGAAGGTTTGATAGAATTCTGGAGTGAAGCCATCTGGACCAGGGCATTTTTTAGTTGGAAGCTTTTTTATTGTTTCTTTGATCTCAGTGCTTGAAATTGGTCTGTTCAGGAGGTCTATTTCTTCCTGGCTAAGTCTAGGGAGAGGGTGTGATTCCAAATATTGATCCATTTCTTACACATTGTCAAATTTCTGGGCATAGAGTTTCTGGTAGTATTCAGAGATGATCTCTTGTATCTCTGTGGGATCAGTTGTTATTTCCCCTTTATCGTTTCTGATTGAGGTTATTTGAGATTTTACTTTTCTATTTCTAGTTAGTCTGGCCAATGGTTTATCTATTTTATTTAATTTTTCAAAAAACCAACTCCTTGTTTCATTAATTTTCTGAATGATTCTTTTGTTTTCAATTTCATTGATCTCTGATTTGATTTTGGATATTTCTTTTCTTCTACTGAATTTAGGCTTAGATTGTTCTTCTTTTTCCAATTCCATAAGATCTCTTGTGAGATTGTTGAGGTGCTCTCTTTCTGTTTTTCGAATGTAGGCATCTAAAGCGATGACTTTTCCTCTCAAAACTGCTTTTGCAGTATCCCACAGGTTTTGGTAGCTTGTGTCTTCATTGTTGTTATGCTCAAGGAAGTTAATGATTTCCTGTTTTATTTCTTCCTTCACCCATCTGTTATTCAACAGAAGATTGTTTAATTTCCATGCCTTTGGGTGGGGTTGAGCATTTTTGTTAGAGTTGAGTTCCACCTTTAGTGCCTTATGGTCTGAAAAGATACAAGGTAAAATTTCAATTCTTTTGATTCTGTTGATATTTGTTTTGTGTCCCAGGATATGATCAATTTTGGAGAATGTTCCATGGGGTGATGAGAAGAATGTATATTCTTTATCTTTGGGGTGGAGTGTTCTATATACGTCTATCAAGCATAGTTGTTCTAGGGTCTCAATTAAATATCTTACATCTTTGTTTAATTTCTGTTTAGAGGATTTGTCCAGCTCTGTAAGAGGAGTGTTAAAGTCCCCTGTTATGATGGTATTATCAGATATCATATTGCTCAGGCTGAGTAAGGTCTGGTTCAAGAATCTGGGAGCATTTAAATTGGGTGCATAAATATTTAGAATTGAAATGTCTTCTTGTTGTAGTTTTCCCTTGACCAATATAAAGTGACCATCTTTGTCTTTTTTGACTTTAGTTGCTTTAAATCCACATGTATCTGAAAATAAGATTGCAACTCCTCTTTTCTTCTGAATTCCATTTGCCTGAAAAATTGTCTTCCAACCCTTGACTCGGAGCTTGAATTTGTCTTTTGAAGCCAGGTGTGTTTCTTGCAGACAGCAAATGGATGGCTTGTGTTTTTTAATCCAGTCAGCCAATCTATGTCTCTTCAGTGGGGAATTCAAGCCATTAACATTTATTGAGATAATTGATAAGTGTGGTAGTATTCTATTCGTCTTATTTGGTGAGAGTCCATTGCTTAGTTTTATCTTTTGCATCAGTGTGGAGGTTAGGTTCTGTCCTTTGATTTCTGAGTTCTTACTTTGCTGCTGATCCATTGTGGTGGTCAGTGTGCAGAACAGGTTGAAGTATTTCCTGTAGAGCTGGTCTTGTTGTGGCAAATTTCCTCAATGTTTGTATATCCGTAAATGATTTGATTTCTCCGTCAATTTTGAAGCTTAGCTTAGCAGGGTACAGAATTCTGGGCTGAAAATTGTTCTGTTTAAGTAGATTAAAGGTAGATGACCATTGTCTTCGTGCTTGGAAAGTTTCATTAGAGAAGTCTGCAGTAACTCTGATGGATTTGCCCCTGTAGGTCAACTGGCGCTTACTCCTGGCAGCTTGCAGAATCTTTTCTTTTGTCTTGACTTTGGACAGGTTCATCACAATGTGTCTTGGAGAAGCTCGGTTAAAGTTGAGGCGACCTGGGGTCCGATATCCCTCTGAAAGTAGTGTGTCAGAATCTTTGGTGATGTTTGGGAAATTTTCTTTTATAATATTCTCTAGTATGGCTTCCATTCCTCTGGGGCATTCTTCTTCCCCTTCTGGAATTCCTATAACTCGTATGTTGGAACGCTTCATAAAGTCCCATAATTCTGACAGTGAACGTTCTGCTTTCTCTCTCTTCTTTTCTGCCTCTTTTACTGTCTGAGTTATCTCAAGAACTTTGTCTTCTACCTCTGAAATTCTTTCTTCTGCATGGTCTAACCTGTTGCTGATACTTTCCATTGCATCTTTAAGTTCCCTAATTGACTGTTTCAGTTCCTTCAGCTCTGCTATATCCTTTTTATATTCTTCATATCGTTCATCTCTTATTTGATTCTGTTTTTGGATTTCCTTTTGGTTATTTTCCACTTTATTAGCAATTTCCTTCACTGTTTCCATCATTTCTTTCATTGTTTTCAACATGTGTATTCTAAATTCCCTTTCTGTCGTTCCTAACATTTCTATACTGGTGGAATCATCTGCAGTAGCTACCTCATGGTCCCTTGGTGGAGTTGTTCTAGACTGGTTCTTCATGTTGCCTGGAGTTTTCTGCTGATTCTTCCTCATGAGTGATTTCTTTTTATCTGTTTCCTTGCCCTAATTTTCCTTTCACTTCCTCTTGCTCTTTAAGTTCTTGTGCCTGTGGACTAAGGGTTACAGGACCAGAAGGGTGAGAAGGTTGAAGAGCAAAAAAAAGGGGATGAAAGAAAGGAGGACCGAGTGATAAGAAAAAAAGAAAGATAGAGAAAGGAGAGGGGGTGGGTATAAGGAATATTGACAAAAAGAAGAGAGGCACAGAAAGAGGGAGACAGAGCAATATAGGTGTACAGTAGGGTACTTTGACACAACCTTAAAAAAACCCCACCTTCTGGGGGTGCCCAGTTGCGTGGTTCCCTTGAGGTCAGCAGCTCTTTGCTAACCCGGTCAGACACAGTACCCCACCTCCACCAAGTAGAGAGGAAAGACAAAAATGCTATAAATCAAACCAAAACAAGCAAATAGAAAACTTTACAGGGATAAAATTGGGTGAAAAACCAAATTATATCGGTAGAAACACTAGCAAAAATGAAGTTGAAGTTATTAAAAAAGGCAGCAATGGGAAATTATAATTAAACTAGGAAAATTGAGAAAGAAAAAGGGATCTGTGTGGAAAAGATTGAAATTAAAAAAACAAAAGAACATCAGCAACGTCAAAATAAACAAACAAAAAAAACAACCAAACAAAAAAAAAAAAAAAGAAAAAAATACACAACCAAAAACAAAGCAGTTTGTATATGTTATTGAATATTGTCTGGGCAACACGTGGTCTTCTGGGGTATGAGATATTAGTCACAGTTCTGATACGACTGGAGGCTGCTGATTTCTCAAACCCCAGCAGGTAGACAACCTAAATCTCTCTTCAGCCTACTTAAAAGGCACTTTGAACTTGTAAACTTGCTGAGCAGAAGCTTTCCCAGCTTTCTCGCTGGAATCGCTGCTGAAGTGGCTATCCACTTACCCAGTGTGCCAAAACTGGTCTCACTCTGCCCCTGAGGGTTAGGGCTGCAAGGCGGCTCAGACCCCACCCTTAGGCTACTTGGTTGCTGGGTTACCAGCTCCCACCCGTTTCTAGCTCTGCGACCCTGAGGGTGGAGCTTGCCGGGGCAGATCACTGACAATGGATCCGTGTGACCCACCGCCAAACACTATTAGCTCTGTCTGGCTCAGCGGCTCAGACCGGGGCCCTAGACAACGGCCAAAGTTCTCCGCACTCCCGCTCAGGCCTTCCCCAAGGCAGTTCAACTCAGTGCCAAGTCCAAGGACATCCAAACAGTTCACAGGTAAGGCCTTTCTGGTTTGCAGTCTCGCTGCTACTGAACTTACAGTTGTGGGCGGGTTTAGACGGATTGAACACACGTGACCACTTGCCGGTTTTCCACGGTTTTAGTCCTCCTCTTGGGGTCCAGAAGTCTCTCGCTGACTCCCTGTATCCTCATAGGAGTGATGATAGGCAGTTCCCACCAGCCAGAGATGCCTGGAGTCCTATCTCCCCAGACTCACGGTGCCCAGATGCAAGGAAGCTGTTACTCGGCTGCCATCTTGCTCCGCCTCCTCCGGACCTTGTTTTTGATCATCAGTTTTCCTTAGTTATTGTGTGGCCCAAAACAACTCTTCTTCCAAAAGGTTGTGTGCCCTGTGCCTAGGATATGCCTCCTCTCCCCAGAAACTTGACACAAATGCCACTTTGTGACATCTTTTTGGAATCTTCCTCTATATCCTCCCACATCTCCTGCTACCAGCACACTAAGTCTATTGCTTCCTCTGGGTGGTCTCATAGCTCTTAATGATTAGCTGGCCATGCTGTATTACATCTATTAATTTAAAAATTGTGTTTATAGACTATGATCCCTTTGAGAATAATTGTGTATGTGTAAACTTGGGTTCACAATTCTGTCTGAGCCTCAGGATCTTCATCTACAATATGTTGGTAGGCCCAGCCACACCTCCTTCACAGGGCACTGTCAGCGTGAAATGACACGATGTGTGACAAGGGTCTTGGCATTTGGTAAACAAGAGTGCCTTTATGGTCTTACTGGCAGAAGCAATGCTTGACATGAGAGAGTTCCAGAGATGAGAGCCCAGAGAGCTCACAGTCACCCTCACTGAGTTCTCAGCAATTTAATGGTGCTTTCAAGTAGACTTAGTGAAATGGCTCCATCAATTTTTTCAACTCTATACAACTGAACAACTTTGTACTCATTATCTTGCTTTTTGTATCACAACTTCCTTGTGTGAAATATGGAGATAATAATAATACTACACTTACCTCACAGAGTTGTCCTGAGAACTAAATGATAGTTTGCATGTAGGTGCTTGTGTTGGCTATTGTTATTATTAATGAGTGAATGTCAGGAAGTAGCTGGATCTATGCTTAGATTATGATGCTTTATAAATAAATTATTAGACTCTTGAAGGAGCTGCTTAAAGATACAGGCATTTAAAGAGATAGAAACTTGGAGATTCAAATACAGTGATAGCAATGGTTGCAAAGAGCTGTAAGGTGAGACATAAAATCCCAGTCCTGAATGAAGAACTTCTACCCTGCTCACAGGCTCAAAAACAGATGTGTGGGGTATGTAGCCCATTGAGTAGCTCAAACCTAGAGAAGGGTAGGAAGACTTTTGTAGCAATGCCAAAATGATGCTAGTGATTTCCCGTAATTTGGTAATTGGGGGTCAGAGGTCACTTCCACTTTCCATCCCTAACCCCTTTCCCCATGATGGACAGAGGACTCTGCCTTGTCAGTGCAGTGCTCAAAGCTATTGCTGCCTGCCAATGTTGCCTAGTTCTTGACTCTCCCAGCCAGTGTCATGGTTAAATGCTAGACATAGAGCACCAGTCTGCATTGGTCACATTGACAGATTCACCACTTACTGGCTATGATCTGGGCAGCCTGTAACTTAGCCTGTTTCTAACTCCACTTTCTTGCCTATAAAGTAGAGGTAGTATCAATACCAATCTCATAGGTTGCTGTGAGCATGACATCAGAAAATGCCTATGTAAAGATCAATGTTTGATATTTGGTTTATTTTAAGTGTTCAATACATGCTGGCTCTTTTGATTAGTTGTCTGTAGGCTGCCCCACCATCCCCCACCCACTCTTTCCTGAATCAAGGAAAGAGCATTGGGTTCATATGTCAAGATACTGCTCCCTTGCTTGTTAAGTGGCAATAGCATGTTATGGATGCTTTGTCACTGCCACACTTTCACTAGACCTCATCTCACAGAAGTACAATGCCCAGATGCCTCTGTCTGGCATCCAACACTGTCCTCCAGCTTTATCTTCAGTGACCTTCATTCTATATATATCTGACACCTCATCCTAACTGAGCTTTTCTAAATGATCCTACCTAAGTCTGCCCTTTCTTGTTCTTGGACCTTTGCTCCTCCTGTTCCCACAGCCTAGCAGACTCTTCCCCTACACCTTTGCCTTTCTCAAATGCTACCTCTTCTAGGAAGCCTCTCTTAATTTTCCCAATGAGTAGAACCATTCTTTTCTTGGTCTCTTCCCACTTCACCTTTAGATGAGTATCTCAATCCTACCTCTCTGGACACTCCACGTGCACTGAACTGCAAGCTTCTTTAGGGAAAAGATTTTTATCCCACTCACTGCTATGTCCCTGACATAGATCCTAGCACACACTAGGTTTTGATACATTGCATTTTCCTTTTTATTATGTACCCATCAGGGACAATTTATGGATCCCCTAAATGTCTCCGCTGTGAGAAAGATAGAGTTGGCAAGGATAGGGACTGCCACCTAGTTGGTGGTGGTACTTAGAAGTTTGATTTCTCCTTAAGCAGAGCCTGAGATAAGAACTTAGTTTCAGGAGGTCTAAGGAGATAATTCCAGTAATCAGATGTGGGGGGAGAAAAGTCCATAGCAGGGTGTGTTATTGGGATTGTCTCTATTCCTCTGCAGCCTTCTGAGTTGTGTCCAGACCACTTCCCATGATGACTTCCCTGAAGGACAGAAGGCTGGAAAGTTTCCCTCCCAGCTCCCAGACCCCCTTAGTTGAGGTTTGCTTCCTTGAGGTTATTAGTTCCTGCACTTACAGGCTCTGCATATGTACTGGCAATGGCCCTGGGTCACAGTTAACTCCTGGGCCTTTGTTTTGCAACTACCATGAACAATTGTAGGCTCAATAATGGCCCTTATAGACATCAAGTTTTTATTCCTAGAATCATAAATGTTATTTTATGTGGAAAAAGTATCTTCACAGATGTAATTAAGGATCCTGAGATGGAGAGATTACCCTGGATTATCTAGAGGGACGTAAGTATGATCACAAATGTCCTTAAAGAGGCATCTGGAGAAGGATATAGACCAAAGAAGAGAAGGCAATGTAAATATGGGGGCAAATGCTGAAAGTATATGGCCACAAGCCAAGGAATGCTGGCAGCCATCAAAAACTGGGAGAGGTAAGAACTGAATTTGCCCTGGAGACTCTGGAAGATGTATGGCCCTGAAGACTCCTTGATTTTGACCTAGTGATGCAGATTTCAACCTTCTGGCCTCCAGAACTGTGAGAAAATAAATTTCTGAGTCAGAAAGTTTACGGTACTTTTTTTTACAGCAGCCACAGGAAACTAATACAGGGATAGAGCACAATACATTGCTTCTTGGTTTATGCTGCATCTTGGAAAAGAACCTAATCCCTCAGGGTTTTGCCCCAAACAAGTGCCCAACTGAGTGCTTAATGGGTCATTCCATTATGCCTGCAGACCTGAATTCTCTGACTACTCAGCATTATTCATCAGAAAATACATCTTTATAGACATTTTAGCAATAGCATTTCTGAGCGACCAGATCTAAGGTTATGAGGACTGGTATGTATTTATATGAGATGCATCTTCCCCAGGATACAGCATGACCTTGCTAGGCTACAGACAGACAAAGGGCAAGTGAGACCTTGAGCCAGAATCTATCTCCAACTTTGTTCACTTTCTCTGCGGAATGCTTAGATCAAGTGGGTTTCTGATTTTTAGCTATAGAAACACGCCTGATGATAGCTGCTTCAGTTCTAGAAGTTTACACTTTGCATATTTTCTATTTTCTACTCAGATCCCACACTGAATTAAAAAGTAAAACATCTGAACCTCAGCAAGACCCTTTGTTTTTGCTTTTTCTTTCTTTCTTCCCACCCCCATCCCCGTTCCCCATGTGGAAGGATCATTATAGCTTAAATCTTCTGCAAAGCAAAATGAGCCAATTTATTCTTCTAGCCAACAAATGCCTGGGCCTGTCTTCCTCTGTAGCACAGAGCGCATGTCCTCCTTGGCAAGGAGAGAAAGAAAGGGCTATTGAGTACTTTTATTCCCTGTCTGTTTGATAAAAAAGCATATTTGTTTTTGTTCATAGATTTAAAGCCCAAAATGGGCCAGTACTGTAAATAAAACATGCAATCTCATTTGAAAAATTTATTACAAGGAATTTTGTTTATGATTTCATGTTCTCCAGTAATAGTTAATTAGAGGTCTTCTGTGGTCCCCACAGACCACCAATCATTCAGACTGTAGGAAAAGATGATCCAACACAGCCTCTTCTCTGTCTCTAATCCATGGCCAAAGGAACTGTCTCTGGTTTTGCTACCACTTTAGCAAACTATCTTTTGTCTCCCTCAAAACTGAACTGCTGATAGCTTACTGTCGATTGGAAACCTTACCGATAATGTGAACAGTGAATTAATACACATTTTGTATGTTACATGGGATTCCTGCAGTAAGGTAAGCTAGAGAAAGGGAAATGCTATTACCAAAATCCCAAGAAGGTGAAAATATATTTACTATTCATTCAGTGGAATTGGGTCATCCTAAAGGTCTTCATTCTCATCATCATCACACTGAGAAGGCTGAGGAGGAAAAGAAAGAGGAGGGTTGGTCTTGCTGTCTCGGGGGTGGTGGAGGCCAAAGAATATTGCATATAAATGAACCTGGGTGGTTCAAAGCCATGTTAAAGGAGCACCCACAATGATAAAAATAGTCCCAGTCACACAAATGATAGTAACTAATATTTATTGAGTATTTTCTGTTGGGCACTATGCTAAGATCTTTTCATATGAATTATCTCAGTCCTTATGATAGCTGCTTCAGTCAGTACAGGCTGAGTTATGCTGTGGTAACATCTCAAAATCTCAGTGGTTATGATGACAAGGCCCAATCTCTCCCTTGCCACCTGTTCATTGTGGGATGACAGAGGCTTTACTGTGCATGGTCTTCCCTCCAGAACCCAAGCATTCAATCCAGAACATGGCCTTAGTGGCAGAGGAAAGGAAAGTATAGAGGGTCTTACATCAGCTATTAAGGAACAAACATCATTTTTTTTTTTCTTTTTTTGAGACAGAGTCTCACTCTGCTGCCCTGTGGTGGAGTGCCATGGTGTCATCATAGCTCACAGCAACTTTAAACTCCTGGGCTCAAGTCATCCTCTTGTCTCAGCCTCCCAAGTAGCTGGGATTACAGGTGCCTGCCATGACACCTGTCTGGGTTTTCTATTTTAGTACAGATGAGGTCTCACTCTGCCCAGGCTGGTCTTGAACTCTTGAGCTCAAGGGATACACCCTCCTCAGCCTTGCAAAGGGCTGGGATTATAAACACTCATCATTTCTGCTTACAACTTGTTGGCCAGAACTAATCACTTTCTGCTCACAAGGTCAGAAGGTACTATCCCACTAGGTCACCCAACAGGAGGGGCTAAGATGGCAACTGAAAACATTTAGTGAACAGATTTTTTTTTTTTTGAGACAGAGTCTCATTATGTTGCCCTTAGTAGAGTGCTGTGGCATCACAGCTCAAAGCAACCTTAAATTCTTGGGCTTAAGTGATCCTCTTGCCTCAGCCTCCTGAGTAGCTAGGACTACAGGCACCTGCCACAATGCCCGGCTATTTTTTAGTTGCAGTTGTCATTGTTGTTTAGTTGGCCTGGGCTGGGCTTGAACCCACCACCGTTGGTGTATGTGGCCAGACCCCTACTCACTGAGCTACAGGTACTGAGCCAGTGAACAGAATTTTTGACCACAGAAAAAAACTTACAAGGTAGGTACATAAAAAAAAAAAATATTTTATGGAGTTACATATTACAGATTAGGAAACTGAGGAACAGAAGGGATATGAAACTTCTCCTAGGTCAGGCTTCTAGTAAGTGATGGAGCTGGGATTCAGATTTAGACAAGTTGATGTGTTCCTGCTCCAGCCCCCATATGTGTGCATGTACATGTACACACATGTAAGCACACTCACGCACACACACACTCACATCCGTTGTGGGTGCTGTTTGAGCAGACCAGGTGCTGCTGGGTCAGTATATCCTGTGTGTGGATTCAGGACTGGAAATAGACGGGTGAGTGTGACCCAAAGTCCCTAGAGAGCATCAAAGGTCAAATAGGGAAACTACATGTAGTCACTCATCCAAAAATGCAGGATCAAGGCCAAAAGGAAAAAAGAAAAACAAAACAAAAAACAATAAACTAAAAGACAAGGGTCAGTAATAGGACAAACTGAATGGGGAATATGGTTGGCAGCAAAGAAGAGCTGGTCAGTGCTGGACACGGACCACAAAGAGTCCTTTGTGTTGCTATAGTGTGGGTGGGCTTGGCTGCTTTAAAGTCGCAAGGAAGAAGCAGCACATGACACATTCTTCCAAGGCTGCCTCTGCCAATCTCCATTCTCACTGGGGTGCGTGTCCTCCTCAGTGTGCAGGAGGTGGGAAAGATCCCAAAAATAGAGGATGGGATCTTCTTTGGGAGGCGGACTTGGCAGGGTTGCAGCTAAAGGAGGCTCTCTCTGGGGTTAGCCCTTCATGTGAAACTGGCCTGACCTCTTGTCATAATGGATTTAGAGACAGAAATACCGCTGTGCCATGATTCCCTTCTGACTCTAATTCCACCTCCCATTCTTACTGCTAGTCCAAGGATTTTTTGAGCTATGTCTGGCAGGATCCTTCCTGTCTAAGAATGAGTGACAGAGTTTAATGAAGGGACTATTGGCAAAGGAGTAGATAGGATTAAAGTGACACACAGGGACGATGAGGGAGGTAATTGCAGGATGCTGTTACTAACCCTGGGTCTGAGAGGCAGGGGCATGAGAAGTTGCCAGACCTGGGCAGAGCTGGCTATAGCAAAGGACTCCCCAACTTCTCTCTCCTTCTACCCTCTGATCTGCTGATGAAGCCCTTCTGTTGGATAAACTCAACCAGAAGCCAAAGGGCCAGGGAAGCCAAATAATGCGTCTATAAAGCCCATCTTCCTGGGGTACAGAGCAGGTAATGCATCTGTAAAGCCCATCTTCCTGGGGTACAGAGCAGGAGAGAGAAGGGTGGAGGGAAAAAAATATCCAAAACACATGCTATTCTGGGTTTCAGGTCTTAACGCTTCAGGTGAGCCTTCTTCCATCAACTCCTACTGGCACCTGACTCTCCTGTGGTTACTCACTTCTGTGACAGCAGTGGTGGTCCTTTGGCTGCTACTCTAGGGAATGTCACTTACTCATTCAATTCAGCCATCTGCACAAAAAAAATTGGGCAACTATTGTGAGGCAGGCCTTGCTATTTTACTTTATTTTAGTTTAGTTTTTGAGACAGGATCTTACTCCGTTGCCTGGGCTGGGGTGCAGTGGCATCATCATAACTCACTGCACCTCCAACTTCTAGACTCAAGCAATCCTCCTGTCTCAGCCTTCTGAATAGCTGGGACTGTGCCACAACCAGATAATTTTTCACTCCCTTGGAGAGAGCAAGGGAGGCTTACAGAAGGAGGTGGTGCCTTGCCGTTTCTTGATAGCTGGAGCCACGGACTATGCAGAAAAGAGCAGGGAGGACATGTGAGGGAGAGGGACTGGGAGTCAGGGGAAACCAGTGCAGGCAAATGCGGCAGAGGTGACAGTGAGTTAGTGACAATGGGGAGCATGTGTGAGAACTAATGAGGTCTGCAGGCTACAGGGCAAGGATTTCACAGATGCTTTGAATTACCCTTCAGCCAATTGGCACCAAAACATGCTAGGGAAATGTTTGATTTAGTAGCAGGGTCAGACCTCAGTTGAAATTTTCTTGCTGCCTATAGTTAGATGTGTAAGTTTATGCAAGTTTCATAGCTTTCTTGAACTTTGGTTTACTCATCACTAAAGTGTAGAGAAATATCTGATTGGAATGATTATTGCCACGATTAGTCGTGGAATATTTGGCATAGTATTTGGCACATAGTGGACTCCAAATATTCTTCTTTTTGGCCTGAGAAATGAAAAATAAAAGGTAAGCCGTGACAGACAAAATAAAGATCAGTTAAGTTTCAGGTAGGAAGTTGACTTTCATGGCAGTTAAGAAAACACAGGCCACCTGGATTCAACACTGGGCTTCTCCATTTTCCAGCTGAATTAACAGGGGTAAAATGGTAAATAACCTCTTTGGGCCTCCATCTTTTTTTATTTGAGAAATAAATTTTCACAGCTTATGTTTTGGAGTTGAGGAAATGCTGAAGAGTTCAGCATGGTCCCTGGTACAGGTAAGGGTAGCTGGACTATCTTCACTGGCTCAACTGTCACTACTGACTCTGAATGCTCCCGGTGGCACCCTGATTCTCACCAGCACTGGGAGAGAACTCCCACCTTGAGGCTGAGAGACGGTGTTATGGAGAGGAGAACAGATGTGTAGCTCTCGCTCATGAGATGTGCAGGGCAGAAGAAAGCACGTGTAGGAAGATGTGACAACTATGGCCCCTCTCCAGTACCTGCATCTCTCAGCTCTTACCCAGCCAATGAACAGCAAAGTTGGAAGCACCCTCAGGGAACCTCTTAATCACACTGCAGAAGCACACTCAGGAGAATTCTGGTGCAGACAGTTTGGGTAGATAGAGATCTGTCAGAACACACCGACATGCGTTGGTGTGTGTGTCTGTGTGTGCGTGTTCACTTTAAAACACTACGTGATCCTTCACCTCAGGTGCTTCTGTAGCCTGACAGGAGAATCTTACTGATCAAGGGTGGGGCAGTCTGGTGCACCTCAAAAATAGCTTGTTTGTTAGACACAGCCCTACCCAGTAGCAATACTACTTGGGTGAAGATCAATCACGCTCCATTTTCAGAGTGTATAAGCCTTAATTATTCAGAGAAGTTGCAAAAAAAAAAAAGAATAGACTTATCTGTAAGTATGCAAATATACGTACACACACCTGTGCACACACAAGGGTTATTCAGAAAGTATCTAGTCATGTAATATGAATAACAGTATTAAGAATGGCTGGATAATTTTTGGATGGCCCTCATATGTATAAAGATCTATGCCTTATCCACATTTTTAAATTATAAAGTATTTTAGCTTTTATTGAGGTATACTTTACATTGTAAATTATATATAATTTACATAATAAATTTTAAAATTATTTACAACAAAATGCACAAGTCTTAAGTAGTTTGACAAGTTTTGACAATTGTGTATGCATAAGTAACTACTACCAAAAGAGACAGAGAGTATTAGGCTCCCTCAAGGCCCTTTCCAGATAATCCTTGCCTCCCCTATTTCAATTCCTAGAAGACAACCACTGTTCTGACTTCTATCATTATAGATTATTTTTATTTGTTCTTAGTTGTCATATAAATGGAATCATACTATATATTCTTTATGTTTGGCTACTTTTACATGACATAAAGCTTTGGACAGTCATTGACATTGAACATTATCAGTAGTTCACTCTATCTAATTTTAGGACATGTGGATATCCATTGTAAATATCCACTATTTATTTCTTCAATTGCTGAATAACATGTAGATTGTGTCCATGTGGGGGCTATGGTGAATAAGGCCGTTATACATATTCTTGCAAAGGTCTTTTGTGAACATACACTTTAATTTTCTTGGATAAGTAACTAGAAATGAACTGGATGAAACATATAATAGGTGTAGATTTAACTTTATCAGGGACTATAAAACCATTCTCCAGGGAGTACCATGTGACACTCCCACCAGCAAAGCTTGAGAGTTCCGGATACTCCATACCCTCCGCAAAGCTTGATGTAGTCAGTCTTTTTTATTTTACTTATCCTAGTGAGGATTCAGTGAAATAACATTATGGTTTTCCTTTTTTTTTTTTTTTTATTTGTTGAGTATCTTTTAATATGCTTATTTGCCATCCACATATGATCTTTTGTCATGATATATTTAAATATTTTGCCATATGTTTATTGGTTTATTTGTCTTCTTACTATTGCATTGTAGAAGTTCTTTATACATCCTGGATACTTGTCCTTTGTCATATATATATATTAGAAATATTTTCTACCAGTCATGGCTTGACTTTCCATTTTATTCATACTGTCTTTCAAAGAACAAATATACTGAATATTGATGCAGTCTAGGTTATCAAAATTTTCTTTCTGTGGTTCATACTTTTTGTGTCTTCTCTAAGAAATATTTCTACCTCTAAGGTTTTAAATGTTTGTCTCCTAATATTCATCTGAAATTTTTATGGTTTTCATTTTTGAGTTTGGGTCCCTGATTAATTTCGGGTTAGCCTTTGTGTATGGATTGTGGAGGAGTGGAGGTTCATTTATTTTCATATCAATATCTAGTTGTTCCAGCACCATTTGTAAAAAAAACAAAACAAAACAAAACAAAAAAACAAGCAAATACAAACAAAAAGACACTTGGCTTTTCTTATTGAACTTACTTGATAGTTTGCTTGAAAAACAATTGACAATGTAAGTGTGAGACCATTTCTGTACTCAATATTTTGTTTCATTGGTTTTCAAAAGCCATACTGTCTTAACTACTGTAGGGTTAATGTAAGTCTAAAAATTAGCTAGTGTAATTCCTTCAATTTTGCTTTTCGGTTTTTAAAATTGTTTTGGTTATTTTAGAGGCTTTGAATCTCCATATAAATGATAGAGCTCTTTGTTAATTTTCTTTAAAAAGGGTGCTCAGGAAGGCGGAGCAAGATGGCAGCCGAGTAACAGCTTCCTTGCATCTGGGCACCGTGAGTCTGGGGAGATAGGACTCCAGGCATCTCTGGCTGGTGGGAACTGCCTATCATCACTCCTATGAAGATACAGGGAGTCAGCGAGAGACTTCTGGACCCCAAGAGGAGGACTAAAACAGTGGAAAACCGGCAAGTGGTCGCGTGTGTTCAATCCGTCTAAAGCCACCCACAACTGTAAGTTCAGTAGCAGCGAGACTGCAAACCAGAAAGGCCTTACCTGTGAACTGTTTTGATGTCCTTGGACTTGGCACTGAGTTGAACTGCCTTGGGGAAGGCCTGAGCGGGAGTGTGGAGAACTTTGGCCGTTGTCTAGGGCCCAAATCTGAGCCGCTGAGCCAGACGGAGCTAATAGTGTTTGGCGGTGGGTCACACGGATCCATTGTCAGTGATCTGCCCCGGCAAGCTCCGCCCTCAGGGTCGCAGAGCTAGAAACGGGTGGGAGCTGGTAACCCAGCAACCAAGTAGCCTAAGGGTGGGGTTTGAGCCGCCTTGCAGCCCTAACCCTCAGGGGCAAAGTGAGACCGGTTTTGGCACAGTGGGTAAGTGGATAGCCACTTCAGCAGCGATTTCAGTGAGAAAGCTGGGAAAGCTTTCGCTCAGCAAGTTTACAAGTTCAAAGTGCCTTTTAAGTAGGCTGAAGAGAGATTTAGGGTGTCTACCTGCTGGAGTTTGAGAAATCAGCAGCCTCCAGTCGTATCAGAACTGTGACTAACATCTCATACCCCAGAAGACCACGTGTTGCCCAGACAATATTCAATAACATATACAAACTGCTTTGTTTTTGGTTGTGTATTTTTTTCTTTTTTTTTTTGTTTGGTTGTTTCTTTTGTTTGCTTATTTTGACGTTGCTGATGTTCTTTTGTTTTTTTAATTTCAATCTTTTCCACACAGATCCCTTTTTCTTTCTCAATTATCCTAGTTTAATTATAATTTCCCATTGCTGCCTTTTTTAATAACTTCAACTTCATTTTTGCTAGTGTTTCTACCGATATAATTTGGTTTTTCACCCAATTTTATCCCTGTAAAGTTTTCTGTTTGCTTCTTTTGGTTTGATTTATAGCATTTTTGTCTTTCCTCTCTACTTGGTGGAGGTGGGGTACTGTGTCTGACAGGTTAGCAAAGAGCTGCTGACCTCAAGGGAACCACCCAACTGGGCACCCCCAGAAGGTGGGTTTTTTTAAGGTTGTGTCAAAGTACCCTACTGTACACCTATATTGCCCTGTCTCCCTCTTTCTGTGCCTCTCTTCGTTTTGTCAATATTCCTTATACCCACCCCCTCTCCTTTCTCTATCTTTCTTTTTCTCTTATCACTAGGTCCTCCTTTCTTTCATCCCCTTTTTTTGCTCTTCAACCTTCTCACCCTCCTGGTCCTGTAACCCTTAGTCCACAGGCACAAGAACTTAAAGAGCAAGAGGAAGTGAAAGGAAAATTAGGGCAAGGAAACAGATAAAAGAAATCACTCATGAGGAAGAATCAGCAGAAAACTCCAGGCAACATGAAGAACCAGTCTAGAACAACCACACCAAGGGACCATGAGGTAGCTACTGCAGATGATTCCACCAGTATAGAAATGTTAGGGATGACAGAAAGGGAATTTAGAATACACATGTTGAAAACAATGAAAGAAATGATGGAAACAATGAAGGAAATTGCTGATAAAGTGGAAAATAACCAAAAGGAAATCCAAAAACAGAATCAAATAAGAGATGAACTATATGAAGAATATAAAAAGGATATAGCAGAGCTGAAGGAACTGAAACAGTCAATTAGGGAACTTAAAGATACAATGGAAAGTATCAGCAACAGGTTAGACCATGCAGAATAAAGAATTTCAGAGGTAGAAGACAAAGTTCTTGAGATAACTCAGACAGTAAAAGAGGCAGAAAAGAAGAGAGAGAAAGCAGAACGTTCACTGTCAGAATTATGGGACTTTATGAAGCGTTCCAACATACGAGTTATAGGAATTCCAGAAGGGGAAGAAGAATGCCCCAGAGGAATGGAAGCCATACTAGAGAATATTATAAAAGAAAATTTCCCAAACATCACCAAAGAGTCTGACACACTGCTTTCAGAGGGATATCGGACCCCGGGTCACCTCAACTCTAACCGAGCTTCTCCAAGACACATTGTGATGAACCTGTCCAAAGTCAAGACAAAAGAAAAGATTCTGCAAGCTGCCAGGAGTAAGCGCCAGTTGACCTACAGGGGCAAATCCATCAGAGTGACCGCAGACTTCTCTAATGAAACTTTCCAAGCAAGAAGACAATGGTCATCTACCTTTAATCTACTTAAACAGAACAATTTTCAGCCCAGTATTCTGTACGCTGCTAAGCTAAGCTTCAAAATTGACGGAGAAATCAAATCATTTACGGATATACAAACATTGAGGAAATTTGCCACAACAAGACCAGCTCTACAGGAAATACTTCAACCTGTTCTGCACACTGACCACCACAATGGATCAGCAGCAAAGTAAGAACTCAGAAATCAAAGGACAGAACCTAACCTCCACACTGATGCAAAAGATAAAACTAAGCAATGGACTCTCACCAAATAAGACGAATAGAATACTACCACACTTATCAATTATCTCAATAAATGTTAATGGCTTGAATTCCCCACTGAAGAGACATAGATTGGCTGACTGGATTAAAAAAACACAAACCATCCATTTGTTGTCTGCAAGAAACACACCTGGCTTCAAAAGACAAATTCAAGCTCCGAGTCAAGGGTTGGAAGACAATTTTTCAGGCGAATGGAATTCAGAAGAAAAGAGGAGTTGCAATCTTATTTTCAGATACATGTGGATTTAAAGCAACTAAAGTCAAAAAAGAAAAAGATGGTCACTTTATATTGGTCAAGGGAAAACTACAACAAGAAGACATTTCAATTCTGAATATTTATGCACCCAATTTAAATGCTCCCAGATTCTTGAAGCAGACCTTACTCAGTCTGAGCAATAAGATATCTGATAATACCATCATAACAGGGGACTTTAACACTCCTCTTACAGAGCTGGACAGATCCTCTAAACAGAAATTAAACAAAGATGTAAGAGATTTAAATGAGACCCTAGAACATCTATGCTTGATAGACGCATATAGAACACTCCACCCCAAAGATAAAGAATATACATTCTTCTCATCGCCCCATGGAACATTCTCCAAAATTGATCATATCCTGGGACACAAATCAAATATCAACAGAATCAAAAGAATTGACATTTTACCTTGTATCTTTTCAGACCATAAGGCACTAAAGGTGGAACTCAACTCTAACAAAAATGCTCGACCCCACCCAAAGGCATGGAAACTAAACAATCTTCTGTTGAATAACAGATGGGTGAAGGAAGAAATAAAACAGGAAATCATTAACTTCCTTGAGCATAACAACAATGAAGACACAAGCTACCAAAACCTGTGGGATACTGCAAAAGCAGTTTTGAGAGGAAAAGTCATCGCTTTAGATGCCTACATTCGAAAAACAGAAAGAGAGCACCTCAACAATCTCACAAGAGATCTTATGGAATTGGAAAAAGAAGAACAATCTAAGCCTAAACTCAGTAGAAGAAAAGAAATATCCAAATTCAAATCAGAGATCAATGAAATTGAAAACAAAAGAATCATTCAGAAAATTAATGAAACAAGGAGTTGGTTTTTTGAGAAAATAAATAAAATAGATAAACCATTGGCCAGACTAACTAGAAATAGAAAAGTAAAATCTCTAATAACCTCAATCAGAAACGATAAAGGGGAAATAACAACTGATCCCACAGAGATACAAGAGATCATCTCTGAATACTACCAGAAACTCTATGCCCAGAAATTTGACAATGTGAAGGAAATGGATCAATATTTGGAATCACACCCTCTCCCTAGACTTAGCCAGGATGAAATAGACCTCCTGAACAGACCAATTTCAAGCACTGAGATCAAAGAAACAATAAAAAAGCTTCCAACTAAAAAATGCCCTGGTCCAGATGGCTTCACTCCAGAATTCTATCAAACCTTCAAGGAAGAGCTTATTCCTGTACTGCAGAAATTATTCCAAAAAACTGAGGAAGAAGGAATCTTCCCCAACACATTCTATGAAGCAAACATCACCCTGATACCAAAACCAGGAAAAGACCCAAACAAAAAGGAAAATTTCAGACCAATCTCACTCATGAATATAGATGGAAAAATTCTCAACAAAATCCTAGCCAATAGATTACAGCTTATCATCAAAAAAGTCATTCATCATGATCAAGTAGGCTTCATCCCAGGGATGCAAGGCTGGTTTAACATACGCAAGTCCATAAACGTTATCCACCATATTAACAGAGGCAAAAATAAAGATCACATGATCCTCTCAATAGATGCAGAAAAAGCATTTGATACAATCCAGCATCCTTTTCTAATTAGAACACTGAAGAGAATAGGCATAGGTGGCACTTTTCTAAAACTGATTGAAGCTATCTATGACAAACCCACAGCCAATAGTTTACTGAATGGAGTAAAACTGAAAGCTTTTCCTCTTAGAACTGGAACCAGACAAGGTTGTCCTCTGTCACCTTTACTATTCAACATAGTGCTGGAAGTTCTAGCCAATACAATTAGGCAAGACAAGGAAATCAAGGGAATCCAAATGGGAGCAGAGGAGGTCAAACTCTCCCTCTTTGCTGACGACATGATCTTATACTTAGAGAACCCCAAAGACTCAACTACAAGACTCCTAGAAGTCATCAAAAAATACAGTAATGTTTCAAGATATAAAATCAATGTCCACAAGTCAGTAGCCTTTGTATACACCAATAACAGTCAAGATGAGAAGCTAATTAAGGACACAACTCCCTTCACCATAGTTTCAAAGAAAATGAAATACCTAGGAATATACCTAACGAAGGAGGTGAAGGACCTCTATAAAGAAAACTATGAAATCCTCAGAAAGGAAATAGCAGAGGATATTAACAAATGGAAGAACATACCATGCTCATGGATGGGAAGAATAAACATTGTTAAAATGTCTATACTTCCCAAAGCTATCTACCTATTCAATGCCATTCCTATCAAAGTACCTACATCGTACTTTCAAGATTTGGAAAAAATGATTCTGCATTTTGTATGGAACCGGAAAAATCCCCGTATAGCTAAGGCAGTTCTTAGTAACAAAAATAAAACTGGGGGCATCAGCATACCAGATTTTAGTCTGTACTACAAAGCCATAGTGGTCAAGACAGCATGGTACTGGCACAAAAACAGAGACATAGACACTTGGAATCGAATTGAACACCAAGAAATGAAACTAACATCTTACAACCACCTAATCTTTGATAAACCAAACAAGAACTTACCTTGGGGGAAAGACTCCCTATTCAATAAATGGTGTTGGGAGAACTGGATGTCTACATGTAAAAGACTGAAACTGGACCCACACCTTTCCCCACTCACAAAAATTGATTCAAGATGGATAAAGGACTTAAATTTAAGACATGAAACAATAAAAATCCTCAAAGAAAGCATAGGAAAAACACTGGAAGATATTGGCCTGGGGGAAGATTTCATGAAGAAGACTGCCATGGCAATTGCAACAACAACAAAAATAAACAAATGGGACTTCATTAAACTGAAAAGCTTCTGTACAGCTAAGGAGACAATAACCAAAGCAAAGAGACAACCTACACAATGGGAAAGGATATTTGCATATTTTCAATTAGACAAAAGCTTGATAACTAGGATCTATAGAGAACTCAAATTAATCCACATGAAAAAACCAACAATCCCTTATATCAATGGGCAAGAGACATGAATAGAACTTTCTCTAAAGATGACAGACGAATGGCTAACAAACACATGAAAAAATGTTCATCATCTCTATATATTAGAGAAATGCAAATCAAAACAGCCCTGAGATATCATCTAACCCCAATGAGAATGGCCCACATCACAAAATCTCAAAACTGCAGATGCTGGCGTGGATGTGTGCACTTTTGCACTGCTGGTGGGACTGCAAACTAGTACAACCTTTCTGGAAGGAAGTATGGAGAAACCTCAAAGCACTCAACCTAGACCTCCCATTCGATCCTGCAATCCCATTACTGGGCATCTACCCAGAAGGAAAGAAATCCTTTTATCATAAGGACACTTGTACTAGACTGTTTATTGCAGCTCAATTTACCATTGCCAAAATGTGGAAACAGCCTAAATGCCCACCAACCCAGGAATGGATTAACAAGCTGTGGTATATGTATACCATGGAATACTATTCAGCTATTAAAAAAAATGGAGACTTTACATCCTTCGTATTAACCTGGATGGAAGTGGAAGACATTCTTCTTAGTAAAGCATCACAAGAATGGAGAAGCATGAATCCTATGTACTCGATCTTGATATGAGGACAATTAATGACAATTAAGTTTATTGGGGGGGGAAGCAGAAAGAGGGATGGAGGGAGGAGGGTGGGGCCTTAGTGTGTGTCACACTTTATGGGGGCAAGACATGATTGCAAGAGGGACTTTACCTAACAATTGCAATCAGTGTAACTGGCTTATTGTACCCTCAATGAATCCCCAACAATAAAATAAAAAAAAAAGGTGCTCAGATGTCAAATGAGATTTAATTGACTCTAAATATCAATACAAGGGCTATAAACATCTTAACAATATTGTATCTCTTCATCCATGGACATGGTATATACAGGGTTTGGTATTTATACAGTTCTTTAGAATTTTATTGCTGAATATCTATTAACAGTTTTTTGTAGTTTTCAGTGAAGAGGTTTGTATGCCTTTGTTGGATATATTAGTATATATTTGATTTTTGGTCATGCTAATGCAAAGCTTAAAAATTATTTCCCATTCATTTCTTAGACATAGAAATAAAATTGATTTTTGTACATTGACTTTCTATCCTGCAATCTTGCTAAATTAGTTTATTAGTTCCAGTGGTTTTGTTTGTAGATTTTATAGTGTTTTCTATGTGTATAGTCATTTCATAAGCAGATACCAACAATTTTACTTATTCCTTTCTAAACATTACACATTTTCTTTCATTCTTGCCTATAACACTGGTTAGACTTCCAAAACAATTTCAATAAAGGTAGTGAGAGAAGATATCCTTTCCTTGGTTCTGATGTTAGGGCAAAAGTGGGCAATACTTCATTATTAAGATGTTAGCTATAGTTTTTTTTTTTTTTAATTGTTGGGGATTCATTGAGGGTACAAGAAACCAGGTTACACTGATTGCATTTGTTAGGTAAAGTCTCTCTTACAATTGTTTCTTGCCCCCCAAGAGGTGTGTCACACACAAAGACCCTGCCACTCTCCCTCCTTCCTTCCCTCTGCTCTTCCTTTCCCTCACCCCTTCCCTCTTTCTCTCTTTTTTTCCTCTCCCCTTCCCCTACCCCTCACCTTGTATTAGATCATCTACTGCCTTCATGTTAGAATTGAGTACATTGGATTCTTGCTTCTCAATTCTTGTGATGCTTTACTAAGAAGAATGTGTTCCACTTCCATCCAGGTTAATACAAAGGATGTAAAGTCTCCATATTTTTAATGGCTGAATAGTATTCCCTGGTGTACATATACCACAGCTTGTTAATCCATTCCTGATTTGGTGGGCATTTAGGCTGTTTCCACATTTTGCGATTGTAAATTGAGCTGCAATAAACAGTGTAGTGCAAGTGTCCTTATGATAAAAGGATTTTTTTCCTTCTGGGTAGATGCCCTATAATGGGATTGCAGGATCAAATGGGAGGTCTAGCTTGAGTTCTTTGAGGTTTCTTCATACTTCCTTCCAAAAGGGTTGTATTAGTTTGCAGTCCCACCAGCAGTGTAAAAGTGTTCCTTTCTCTCCACATTCATACCAGCATCTGCAGTTTTGAGATTTCATGACATGGGCCATTCTGGCTGGGGTTAGATGGCATCTCAGGGTGATTTTGATTTGCATTTCTCTAATAATTAGGGATGATGAGCACTTTTTCTGTTTCCTAGCCATTCATTTGTCTTCTTTTTTTTTTTTTTTGTGGTTTTTGGCCAGGGCTAGGTTTGAACCCGCCACCTTTGGCATATGGGACTGGCGCCCTACTCCTTGAGCCACAGGCGCCGCCCTCATTTGTCTTCTTTAGAGAAAGTTCTATTCATGTCTCTTGCCCATTGATATATGGTATTGTTGGCTTTTTTCATGTGGATTAATTTGAGTTCTCTATAGATCTTAGTTATCAAGCTTTTGTATGATTCAAAATATACAAATATCCTTTTCCATTGGGTAGGTTGTCTATTTGCTTTGGTTGTTGTCTTCTTAATTGTACAGAAGCTTTTCAGTTTAATTAAGTCCCATTTGTTTATTTTTGCTGTTGTTGCAATTGCCATGGAAGTGTTTTTCATAAAGTCTTTCCTCAGGCTGATATCTTCTGGTGTTTTCTCTATGTTTTTTTTGAGAATTTTTTATCGTTTCATGTCTTAAATTTAAGTCCTTTATCCATCTTGAATCAATTTTTGTGAGTGGAAAAGGTGTGGGTCCAGTTTCAGTCTTTTACATGTGGATATCTAGCTCTCCCAGCACCATTTACTGAAGAGGGAGTCTTTCCCCTAGTATATGTTCTTGTTTGGTTTATGGAAGATTAGGTGGTTGTAAGTTGTTAGTTTCATTTCCTGATTTTCTATTCAATTCCAAATGTCTATGTCTCTATTTTTGTGCCAGTGCCATGCTATCTTGACCACTATGGCCTTGTAGTACAGTCTAAAGTCTGGTATGCTGATGCCTCCAGCTTTGTTTTTATTACTGAGAACTGCCTTAGCTATGTTTTTTTTTTTTTTTTTCTGGTTCCATACAAAATGCAGAATCATTTTTTCCAAGTCTTGTAAGTATGATGTTGGTATTTTAATAGGGATGGCATTGAATCGGTAGATTGCTTTGGGAAGTATAGACATTTTAACAATGTTGATTCTTCCCAGCCATGAGCATGGTATTTTCTTCCATTTGTTAATATCTTCTGCTATTTCCTTTCTTAGGGTTTCATAATTTTCTTTATAGAGGTCCTTCACCTCTTTTGTTAGGTATATTCCTAGGTATTTCATTTTCTTTGAAGCTATGGTGAAGGAAGTTGTGTCCTTAATTAGCCTCTCATCTTGGCTATTATTGGCGTATACAAAGGCTACTGACTTGTGAACATTGATTCAGCTTTCTGAAGGCCTCTGTTTATTTTACCTACACTATTGACTTTACTGGCATAAAGTTGTTCATAGTCTTTCTTCATTGCATCATTAATATCTCAAGGATCTGTAGTATTATTTTGCTTTTCTTTCGTGAAATTGGTAGTTTGTTTTTGTTCTCCTTTTCTTTAGTGGTCTTGCTAAAGTTTTATCAATTGTATCAAAGAATTAGCAATTGACTTTGTTGATTTTCCTACTGTTTGTCCATTATCTATTTTTACCAATTTATTCTTTCATTTTTATTTCTTTCTTCTACTTAGTTTGAGTTTAATTTACTCTGCTTTGTCTAAATTCTTAAGGAGAAAGATTACATCATTATTGTTACATCTTTCTTCATTTCTAACATAAACTTTTGATTTTTTTCTTTTTCAACATGTGGTGAAATACATTGTTTTGTTGTACAGTAATATGAATTTTAACACATGTGCAGATTTGTGTAACCACCACACAATCAGTATGCAAAACTATTCTATCACCTCCAAAAATACCCTCATGCTATCTTCTTAGAGTCACCCTCATACTAATCCCAACACCTCACAACCACAATTTGTATTTCATCACTATACTTTTGCTTTTTGATACTATCATGTAACTAATATTATACATCCGGTAACCTATAAAACTAACTTCTTTTATCTGGCATAATAACTTCAAGATTTATCTGAGTTATTTTCATGTATCAACAGTTGATTTCTTTTTGTTGCTCTTAATGTACTATAATTTGCTTTATCCCTTTACCTTTTGAAGGACATTTCTAATTATTGGATTATAAACAGAGCTTCTATAAGCATGAACAAACTGATTTTTGTGTGAATATAAGTTTACACAAAGTAAGGAGGTAAAAGTAGGACTCTTGGGTCTTGCGGTAAATTTATGTTTGATGTTATAAAAAACCATCAAACTTTTCCAGAGTGACTGTGACATTTTAGAGTCTCACCAGAAATATATGATACTTCTAGTCACATCAAATCTTCACAAGCACTTTACATTGATGACATTTTTTTATTTTAGCTATTCAAACAAGTTACTAGTGGTAATTCATCATGATTTTAATTTGCATTTTCCTAGTGGCTAGTGATGTTGAATAACTTTTCATGTTGTCATTTGTAGTCTGTATATCCCATTTATTGAAGGGCCAATTCATATTTCTTGCCCATTTTCCAGTTGTGGGTTTTGTTTTCTTTATATTTTTCTTTTTATCTTTTGTTTTCTTTTCTGTCAAGTTTTGAGAATTTTTGCATAGCTTGCATCCAATGCCATTGTCAGATATGTGATTTGTAAATATTTTCTCTCAGTCCGTATTTGTCATTTCATTTTTTAAATAATATCTTTCAGAGAGAAAAAGTATTTAAATGTAAATTGGTGAGATTCAGTTTATCAATCTTTATTTTATATAGTAAATGTTTGGTGTCACATCTAAAAACTCATTACCAAAACCAAGATCACACAGGTTTTTCCTGATATTTTCTTCTAAAATTTCATAGTTTTATTTTTTATTGAGATCTGTGATCTAATCTTAATTAATTTTCCTATAAGGCATGAGGTTTATGTGGAAGTTTATTCTCAAATTATTTCAGTGCAATTTGTTGAAAAACCTTTTCTTCCATTGTATCTGTTTTAACTTTGTCAAAAATAAATTACCCACATTTTGAGGAGCCCATCTCTAGACTTTATTCAGATTAATTGATTTTGTGTCTATTCCTCCACCTATACTACATTATCTTGATTACTATAGCATTGTTGTAAGCATGGATTAAAATAGGTAGTATAATTTCTTCAACTCTATTCTTCTTTTCAAAATTGTTCTGGAAGTTCTAGGACTTTAGTATTCTCCTACATATTTTAGACTTATATTGCTAATATTTCCAAAAAAACTTGCTGGAATTCTGATTTGAATTTCATTAAATCTATACATCTATTTTGGGACATCTTTTCTATGTTGAATTCTTCCGATCTGTGAACTTGATATGCTTCTCCATTTACTTGTGTTATTTTTAATTTTTGTCATCACTGCTTGGTTGTTTCAAGCACATAGAAAATTTACACATTGTTACATTTGTACCTAAGTATATAATTTTGCAAATGCTATTATCTTTATCTTTGATTTCTGATTGTTCAGTGCCAGCATATAAAAATTTGGTTGATTTTTGCTTATTCACCTTGTAAATTGCGAATTGTCAAATTCACTTAATAGTACAAGTGTTCTAGGAGATTTTTCTGTTTGTTTCTTCCTTTCTTTTCATAGATTCACATGCGTATTTAACATAGATAATAACATAAACTGGGAATAATGATAAACTTATTTCTTCCTTTTTAAATTGTATGTCTTTTATTTATTTTTACTTTTATTTTTATTGCCTTACTATGCTACTTAGGTCTTCCAAAATGATGTTGGATAGGAGTGGTGAGAATAGATATTCTTTTTTTGCTCCCAATCTTTGGGGAAAAGCATTCAGTCCTTCACCATTAACATGACAGCAGTTGTAAGATTATCTTGTGAATGTCTTTGGTAAGTTTGATGGAATTTCCTTTTTTCCTTTGATGGAATTTCCTTTTTTCCTTTGATGGACTTTCCTTTTTTCCTTTCAGTTAGCTAAGAGATTTTATAATAATTGGATGTTGAATTTTGGCACATTTACAGATTTATATAGCTTTTTCTTTCTTTAGAATATTAATATGGTGAATTATGTTGTTTGAGATTTGAATATTGGACCATTGCTTATGTCTCATATTAAATTTAAATTCAATTTGATAATTTTATGTTGAAGATTTTTGCATTTTTGTTCGTGAAGGCTTTGAGTCTTGAGTTTCTTTTCTTGTAATCTCTTTTTCTGAATTTGGCATGGGGGCAATGTGGACCTCATAAAATAAGTTGTAAGTGTTCCCTTGTTCTCTATTTTCTAGAGAAGTATATTTAGAATTGGTAGTATTTCTTCTTAAATGTTTGCTAGATTTTCCATTGAAATTATGTGTACCTAAAGATTTCTTTTTCCAAAGGTTTTTAAGCATGAATTCAATTTTTTTATTAATTATAAGACTACTTAAATTATATATTTACTGTTGGATAAACTTTGTTAATTTGTGGTATTTAAGAAATTGGTCCATTTTATCTAAGTTGTTCAATTTATATGAGTAGAGGTGTTGCTTGTAGAATAAATTTATTAGCTTTTCAATGTCTATGGGGTCTGATGTGATATTTTCTCATTCACTGCTAATATTGACAACTTATGGTCCTTTCTTTGTCAGTATTATTGGAGGCATTAATTTCATTAATCTTCCTAAAGAATAAGATTTTGGTTTAATTGAAATCTTCTACTATTTTTCTGGTTTCAAATTTATTTGTTTATGCCCTTATCTTTGTTTTTATTTTTCTGCTTGCTTGGATTTATTTTGCCTTTTTTCTAACTTCTTGATATAGAAATTTAGATTATTGACTTCAGATATTCTTTGTTAATACAAGAATCTAGTGCTATAAATAGCCCTCTAAACAATGTCTTTGCTGTATCTCAAAAAAATCGCATATTGTGTTTTCATTTTTTAATCAGTTCAAAATACTTTTCTAATTTTTCTTAAGACTTCCTTTTTGACTCACTTTTTTTTTTTAGGGGGAAGTGTGTTGTTTAATTTCCAAGTATTTGGAGACACTCGGTTATCTTTTCATTATTGACTTCAAGTTTAATTCCATTTTGTTCAGAGAACATACTTTGTATGATTTAATGCTTTTAAATTTGTGAAAGTTTGCTTTATGAGCAGGATATGTTCTATCTTGGTAAATGATCCTTGTGCATTTGAAAATTACATGGCTTCTGCTGTTGGGTGTTCTCTAAATGTTAATTAGATTCTGCCAGTTAATGGTGTTTTTTTAGTTTTAGTTTCTATATTATTAGTCTGCTTTGTGTTGCTATAAAGAAAATACCTGAGGCTGAATAATTTATAAAGAAAACACGGTTATTTGGCTCACAGTTATAGAAGTGGTACAACAAACATGGTACTAGTATCTGCTTCTGGTGAGGGCCTCAGGAGGCTTTCATTTATGGTGGAAGGAAAAGGGAACTTGTGTGTCATATGGTGAGAGAAGGCAGGGCAAGGCTCCCTTCAACAGAATGACACCAAACTATTCATGAGGGATCTTACCCAAGGCCAAAACACCTCCTACCAGGCCCTACCACCAACACTGGGGATCACATTTCAACAAGAGATTTGTAGGAAACAAACATCTGAAGTATACTGATAACCTTTGCTGATTTTCAGTCACTGAGAGAAAACCGTTGATGTCTCTAACTATAATGGTGGATTGGCTGTATTTTCAATTTGGTCCATTTTTGCTTCATATGTTGTAAAGCTCTGTTGTTACATGCATATGCACTTAGGATTATGTATTTTTAGTTAATTGGCTCTTATAGCATAATATTTTTCTGTATCTCTTATAATTTTCTTTGCTTTGAAATCTACTTTGCCCACTATTATTATAGCTACTTCAGCTTTCTTTAGACAAGAATTTATATGATATGTCTTTTTTTATCTCTTTTACTTTTAACCTTCCTGCACTACTATATATGAAATGAGTTCCTGCATAATGGTGGATTTTAAAAAATCCATTCTGATAATGTTTGACTTTTAATTGGCATGTTTAGGTTATTTGTATTTATTGTCATTGTTAATAGGTTTGTATTTAGGCTTACCATATTATAATATTTGGTTTTTATTTGTTTCATATGATTTATTTCTTCTATTTCTCCCTTTCTCCTTTAGATCATCTGAAACACTTTTTTCTCGTTCCAATTTAATTCATATATTCTGTTTTGGACTACATATCTATTTTTATTTATTAGTAATTGAGGAATTAAAACATACATACTTATCTTTTTACAGTTTACTTGGGGTCAGTGTTTTCCATTTCAAGTGAGGTGTAGAACCTTAGCACCATGTACGTTCCTACTTTAGGTTGTAGTTGTAGTTGTTATGTGTTATATGCTCACACATTGAAAACTTGATCAATTTTATGATCTTTGCTTTCAACCATCATGTATTTTAAATATATTTCAAGAGGAAGAGAGGAGGACACTAGCTTATCCTATTTAGCTAGATATTTATCATGGCTACTGCCTTTCCTTTGCTTGTTATGTTTTAAGTTTCTCCCTGATATCATTTCCCTCTGTCCAAAGAACATTTTGTATCAATTATTGTAGGGCACTTCTGCTGGCAACAAAATCTCTCAGTTTTCTTTCATCAAAGAATGTCTTTATTTCACTTTGATTCCTAAAGAACATTTTCCCCAGGTAGAGAGTTCTAAGTTTTCAGTTCTTTTCTTTCAGCAATTTATCAATGGTGCTCTATTTTCCTCTCCAGTGACACATATGTTGGACGTTTTAGTTCTCACATGTCCCTGGGGTTGTATTTATTTTATTTATTTCACTCTTTTTTTTTATTCCCTTTTTTTCAGATTATTTAATTGATCTTTTTATTTTGTGTGATTGATGCCATCTAGTGAGTTTTTCATTTTGGTTAGTATAATTTTCAGTTCTGAAATTTTTACTTTGTTCTTATTTGTGTCTTCTTTTTTTTCCTTGAGTTTTTTTTTTTTTTTATCTTCCTGTTTATTTAAGGAATATTCTCTCTTACTTCTTGGAATGTTTTTGTAATGGCTGCTTTATAGCCTTCAGTTATGGCAACATTTGTACCATCTCGCATGAGGAATTATGTCTTCTTAATGTGTATTATGCTATAATTTAAGGTTGTCCTAGTTATTTGTATACTGAGGAGTTCTGGATTATATCCTTCTCATTTTGAATATTATGTTATGAGATGCTAGTTCTTGAGTAAGATGATGAATAATGTGTTTACTTTACTTTTAGTAGGCAGTCAACTTCGTTGGGTTAGGGTCGTGAATTCCAAACTGGCTTTTGTGAGTTTTGTTGTCAATATCAGTTCTTTTTTCAAAGACCTCGCTGTGTTGTTTGGATATGCCTTGTGAGTACACCACCACTCAGTAGGCTGTCTGGACCTGATTGGTGGACCATCCTACAGTTTAGTTCCCCAAGTCCTTGGTATTCTGTTTAGTGTCAGATCCACTGCTTCAGGGAGAATTCCAACTGATGAAGTCCCTCTCAGGTGGACATGACAATGGAGAATGCCTGTATAGTGACCAATGGTAAACCAGGGTAGCCTCTGTGAGTCTGCAGTGGTACTACCCAGATGGCATGGTGGAGTCTGACCTGTGTGGTACTGATTCCAGCTTTAATTTTTCTTAGCTGTCTAGTTTAGTCACCTTTTTCAGCTTTCTCACTTTAAAAATGGAGATATTACTTATCTAATAGGCATCTGGACTGTACTAAATGGCATAAGTGATGAAAAGTGCCTAATCTAGTGTCTGATACATTGGAAGAGCTCAATTAATCTTCATAATTCATCTGACCTGAGGAAGGAGGGCTGGTATGTCAGCAGGCAGAATTTAAGAACTGTTTCTGAAATGATTAAGTGCATTTCCCACCTTTTCTATGGATATTGTTAAACTGGTGAAGACCCCAGTCTTTCTTTTCCCTTATCCTAATCATTCTGAATCATAACCAGGGGTTAGAGACTGCAATATTGTGCAGGGACCAGGACTGGTCTGACTTAGGAGCAAATACACATCTCTGTAGAGTTGTAGTGTGAACTAAGCTGGGCAAAATGCAGCTCCCTACTTTTGGTAACCACAGCACAGGGCCTTAATATACAAGTTTGGTGAGTCCTTGGTGGCATCTTTCCATTTAAAGACCAAGATGATGTACTCAGCCACTGTAGCAAAATCTTAATGGAAATTATGCAGGTCACAAAACTAAAAAATATTATCAAAAGCTCCTAGGTTTTCTCATTCAGAATAAAAGCCAAAGGGACAGGAGAAGGAGAAGAAAGAAGTGCATGTGTAGTGCTTGGCTTAATTAATAAGCTAAATATAGCACCAAGAAATAAATTGATGCAGGCTGAGCACTGTTACTTTAGCTTCTAAATAATGATAACTATGATATATATTTTGAGATTATTGGAAATAGAAGGGCTAGAAACATCCATATTCTGAGCTTAAGTCAGACTACTAATCAAACATGACATTTCAAGCCTACTTACTCATAGCCCCAGAACAGTCCTTAACACAACCATCAGAGATGATGTTGAGAAGAAACTTGTCATTCCTTGTCTAGACCAGTAGTCCAGCAAGACAGAGGCAAAATTGAGACTAGAATCTAAAACTTCTGGCTCCTAGCACACTACTCTTTTACTTCCATCACATTGTCTTTCTATTCCTAAAAATTATACATAATGGTGCTAATCCTATATGTTAGTTGGCACTTTACAGATTCCAAAGGAATTAAAAACAGCTTCCATCTGTTGTTATTTATTTATTTATTTTTTGAGACAGAGTTTCACTATGTCACCCTTGGTAGAGTGCCGTGGCATCACAGCTCATAGCAACCTCAAACTCCTGGGCTTAAGCCATTCTCCTACTTCAGCCTCTCAAGTAGCTGGGACTACAGGCACCCACTGTAATGTCCAGCTATTTTTTTGTTGCAGTTGTTTAGCTGGCCCAGGCTGGGTTCAAACCCGCCACCCTTGGTGTATGTGGCTGGCGCCATAACCACTGTGCTGCAGATGTCAAGCATCTCATCTGTTTTTAAATAACTGTCTGTATTAAAGACAAAGGAGAGAGGGCTGAGCGAGTTGGCCAAATAGAAAAACCTCCAGCTATTGTGCCTATACACGAATAACATTCAAATTCAACAACCATCCACATAAGCACCCACCTTCAGAAGAAATAACTATCAGGTGGCCAATGATATGACCTGGTTTTAACATTACATCGAGCACAGAGGCACTGAAGGGGGCGGAAAAGACAGTCTCGCATTGCCTCCACTCCCCCTTCCTTATTCCTTGGCAGTGCTATCCCAGCGCACGCAGTGGAAAGATCATCCGTTTGCCCAGGGGACGGAGAGTGAAGTGATTATGGGGATTTGCAACAGAATAGACATTTCTCAGGAAAGAAGACATACTGATGATCAACAGGTATGTGAAGAAACGCTCACCACTAGTTATCAGAGAAATGCAAATTAAACCTACAATGAGCTCTCATCTCACCCCAGTTAAAATGAATTTTATCAAAAAGCCAGGCAACAATGAATGCTGGTGAGGATATGGGGAAAGGGTTACCCTCACACAGTGGTTGGTGAGAATGTAAATTAGTGCAACCACTATGAAGATCTGTATGGAGGTTCCTTAAAAAACTGAAAATACAACTACCATATGACCCAGCAATCCCATCGCTGGATATACTGGAAAGATATCTGCACTCCCACGTGTAATGCAGCATTATTCATGAAAGCCAGAAATCAGCCTAAGTGTCCATTAATGAATGAATGGATAGAGAAATTGTGGTATATAAACACACTGGAATAGTATATAGTCACAAAAAGAAGGGAGTCTTGCCGTTTGCAATCACATGAATAAAATTGGAGCACATTATGTTAAGTGAAATAAGCCAAGCACAGAAAGAAAAATTTGCCCATTCTCACTCATATGTAAGAGCTAAATATTAAAAAATAATCGATCTCATGAAGAAAGAGACTAGATTGATGGTTGTCAGAGACTGGGAAGGGTAGCAGTGGGGGCAGGGCAACAAAGAGGGAGTTTGGTTAATGGTGAAGCAATATAGTCAGATAGAATAAACAATATTTGATAGCACAACAAAATGACTATAATCAATAATAGGTAAGAGTATACTTTAAAATAACTAAGAATAGAATTGAGATGTTCCTAACATGAACAAATGGTGAATGCTTGAGGTGATGGCAATTACCCTGATTTTATTAATTCCTATTGTAATACCTATATCAAAACATCATATGTACCCTATAAAGATATACCACTATTATGTACCCATAATAATTAAACACTTAAAAAAAAATAAAAAAGACAAAGAGGCTCAGGCGGTGCCTGTGGCTCAAAGGAGTAGGGCGCTGGCCCCATATGATGGAGGTGGCGGGTTTAAACCCAGCCCCGGCCAAAAACTGCAAAAAAAAGACAAAGAGGCTCTAACACAAATGTTGAAAATACTTGGATTGTTTTTGTTTCCAGGAGGACTTTTGAAGCATCTAAAAGAACACAGACCCAGATGAGAGATAAATTTCATGTGCTTATATGACTTTTATCGTCCATACAGAACTTGATTTTTGCCTGTCAGTGTATATTGGAAACACACGTGTATGTCCATGACATGCAAGACTCTGTATGAGTATCATGACCATAACTCTTACCCAGCATGGCATGTGCAAATGTCACATCAACATGTGTGCTTTACATGTGCATGCATGTTCCCAGGAGCATACGAAAGTGCATGTGTTGGCATATGAACATGTGCATGGGATTGTGTGTGGATTTGACCCACAGTGTTTGTCTCCAAAGCTGTAGGTGTAGGAAGTGCTGTGGCAGATGCCACCATGGTGCTTCTTGGCTGAGTCCCCAGCCCTCATTAATACCCACGATTGCTCTACATTCCTCCTATCACAAGGCTGTCCAGGCAGCTGGATGCCTGCCGGTTAGAAACCGAAGCTCCTGACGGTACCCTGGGGAGGCACATGTCTGCCCTATCAGCCATGTGGAAGGCCAGGAATACTCCCCAGGGCCAGTGGGAGGGAATTCAAAGTTCAGTCAGTCTAGCATCTACAATGCCTCTCCTGCCAGGCTCCGTGTTAGCACCTCTTCCAGCCGTCAGGCTCCTGTGCTTGTCTCAGAGCCCCTCCAAGCCCATGCTAAGAACAGGCCATGTGACAGACTTTGGCCCAGAGTGTGCCAAACTTGTCCTTGGCCTCGTGGCAAAGGCAGAAGTGACCTGGACGAGAGGCATTCCTTGCTTTGGAACAGCTGAGGAGGAATTCTTCATCCAAAAGGGCCTTTTTTCCTACTATAATTTCCAATGCTTAACACATAATTAGTTCTCAACATATGTTGAGAAATATAAATTACTAACTGACTGACTATGTGTGGACAATGTAAGCTGAGATTAAAGATTAGGCACTGCAGGGAACAGGGCTGTTCTCTCTGACTTGCAAGTTCTACTTGAGACTGACATAGTTGGAGCTAAAAACAAATTGTCGTTCCATTCATTTCAGCATTTAAGCACCTTCTATGTATCAGGCGCTGTGCCAGACACTCAGGAAAAGCTTTTTCTCTCAAAGAATGCCATAGGATTTGGTGTGATTACTGTGCCAGTTTACTGGGGCAGCCATAGCAAAGTACCACAGATTGGGTGGCTTGAGTAACAGAAGTTGATTATCTCGGTGTTCTAGAAGCTACGAGTTTCAATTATGTGGTGGCAGGATCAGTTTCTTCTGAGGGCCTATTCCAGGCCTCACTCCCTGGTTCATAGATGGCCATCTCCTCCTGTGACTCTATAGGTGCCTGCATCCAAACCTCTTCTTGTTACAAGGACACCAGTTGTATTGAATTAGGGACCACCCTAATGACTTCATTTCAATTTAATCACCTCTTCAGTACCCTATTTCCAAACCTGGTTACATTCTCTATGCTGCTGGCAATTAGGACTTCAACATGTAAGTTTGGGAAGGGAACACAATTCAGCCCTAGCATAGACTTAGATCAATTATTTACTAAATATCACTTTCTCCATGAAGACTTCCTGGGGTTTCTTAGAGTTTGATTTTCCTCTGCTGAGCTACCATTGGATTTTGTAGCAGTCACTATGGGTGTGGACCACCATCTTCCTTACCAATCCCAGAACTCAGGAAGAGGCTTCAGGAGTCCAGCATGCTGTTTCTCATATGTGGCACTCGGCACCTAGGAGTAAAGTAAATGCTCATTGTATGGATGAATAGATAGAAGGATGGAACTGATAAAAATTGCAAAAAGAAAGGAATTATCTAGGGAATTCTTCTAAAGGTTCTCCTGGTACTGGTAATGAGAATAAGGGAGCAGAGAGGAAAGTTTGGGAAGCCCCCTCAAAGGGGATCTGCTGCACCCGGTGCCATCCACAAAGTTAATCCTGATCAGCAAAGCAGTCGAAAGGAAGAAAGCGGTCCCAGATTAGGGGAGATCTCCCGTCCAATTGAGTCTGTGTTGCTCTGGCCTTCCCTAGCTTCAACAGGAGGATTGGTCTGATGGGCCCATGAGTCCTGAGGTCACCTGGCAGAACAAAGAGACTGCACCATGTCTTGTCCTGCCCCAGTCCTCGTCTGCCTATTGCCACATTTCTTTCCTGGAACCGATACGTAGGCCGTGCCACAGACTTCAGCCCAGAGTATGCCAAACCTGTCCTGGAGCTTGGCCTCATGGCAGAGAAGTAACCTGCGTGAGAGGCATTCCTTACTTTGGAGCAGCTGAAGAGAAATTCTTCATCCAAAAGGGCCTTTTCCCTCCTATAAATTCCAATGCCTACACATAGTTAATTCCCAACATATGTTGAATAATGACAGACAAGCATTTTCAAATTCACAAAATAAAACAACACAAAACAAAAACAAAAAACTGGAATAGAGATTGTACATAGTCACTGACGCTCCTCTCCTGGGACTGAACCCTAAATGTGTCAGGAGGATTACCGGGTGGTATTAGTGGCTTCTATTCTAAGAACACTTTTCTGATACAGCCAGGCCGCCCACCTGGCCCCACTGCCCAGCTGCCCTGCGTTTCTGGGATTGCTCTCTTCACTTCACCCTCTCCTGAGCAGGCTCAGGACCTAGGGCAGAAGTTCTGCTGCACCCTACCAGTCCTGAAGCTGGTTTTCTCAGACTCTTGCCAGTCATGTCATGCAGGGCCCAGCCCTGTTTTGTGCCTGGCACCTTCCTTCTGGTTGGAATCCCCGGAGACGTGGGGCTTGATGCCCATTCTGCACTCACTGCTCTACCCTTCCAGAGCCGCCCCTTTGTCCTTCCTCCCCATTCCTGGTGGCTTCCCTCTGGCTGCCTGGCCCAGCATGGGATTGGTGCTGCCTCTCTCTGGTTATGACACCTCGTGTGATTGCTTACTCCCTGCAAAGGTCCTGCTCCAGCTCTTGCTGCTCCCACTTGCCCTTGATCTGGGGCTTTCTGGGCCTGCTGGAGCCTGGGCTTGGGGGAAGAGGACTGGCGGTCATGGAGCATGACTTCAAGTGATTCCTAAGTGCAGAGGTAATCAGGAGTGCCCTGGCCCCTCTCTCAGCCCCTGCCCAGGGACCTCACCAGCAAACAGAAATCCCTGGCCCAGAAAAAAGCCATTAGACATCACGACAACATCCATACCCTGCCATGTTCCGGGCATAAAGGACCTGGCTACATACCTCTGCAAAGCTCTTATTGTGCTGTATCCTGTGCCGCCTTCCCGGCCATCCCTGCACTATCAAATCTTCCTAGGGCCCTTTGTTGTCAAACCAAATATAGCGCTACATTGTCTGCCCTTCCACCCATTCTGGCTGGATAAAGGGGCTTGGTCCCCAGACTGGGGGCTCAGGGCTCCGGGGCCGCCTCCTCAATGCTATCTCACCGCCACAGCCCATGCCGGGAGCCTGCAGCTCCCCCACCCGCCCGCTCTGCTCCTGGGCCTGCGGCTGCGCCATTGATACAGTGTGTATTCTTTTCCATAGGTTCCCACGAGCATGTCACTAACCATTTCCTGGGCCTTATCACCGGGAGGAAAAAAAGGAGCGCCTTTGAAAAGTGGAAACAAAACATCAGGCCCCATTGTTGTGTGACTTCCCCAGCCACAATCTGGGCTCTCCATCGCTCGACACGCCGAGACTACAAACACGGCCTAATACAGATACTCCAATCGGCAATTTGACTAGCACGGTTATTGTTCTGTATCTGCAATCTCTGCTCTGCGTGTTTGTGGCTTTTAAATCATCCTTTTCATTTCTCTCTCTTGACTCAGAGCAAGTCAAAAGCCTCAGATGGCCATAGGCACTGTGAGAGGCAACCAAGTCAATTTGCAAACTTTGATGTATCTTCTTGTTTGCTGGGAGCTGGCGGTGGAGACAGGCTCGGTCACCAAGCTCTCTCTGTGTCTTTTTTCACTCCTTCCTTGTCTTCCTCACCTTTCTTGTTACCCTTTCTCTTTATTCCATTCTGTCTCCGTCTCTCCCTCTCTGCTCCATTTGTTCACTCTTGTTCCTGGTCCTAAATGATCAGGTAGCAGAGGGTGCTTCTGGTTAATTTCTTGGAATGAATGAAAGGGGAGGTAGGACTTTGTTCCATACTGTTCCTTAGAGATACACACAGTTCTGGACTATTATGTCTGAGAGACTTCAGAGATGAACTAGCCAAAGCCCTTGTTTTTATGGAGGATAGCAGAATAGCAGAGGCTCTGAAAGTGAAGTGTCTTGGTGACAGCCAGGACACTTCTCTCGTAGACCATTGTCAGAAAATGTTGCGTCCTAGCCATGTCTCAAGATCTCTCTGAGAGTCCTGGTAGGACTCGTCCCTATTTGAAGTGTCCATCTGAGATTGCGTCCTGAAAGTCAGCTGTCAGAGATCTCTCACGTTGGGGACCAGGGAGCATTTCCTAGCACAGAACATGGTGGCTAAGAGCACAGACTCAGCGTACAGAAAACTCAGGCTAGAAGCCTGGGCCTGCCATTTATCAGCTATATAACCTTGGGTAAGTCATGAAACCCCTCTGTGTCTCAGATCCCTCACTGGCAAAATGGGTACAAAACCAGAGCCTCGGTGGGCCCCATCCTCAAAGATGCTAAGAGAGCTTACTATATCCAAGGACTATAAATGAACCCTTAATTTACGTATCATAGCTGGCACATAGCAAGCACTGTATAACTGTTAACTATTAAAGAATTCCTAGAAACTTGTGTTAAAATCCATTTTTATATCCACCACACTCCCACCTCATTATCTTGTAAATACAGACTTATTGGATGGAGCCCTTCTGACAACGGAGTTCCTGTGTGTGCATGCGCCAGTGGATCCCTGAAGCCAGGGCCCCTGCTCACCATTGCAGCAGCAGCACCTGCCTTCCCCTGAATAAACATTTCTTCATCCACTCAACAGTCCAGGCAGATCATGCTCTGTGTCAGATACTGCCTAGTTCTTGCCCCTGTGGAGCTGACGGTCTGGTGCAAGAGATGACTTTAAACTGATAACCACACTAATAAGATACAGCTACAAACTGTGAAATGAAGGGAAAGTACAGAGTGTGATTAGAAGTTATAATAAGGGACCAAGTCTAAGTTGAGAAGGCATCTCTGAGAGAGTGACATTTGAGGTCAGTGTTATAAGACTGAGAGAGGGTGGCCAGGTCAACAGGCAGAGAGCACTCCAGGCAGAGGCAGGATGGGGCCCACTGAGGACCTGATCAGGAACTGAAGAAAGGCTGGCATGAGGGGGAGCATGGAGAGGAGGGAAGGACTGGGGAGCCACAGACGGTACCCTGATCATTCAGAGCTACATGTGAGTTTGAAATTTCTTCCCCAAAGGCTGTACAAAACCTCTAATAGGTTCTGAGCAGACCTTGGCTGCTGGGAGCACAGCAAAGAGGATATAGATCCAGACCAGGTGATAAGGAAGAGGTGCTGGGACCCGAATGGGGAGCACAGAAATGGGAGTAAGAACTCTGGGGATATTTGGAGTAGAATCTAAAGAACTTGGTGATGGTTAGACTCTTGGGGGAGGAGGAAGGGAAGGCGATGAGGTAAGACTACTTCTGACATTAGCATCTGGCCTTATGGAGATGCCATCTACCGAAAGGGGGAGTCTGGAGGAAGCTCTGGAGACTAAGAGCTCTAACTGTGTTTGAGATGCCAACTGGTGGTAAGACATTAGGATCTGGAGCTCAGAGCAGCTGTCCAGGCTAGAGACGTACATGAGCAGCATTTTACTCATTGTGAATGAAAGAACAAATGAACAAAGTGATGATGCTAAGATTTGAGCCCTGATTAGTCTGACTTAAAAGTTAATATTAATATTTTACACACTCTTCAGTCACCTTCCAATCAACTGAATTCAATAAAAATGGCAGCTCTTCCAGCATCCACAGACTGCAAAGTCCAGGGGAAAAGATGATGACTTCTAGGTCCAAAGAGCACCCTGGATTCCCAGAAGAATCCTTGAGAACAGACAGAACCCAAAAAGTCCCTACAGCCAGGAGCTATGGCATAAGATCTGGAGGTGCATAAGAAGAGATTGCATCGTGGGGGATGTAAGAATCACTCACATCACTAAACTACACTTGGCTAAAACCCTTCTGGAGTAGACATTTATAAGATTGTTTTGAGATAATTTAGATGTAGTAACCTAGTGCAGTGCACAGAGAAGGCGCTTGGTATCCAGGCTGGGCTACACAGGACAGCAAGAACAATCCCCAAATCTCAGTGACCTAGCAAAGTCCCATACAGGTGAGACAGTCTTCTTAAAGTCATTCTTCCCACAATGACTCAAGGACCAGAGGTATTTTCTCCTTTCAACCTTGATATCTCCACCTTCTTTATTTCCTGCACTAAGGAAGGGCAGGAGAGTGTGGAGTTCACACCTATCCTTAACAGCTTTGGACTGGGACAGCACAAAGTGCTTCCGCTCTCAGGCTGTTGGTCTGTCTATAGCCCCAACCCAGCTGCAGAGGGGGCCGGGCAATGCAGGGGAGGATTCCTCATCTCTGCCTACTTGGCGAATGCTCCTGCTCTTTCCTTCTCCTAAGGCAAAGATTGAAGCAGGGAAGAGTATTGGAAGGTCCAAGTGGGAGACAGAAGGGTCAAAGCTGGGTATGATGGAATTGGAGCAAGGTACCCAGTCTAGCTAGATCGACCTTTGCCTCCAAGATCTAGGGTCTTTTCTCCATTTCTATACACGTGGAATGCATTTTCTCCTATTTTCTATCTCTGTATACTACTTATTGAAAAATGCTGCTGTTGTTATGTTGAGGGTGGTTAAGGTAATTTACTATGTCACAGTCTGAGCCCTTTACTGACTGTTACCACCCAGGAGCTGTTTGGTGGGGATGTCTGAGAGGGCAGGACAAGCCATGCCCTGGCTGTGCAGGACCCTATGGAGCCCACATCCAGAGAACTTCTCAAGGGCCCCAACCTGAAGAAACAAAACTTTCCCAAGCTGGTATCATTGTTTCTCTACTAGGCTCGGCGAGTTTCTATATCCTCCCAGCATGGAGATCTTATCCAAGCAGATTAAAAATGAGAATGGGCCCATAAAACATGCATTACGCACTAGTAGTCTCGTAAAATCAGATAAATGCTCTGCTCCAGAGAACCCTAGATGGAGTTTACACCTCTCTCCCTCCCTGTAATAGAATCATCAACAGCAGATAATTGAAGTTAAAAAAAAAATCAGTAACTTGTAAAGTTCTACTCAGTGGATTGATAGTTTGGCCTCATGGATTGCCTGGAGGAAAAGCGGATTATGCCAGAGACATCTGGCTTTTCTTGTCTCCAAATAGCTTTTCCATGTTTTCCATGAGGCTTAGAGAAAAAGCATAGAAAGAAATCATATGGGCTGGCCTCTCTTTCTACTTGATTCCATCTCCCGTCCCCAACTACCCACTGACAGGTACCTGAGTCCCCTGGTCTAGCCCAAAAGGTTTCAATTCTGTTAGATACCAGGCTTGCTATGAATCTACCTCCAGGATTTTAGACACTATCCTGCGAGTCGTCCTTACGTGGAAGAAGGGAGGGCTGGCAAGCATATGTCAGAACCTCTTTCCCCTCAGCCCCTGCCATCCCCCAGCTGGGGAAGTTACCCACACATTTCAGCTCATCCAGGCCTTCTTGCTCTTTGTCAGGGAAGATTGAAGGTACTGGAATTGAGTAACGAGCCTCATTCTTGGCATGCTCAGACCCTGGCCAAGCTTGTGCCCCAAGTTTGGCAAGTGGTTCTGCTCTGGGTGTACCCAAGCCCTTGAATCAATATTGTGTCCTCTGAGTATGGGGACTGTCCCAGGGTGGAATCTTGCCTAGGCTTACCCCAATCCAGCCACTGGAACTTCCCCCCAGTCTACCCCTGTGCCACCAACACTCACTTTCTGGAAGACAGGTCCTATTCCTGATGTTTGAATCAATCCTTCCATCAACTACCAGCTCTGTGCTTACCCTAGGCCCTGACCTGACCTAGTTTGGTGCCCCTCACCCAGCTCCCTCACCCAGTATGGCAGAGACCGAGAAAGAAGGAGGTCACTTCCTATGAGGATTTTGGGTCTATTTCATGGCATTCCTTTGGGCTGAGTGTGGTAGTTCAGCCAACATAGGTATCAGCCCCAGTTTCCTCTGCCAGGCTGCAAGAAGACACACTTTCAGTTGTTTGAGCCTCCTCACCATACCTCCAGAGCCCTGGCTGCGGAGATGGGCTGACCTTTCTTCTCATTAGAGCCTTTGTTGTCTCCCAGACTGAAAGCTTGAACACAATCTGTACTGGCCATCTAACTACAACCATGGTCTTCAGCTTGGCCCCTGGTCCTGCAGTGCCACATGCAGACCACTGATTTATCTCTAGTTATACTTTATTGTCGCTGTTTCCATGGACATCTGCATCCTGGCTAAACTACAGGAATGTGGAGGGCACAGAGGCCAGACTTGACTTATCATTGTTATCTTCAATGTCTTACACAATGCCTGGCACATAGTATATGCTCAATGAATATTTGCGGAATGAATAAACATATTGAATTGTGTCTGCCTAGTCCAACTCTAAGCAGACAAGAACTTTTGCAGAGTGTTGTGACTCTTTCCCCACATTTGGCATGGAGAGGCGCACTGATTCTGTGACCTCCTGGGATGGGCTGTACGGCACAACTGAGACAGAATAAATGTCTGACTGTTCTGTTTTGACTGGTGACAAGAGTTGCAAGCTGATTAATACATTTAGAGTGGTGATCAATTTGTCTTATTCACATCCTCTTATCCTGATTGTAATGAGTAGATCTTTTAACATAATGAAAACTGCATATTTCACTCAAATTCACAGTTTTGCATTCCAGAGGAGATGAAATGCTGTTCTTTATTTAATGTTAAAACGAGGTGCAAGCTCTTGTCTCGAGAGGTCAAGGAAGGTGACAAACTGCCTCTTCTCCCTGGAGGCCAGAGTGTGACATCACCTAAAAACCTTTGAATTTAACTAAGCAAATTGGTTGCCAGCCCTATGGTATGGGGAGGCATGTCTACTTCTTTTCTGATTTATAGGTGGTCTATAAATCAGCCCAGACTGGAGATTGTCTGACTTTAGCTTGAATCTTCCTCATGGATAGAGAGCTCATTAATGTTTCTTTTATTTGTCAAAACCACCAAGTGTAAACATAATTCTTACATTGACCCAAAAGTGAGCTCCCTGTCATTGCGACTTCAGTGGACTTACCTTTTTCCGTTCCTTCTCTTCCACCATGCCTTTCTTCCTTTTTTTGACTATTTGTGTTCCCTAAAACTAACTCATATCGTAATAACTTATTACAATTTTGCAAAGGCTTAGAGCTTTCCTTGTGCTTTTCACACAGCCTTGCAGAGTTTGGTGGGCAGTTTCCTGTGGATTCTTTGGCCAGGCTGCTTATCCTGGCACAGCCATCCTGAAAGCGGCCTCTGATCCTCACACCTTTCTGCCTCGTTCAGGGTCAGCACCCTGAACTTGTTTGACACACGTTGGATTCTCAGTCAGTGGTCGCCGAATGAATGTCTGTAGAAATTAAGTGTGGTGCCTGAAAGGCATTTTATTAAACATGTCCTTGAATCCATGGCTGTGATTGGTTGTGTAATAGGCATCGCTCTACCAAGCAGCCAGCAGCACAGAAGGGTGAGGTGGAAATGGGACAAAAAAAGATATTCACTCTGTCTTCTGTGGTTGAACCTGTGTCAGGAACGCTCAGGAGCTGTGAGAAGGCTGAACTTTTGCCATGGGGACTAAAGAAGTGAGGGAAACCTGAAAACAGAAAAATAGAGCTGCGTGGAGATGAGCAGAGATGCAAGGCAGAGAGGCTGCAGAGGGCTCAGCAGCCCTGGGTCCCAGTGGTTCCCAAGGCCAGCCATGTCCCTGTGCAGGGCTCTGGGAGATGACCTGGCCTCTTTACTCAAATTCCCCTTATTGCACAAGCCAACTCAGAATAGTTTCTTTACTAGCAACCAAGCATGTCCAACTCAATACAGGTAGACACGAACACGTCTGTTTCTTAGCCCTCAAAGGGAGGCTCGGGGTGGGGGGGCGGTAAGAAACTCCCCCCAGACCACACAAACAGAAGAGGCAGAGTCAGGGCCACAGCCAGTTTTCCAACTGAGTCCTAACCCTGCGCCCTCCGCTCTGCACGTTGTTCTGTGCAGTCACTGAAGCGTGTCCCTGTCCTTTGCTTGTGCCCTCCCCACCCCTGTATCTCGCTTTTAACAAAAGAAAAGAGTCACTTCTGGATCAGCCAGATGTAGCAGAGCAGTGGGAACCCAAACCAAGAGGAATTCACTCTCCATAAATTATGCTTTAATAGATGTCAATTATTAATTCCTAAATAAATATTTGTTAATATTCAAAAGAGTTTGCCTACTAAGAAAAACTCAGGCTACACAGAATAATTAGTGCTTCTCACTGTGTGATGACTGCGGCCTGTAATGATGTTTTTCCCTGTTCTGCATCTTTATTTGTTCTGATGTGTGAATGTCGGAGTGTGCTGGTTTCCTGGGGGGTTTGGCTCGGCCTCCTCTGAGCAGTTTGGTTTCAGGTGTGTGCACAGAAAGGATACAAGGAGCTGAAGGCTCCCATGGCAAGGCCTGTACTGGCCTGTGGGTCTTTTACTTTCTTCTTTCTGAAGAACTAAAGCTGTCACGTGTCTAATGAAAGGAAATTAATGATCTAGCTACCAATTGGGGGGAAATTGCTATTCTACAGAGCAAAGATCCTATGTTTTGAGCACTGTGCTAGGGCTTGGTTAGCAGGCAGGACAGATGTGTCACCAGGGTGCAAAGATTGTGCGCACTAGGACAAGAGAGCTTCTGGGTAAGTTCTTAGCCCAGAGAAAAGTGAAATTAGTACACAAGAAAGAGTTTGACAAAATGCCAGAGAGAGTTGGAGAATCTAGCAACCACATTAAATTGGGGGATAGGGGAAGGGAGAGATTCACAAAGGAAGTAGAATTTGAAACAGAGCTTGAAGAATGGACAGGATTTTGATGGGTAAAGACAACCTTATATCTGAGTCTTGAATGGGAATTTTCATTTTCTCATTCATTTGAGATGCATTTGTTTGGAGAAACCAATAGGTGTCAGCTAACCCAGTCGAGATTCTAGGGATATTAAAAAAATAAAATTAAACAAAGACAAAAACCTGTTAACTTAAAGTTTGAAGTCCAGTGGTATAAAATAATAACAGATGTAATGTCACCTAATAAAGTCACACATAATATAAAAATAGTTGCAATACAGTGAGGTGTGAAGAGACATGACTCCTATAGAATGGTCACCTCCACTGGGGTGTGGGAGAGTGTCAGAGAAAGCTTCAAGTGATCAGTACTCGTGATCTGGATCTTGAAGGAGCCATTCATTCAATTATTCATTCACAGCAAATATTCCCTGAGCACCTGCATGCACCTCACACTGTGCGTGTCAGGATAGTACAGTGAAAAAACAAACAAAGTTTCTGTTCTCATGGTCTTTACACCCTAAGAGTTTGGCAGATTAAGGGGGAAAGGCCATTCCTCTTGGAGAGAATCAAATAGGCAAGTTGGAGAGCCACGATGTCCTGGGTGTGGTTATAGCTAAAGGTGCACAGCAAGAGCTTGTCAGGAGGTGAGACTGGACACAAAATAGGGGTCACATTTTGAAGGAAGCTGAAAGCTAGCTAAACACGTACAACTTTATCTAGAGCCAAGAGGAAGGCTAAAGCAGGGTTTGAGGAAGGTGATATTGAGGACTCTGTGGAAGCTGGATTGTAGGAATACGAGGCCGAAGGCAGATAGAACAGTTAGGGAGCAATTGCAGTAGCCCAGGACACTCAGGATGACACCTTGAACCAGGTGGTGGGGATGGAGAATTACAGAGTGGCTCTCAGCCTTGTGAATATGCCTGTATGTCTAAGCTCTGAGAATCTAGTGAAATCTTCTGAGTCCAGGAAAATGCGTATTACCCACCTACACATATTATTTTGAAACCAACTTCATAGGGCCTAGGGCATGAATTCCAGGTAAAGAACCCCTGAGTCATAGGAAGCAATTGGAATGATGACCAGAAGAGGAACCCAGAAAATGAGGCTATAGCAATGGTTTGGACATGGATGGGGCACTATTGCAGTGTCCCTCTCCGAATGCCTCTTCTCAAGCCCTCCCTCTAACGGTACAGTGGCCCATCCCTGTGGTGGCTCCTAGGACCCTTTAGCTATCCCATAAACTTTGCCTATCATTGCTCCTAGACCAGGCTTGTGCCTGTCCTGTCACTCAGACACCCACCTGAGCCAGCGAACGAGGGGATACGTTCCTTTCTGTCTTTTCCATTCTGGGGGACAGTTAGAATATTTTGTGGTGCCAAGACCTCATGATCCAGATCAAAGAGCACCTGCCTCCTTATAGATGCCAGAGTACTAGGGGTGAGAGGGCCCCCAACATCAACCAACCCCATTCCTTCTTTGAACAGATGAGAGTTTAAGAGGGGAAGACATGTTTCCAAGACCACACAGAGTAAAATGGGTGAGCTGGATCCAGAGCTCCCACCTGCTCATAAAAGGCCCTTTGCCCCACCGAAAACTATGGCTCCCTTTTTGGTGCTTTATTAATGTGCTTTATTAATGGTGCTGGTCATACCCATGACCTACACGAGGTCAGGAGACAATAAGCCCTGTGAGTGTGTCCACACCTGGGGCAGGAGGAGCGCTGAGTTTGCCCTGTGAGAGAGGAGGGGCTGGCTGCCCTGAGCATTCCCAGTTTGCTCTGCCCACCTCACCATCCCATGCGGGGAAACAGTCTGGGGTCAAGATGTCTCTGCAGTACCGTGAGGATGAAGGGACCCGGTCCCCACACTGTCCCCAGGAAGCACACTTTCCTGCCTTTCCTCTTGGCACTGCGTCCCCTGCTCACACTAAGCAGTGCTGTGGGAAGAGCTGAGGCTGGGGAAGGTTAAGTTAGTGGCAGAAAAGGAAGACAGAGTCTGAGTTTGACCTTTATCGTGGCCCAGGGCTGCATAATTTTCCATGTGTTATATTTCCACATAAACCAGCACAGGAATATGTAAGGGTCATTCAGAACTGAAGGCAAAAAGAGCAGCAAGCCCAAGAAGACAGACATGGATGTCCCCAGCCTGTGCCTGGTGGGCTGGCTGGGCTGGGGGCTATCAAACAACGTAGCAAGAATCGTGTCTGCTGGACTGAGTGACTCACGTTCTCAGGGCCCTGGCCCCAATGAGGGATCTCATGGGTTTGTGGGTAGCTGTGCTGGTGGGCAGGGGCCAGTGACAGAAAGTGAGATCCAGAGAGATGGGAACTGGGTCCTAATCACAGTGAGATGTGGCTTTCGGTTGTCTCAGGTACTCCCAGTGACTTTGAGTCTGGATCATGGACATGAAGAATGAGGATTGGGAGAGACATTGTCCTGGGTTAGATATTGACTTCTCACACAATGGACATTTGGAAGCTTCCATTTCCTCATTTCCCCCATCCATCAGAAAGGGTTAATAACAAGATCCACCTTGATGCTGAGTTGGCGAGTGAGGGAGATAAAGCCGTGGAGCAGTTGGCAGAGAGCCTGTATTAGTTAAGGATCAAAAAACTACCAAGGCACATCTAGGCCCTGGAGTGCAGGAGTGCAGGCCCTCCTGAAGCCACCTACTGTTGGCTTTGCCCAACAGCTTCCTGAATCATTCTGTAGGTTTTTTTTTGGCCGGGGCTGGGTTTGAACCCGCCACCTCCGGTATATGGGGCCAGCGCCCTACTCCTTTGAGCCACAGGCGTCATTCCATTCTACAGCTTTCTTTTTCAAAGTAAATATTTTAAGAAAGCAACATACACATACACATTTATACACATACAAAAGTGTATAAATCAGCCAGGCACCGTGGCTCATGCCTGTAATCCTGGCACTCTGGGAGGCCAAGGCAGGTGGACCACCTGAGGTCAGGAGTTCAAGACCAGCCTGAGCAAGAGCAAGACCCCAGTCTACTGAAAATAGTAAAAGTAGCTGGGTGTTATGGTGGGCACCTTGTAGTTCCACTACTGAGGAGGCTGAGGCAAGAGGATCTCTCTGGCACAAGAGTTTGAGGTTGCTGTGAGCTATGACACCATAGCACTCTACACAGGGTAACAGAGTGAGACTCTGTCTCAAAGAAAGAAAGAAGAAAGAAAGAAAGAAAGGTAGGCATGTGAATCATTCATTATAGTTTGAGTTTTCTCAAAGTGAACATGCCCATGAAACTGGCTCTCAGATCAAGAAAGTGTCCTGTGCGTCTTTTTAGGGCAATATCTATTCTCCTTTGGCTTGGATAACCTCTTTCTAACTCCTGACACCATGGATAAGTAGTGTTTGCTCTTGAATTTTATGTAAGTGGATTCATATAATATATGTCTTTTTATGTTTGGCTTCTTTCAATCAGTATTGTGTTCGTAAGATCCATTCATCCATCCAAGTTGTTGCATGGAGTTATAATTTATTTATTCCCATAACACGCACTATTCTATTATATGAGCAAACCACAATTTATTTACCCATTTCATGGTTGATGAGGTTTTGGGTAGTGTCCAGTTTTTGACTATAACAAATAGTGCTGGTAGATCATTCTTATACAGGACTTTTGATGAGCATATGGACGTGTTTCTTTTGGCTATATATTAGGTTGAATGAAATTAAATTGATCTTCATATAGAGCAAAAAGTCAAATACTGGCAATTTCATATGGCTCAAGCTAATACTTAAATGTAGAAATAGGTCATGAAGCTTATACATTCAATTTTAGTAGATACAGTTTCCCAAAGTGATTGTGCCCATAGACATACCCACCAGCAGTATGTCAGAGTTGCAATGTCTACTTCTTATAAACAAAGGCTACCCAGGTCTGTTTGTGGCGCTTCCTCTATCCACATCTTCTGTTCTTAGGGACCCTTTTGTGTCATAAATTCACAGTATTCTGAGCTTATTTTTCCCTTGGGAAGGTCTTTTTGATAGTTCTAACCCTGACTGAGCCATGTTTTAGTGGGTGAACATTGTGGTTCTGCATAGGACTGGTGTAATCCATGCAGAAGGAATCAAACTGTGAGGACAAAGAACAAAGGTCATTCTCCCTCCGGTGATAACCGTGAAGAACCTAAATTTGATTGGTATGAAGAAGCCAAACATAAGAAGGCATATATTATATGAATCCACTTACATAAAATTCAAGAGCAAACACTACTTATCCATGGTGTCGGGAGTTAGAAAGAGGTTATCCAAGCCAAAGGAGAATAGATATTGCCTTTGGTATGTGACATCCTCATACCAAAGGTTTTCAGTCTGTTCCCAGACTGGGAATGAGAAGTAAAAGGACAGGAGATAAGGCTTTCCCTCTTGCCCAGCTCCAAAGAAGCTAGATACTTCTAGGATCTCGGTGTTGAGAGACTTCATCTGCCAAATACAGACAGAGTGGGAGGTCTTTGTCCTGGAGCTTCCGTGCCTTTGGGCCTGGGACAGCTAATTTGTCCTTTAGCCACAGTAAGCTGAGTTCCTAGGGCCCACAGACATTCAAGGGCTCACAAAAATGCTTTAATTCTCTTAAAATCAGAAGACTCTGTGGGTCAAAGAAAATGTTTTCATTTGTAGTACTAATATAGTCTTCTGTATCAAGGTAGTCGTAAAACAATTTTAACATAGTTATGTTTGTGTTTATTTGTTCACTTACTTAATTATAAAAATGGAGAAAGGAGCCCATGAAGGCAAAGGTGCTAAGTCATGGAGTGTTCCTGGGGCCTGAGTCAGAGAATCAGCAGCACTCTCTGCAAAGTGGATTATCCCAATTCATAGCACTCTCTGATCTTGGTTTCCCCTTAGGAATATACTTTTTACAGTTCTTCCTGGTCTCAGCCATGCCTCAGGGTGTAAAGAAAAGAGAACCATGTCTACATTTGAACCAGAGAGTAAAAGGGAAGCAATGGAAAGTTCTTCATTTTACTTCCTGACTAGGCTCAGAGTGGGTTCCTTAAACCTACCTCCAAAGTCAGCATGAAAACAGTATCTTAGACAGCAGGGACATGACACCATAGGGCGTAAGGGGCAGGGAGGTCTCTGGTGAGGACAGGATTGCATTCTCCGGCTTGCAAGAGAATCCCCATATGGGCATCTGGACCTTGTCACGGCCAGACCTCAAGCCCCTTTAGGTCCTGTTTGTTTTCTCCTTGTTCTTCCTTCTCCCAACTTGGCCTACCAAGAGACCAATTTAGCGTCTGGAGTCCGAAACGTCAAGAGCTTCTGTTTTCTAGACATGACTCCATTGGGCTGGCCTTCAAGGAAATATCAAATGATGAATAGCTGTTCGCTGGTTGAAGGTATTTGGAAAGGACAAGCTATTTAAAGCTCTGTGAAGAGCAATGAGATTAGGGATGTATCTTATATCAAATAGCGTGGGGGGGGGAATAAAAGAATAATTTTGCAAAATATTAATTATTTAAAATATGAGCAAGAGGACCTGCTCTATTTAATATATATATTTATATTTGAATTAGAGAGGGACATGGATGACGAGAGAAGAGAGCAGAGGGTTGGCTGCAGACTCAGGAAACCAGTGTTCTAGATGGAGCTTTGCCACGAATGGCTATGTGATCCATTAAAAAGCACCCAACTTCTCAGAAGCTAAGTTCCTACATCTGCAAAAGAGGTGACCAGATAATCCTGAATATCTTTTATTAATTTTCAAATTTTAGCACATAGTAGGTTCTCCTTTAGTAAATAATGAGGGACTGAGTGATTATAACTAGACCAGTGTCCCTCGTGTGTGCAATCTGGCTGCAGAGGTGGTGAGCTCACCCACAATAGTGATGAGCCTGGGACGCTGAGCCCATCTGTAGACAGCATTTGTACTGCTATAAAAATAGCATAACAAGATTGTATTGAAATATCTCACTATTTAACTTAATAATTTAAATGTTTGCCTAATGAGGTGGACTTGATTGAATTAGAGCATTCACAATTAATTTTGATAGATCATTTTACACATTGGAGGTGCATTCTTCTGAACCAGGAGGTGGAACGGAAGTGCGGAATGTTTACGTTCAAACGAGCATGTGATTTTGCAGAAAACATTAATCCCAGATCATGCACACTAAGTCAATTTCAGAAATGGCTTCTAGATATATTATTAGAAATTGCTCTTCAAATATAAAAAGCTTGTAATAGAGTTCTGTCCATTTTTCCTTTGGCTGATGGAAGTTGTTTTATAAATATGCCTATGATATGATGTTTTCTTCATCCAAGCCTTTTGGTACTAATTGCAACTTTTTAAACACTGTAAGTAGTAGCTGTCATGAACACTTTGAATCCTATTACAAATATGTATTTCTGAACAATTTCACATTTAAGGATGCATTCTATCTTTAACTATTTTTTTGGACTATGTTTCCCCCTATTTTTTTCTGAAGAACATTTGAATTGAAAACTGTGGATGCCCCTTTTTTGGTTAAGGACATCATTTTATTATGTAATGGGAAAATGGCTCCATCCTCCTCCTATATCCTCTCAAAAATCAAAGAGCTGGGAGTGATCACATCTTCCCTCAGAGTCAGGAATGAGCAAAGGTAAAGGGCCTCTGAAAAGTCAGGCTGAAATCAGGCCATGAAATTCACCCTAGAGTTTCAGGAAAAATGTGTTCCTCAACATGGTTGCTGTCAGGTCAGAACTACATCTCTATTTTCTATTAGAAAACACCTGATGTAGTGTGTCCATGTGCAAGGTGCTTCTTGAAGAATTATTGGGCCTCAGTCTCCTCCTCTGAAAAATGAGGCTAAGTCACCCATACCTAAAACCAGTAAGGTTTAGAGGTCCTATATGTAGCAATGTTTTATGAGAGAGCACACAAAGATAGAAACACTAGTTTGGGACCAACTAACCATGGTTCAAAGCCTGGCTCTGCTCTTGTTAGCTGGTCATCTTGGGGAAATCGGTGACCCTTTCTGAGACTCAAATGCATCCTTTGATACATGGGAGCAGTCACACCTAATCGAAAGTGTTAAGCAAATGAAATGCCACATTCTTAATATATGATAACAGCTAAACAAAGTATAATTTCCTCCCCTCCATTTCCAGTCTCCTTTTCTGGAAGAAAATCAGTCCCAAATTCAAGGTGTTATTGTCACTTTGGTTTCTACATGTGCTCTCCTAAAGTCTGTGATTCTTAGCAAATAGTCACCCTGTTCTTGGGGTGGACAGATGAGATGTGCTCTGTAGGCTCTAAGCCACCTTTGTTGGCAGAAGCACCTGAGTCTGCCTCTTCCTCCTCCTCTGTGGTCCGGACTCTATACTGAGACTTCATTAAACTCATCCTTTGTGAGGTTTCAATGACCTTCACGATTAAATCCAAGTGCTTTTGCATGGTGCTATGATTTGAACATGCCTTCCCAAAATTTCCTGTGTTGGAACTTTAACTCCTAATGCAGCAGCACTGGGGACCTTTAAAGTGTGATTGCATCACAAGGGTGGAGTCCTCCTGAGTGGATTAATGCCATTATCACGGGTTGTAAAAAGCAGTGTCTTTTGCTCGTGCTTACTTGCCCTTCTGCCTTTCTGCATTGGGATGACGCAGCAGCTTTTCAAGGTTTCAGTTACCCATGCTAAATCGTGGTCCGAAAATATTAAATGGAAAATTCCAGAAATAAACAATTCCTAAGTTTTAAATTGCATGCCATTCATGACGAAATCTTGGCCCTGCCCAGGACATGAATCATCCTTTGTCCAGGGTATCTACACCATGTGTGCTACCTGCCCACTAGTCACTCAACAGCCATCTGGGTTATCAGATCAGCTGCCACAGTGCTCGTGTTCAAGTAACCCTTATTTTCCTTACAGAACAGTACAATGTAAGATATTTTCAGAGAGAAAAAAAGAGAGACCACATTCACATGACTTTTCTTACAATGTATTATGATACATCTTCTGTTTTATTATTAATTGGTGCTAATCTCTTACTGTGCCTAATTTATAAATTAAACTTTATCATGGGTATGTTTGTATATAATGCATGGTTTCAGGTATCTGCTGGGAGTCTTGAAATGTGTTCCACAAGGAGAAGGGGGGACTATTGTATTCTGAACATACTCTCGCCAACCCCAGGCCCTTTGCCGGGATTCCTTATCCTTCAATTGGAAAAGGTCTTCTATTTCAACATCCAGCTCAAATGCCTCTTCCACCCTTACAGGTATAGCCACCATGATTAATTCTGGTCATCTTTGGGTTTGCAATTTGTTCTTGGTAAAGATGTTAAGGTGTCACAGCTTCCTCAGAAAACTTCTATGCCTTTTCATCTCTGAGTCCCCAGGATCCTCAGAAAACAGACTGATCATAAAGCTCTTATAATTTTCCCAACAATCTTTTTGAAATAGGCACTATTATTAATTCATATTGCACATGCAGAAACTGAGGTTCAGAGACACTAAGTAACTCCTCTAGAGTCACACAGAAGAAGAGGGATTGAATCTGGAGAATCCCACTTCCTAGTCTGTGCTCTTTCCACTGCTTTATAATCCTCTCCACGATGTCCTTTAATCTTCCAAACAACTCAAGAAGCAGGCAGGGAGCACCTCTTCACAGGAGGGGAAACTGAGACATTGGCAACAATGGTCACTTCCCCAGGCTTCACGAATAGTCATATGGGGAGCTGACTAACGTTCTGGCTTCTGATTCAGAATCAACAACATCTCTGCACAACTGCAGGCTCCTGTGAGAGACCCACTGACTCACCTGACAGCTAACTGCCACAGGAAAGGTTGGGCCCAGGCTGTTACAATGCCTGACAAATTCATGTGCCTCTCAGGGCCCTTCTGAGCTCCCTTACCACAGAGGTGATGAGTAAATGACAAGGGGCATCTCTGCTCCCAAGAGATTCTAGTCACGCGAACTCCGCCAATTAAGGCTGGAACGATGTCATCTCCTGAAATAGCATTTTAATGAGTGATGGTTCTGGGATAAATTGTTATCTCGTGATCCCTCGTTAGAGTGCTTAATTAGAACCATCATAAAACACCCTGATCGATGGCACTGAGCAGGTCTGCAGGACATTCACCATCCGCTGCAACATTCCTGCACACCCCTTGGCAGAGCAGGGTGGGATTGGTCCCCAGGCTCTGAGAGCTGCTGGGGCACAGGCACCTGGACTCCAGGACACCATTCCCCTGGTTCTTCTTTCCCTCCTTTCCTTGTTCCTTTCACAAATATGTGTTTAGTACTGACCATGTGCCAGGCACTGTGCTAATCTCTCCTGCTTAACTCAGCTTGTCAAGAATAGATGTTATTTCTCTTTTTTGCAAATGGTAACACCAAGCCTTAGAACCCCCAAATGATGCAGCCCCAGCCAGCCAGGTTATCTTTCAGGCAATTTCTGAGGGAGTGGCTGCCATCAAAAGAACAAAGGAAGAATGAAGGGGAAAGTGGACTTTATTAAGTGTCTGATCCATGTTAGAGACTCCCTGCTGGATATATATATATATATATATATATCACATTTAGCCTTCACTAATTTTTATCTTCACTTTATGGTTGCGGAAATTCAATCTCAGAATTGTTATTTGCTCAAAGTAATACGGCCAGTGAGTAGCTGAGCTGGAACTAGAACATGGCTTTGAGGAACTTCAAATCCAGACAGATGTGGGTTAAAACTCCAGTCATATTATATACACACTATATAGTTCTGGGAAAATTACACAAACCTTCTGACTCTTCATCTATAATACTGAGGTAATAATTTGGAGACATCATAACCAAGTTACGGTGAGGATTCAATGAAATCATGCCTACAATATATCTTAGTAGGATCTGACTACTAAAAGTGTTCAGTAAATATTTTCCATTGAACACCCCAAATGTTTCCACCTGGAAAGAGATTACTTACTTCCTCATCCATAAAATGGGTATAGTAACTCTTCCCTGGAACAATTCATAGGGAAGCACTTTATAAAAAGGAAAGCATTCAGACTACATTTACTGATCAACTTCTGAGAACCTGTGCATTGACAAAAAACTTGGAGTGACCACCTATTTTATGGACTAATTTTTTAAAATTACTGTTTTATTATTATTAAAATTATATATTGGCACAAAATGGTGATAGGATGTGCAGGTAGATCCAGAGAAAAAGCTGGTGGGGTAATAAGATTAGAGTACTGAGACTTCAGGGAAAGGCAGGGCTTACTGTGCTGGCCCAAGAAGTGGCCCCCAAGGCTCACCATGAAGCCTGACTGCAATGATTCAATGTGGTGGGCTCAGCAAGGCATTCGTGGGGTGTAGGTGTATCTGTACTATGTGTGCGTGTTGGGCCTAATGCACACAGGATCGCAGAACTTTTTCATGAAAGAGAAAGGACTCTGGAGACTCATCCACGGATTGTTCCAGTAGGGGTGTGGGTGTGTGTTTTATTTTTGTAATCTCTGTGTATTGAGGCCCATTTTTATGAGAGGGTGACTTTTTTCACCTGTGTGCACTTGGAGATTTTTTTCCTTTTTTATTACAGTAAATGTAGCTTGAAAGCGGGCGATAGCATAGCTTTTCCCCGAACACAGATCACATCACATAATTCTTCTTTCAGAGAAAATGCTGCAAAATAACCTGCAGATGGTGAGTCTCTTTCTCCCTCCCTTCTGCCCTCCCTCCCCTTTTATCTCTCTCTGTCTCTCAGTCTCTGTCTCCATGTCTCTCTGCCTCTGAAGCCCTATTTATAGGTTTAAATGCTTTTATATTTTCACACTTAGCATATAAGATGTCCCCATATTACATAAAACAGCGCGCAGTCAGGTTTGTAATTAGATCAGTGCTTCGTGTCAAGTTTCACACATAATAATGCTGGACGTTATTCCTTCTTCTCTGCTCCTACCCACAACTACTGCCAACCTTGGGTGTCCTGCCCTAAACGTGTTGCGGGTATTGTTTTTGCAAACTCCTGAAGACAATCCTCGGACCTGATCGCGCCCTGCTCCCAGCTCCCTGTTTGATCCTCTGCTGTAGCCTCCGCAGTGGGTTCAGCGCTCTTCCGCGGTTCAGGGTTCTTCAGCAGCAGCGGCTCGGAGCGATCCAAACCTCCTCTCTGTTGGCAGAGCTGGAACAATCGTTCTGTTAGTGAAGCCATCAGAATTTCTGAACACAGTCACAAAATTCATATTTCCAAACTTCCAGGTACAAACACTACTTAGAGGAAAGGAAAGAACTAGGTTTCTTTTTTCTAAAATAAGGAGACACAATTATTTTATGTATTTTTTTTTTTAAAGGAGGGAGGAATCAAGATTCATTTCTAACCAATCTGGACATGTGTTTGAGAATATTGTTGAGAACAATTAGGGATGTATGAGTGAGGGGTTTATTTCTCACTTGCTTGTCAGGTCAGAAGACAATCTGTTTATTTTCCTGCTACAATTTTATTCAATAAACTGAAAGGATGGGAGCTGGGTAAGAGGGTATGAACAGGATGTGTGCTATCAATTTGTCAAATAAATAATCGTGCTTGGAAACAACAGATTTTATTAATTAGACAGGATGGTGTATTATTACCATTAAAGTGTTATACTGCATTAATTTTTATATTTTACTCGGCTACTAATTACTGTAAAAGATTTCGGGAAAGAAGCAAAATAAAATCATGCAGCATTATACATAATGTAAAGATAGCGTGAATTAATTTGTCCGCTGCTCCCGCCCGCTGCGGGAGAGGAAGAGGCATGGGCCGGCGGCTGTATGGGAGCTCCGCACCGGCGCTCGCAGCTCCTGTCTGGTTGGGGGAGGCCGCTGCGAAGACCTGGGGTTCAAGACCCGTGGCTGAGTCAGGAACGCGGTTTGCACCTTTCGGCAAATCACCTCCCTGAGGCCTCTGTTTCCTCTTCTGTCAATGTAAACATTCCTTCTCTGCCTGCCTCCCAGCGTGGTTGCATAAGAGGGAAGGAATTCTCCTGAGTTAAGGTGCTTTCAAACGGCAGGGGTGGTGAGAAGGGGCTGAGACCGGTAGACACAAATGGGGGGTCCAGCGCTCGGCCCTCGCGGGGGCAGCTCGGATCAGACTCTGCTGGGAGACTGCCCGTCGTTAGGGCTTGGGGAGGGACTTGGGCCGTTCCAAGGCCACGCAGAGGTCATCGTAGCCATTCCCCTCACTGGACACTGCCTTAGAGTCGGGGCAAAGCAGCTCAGGACCACACTACGGCCGAGCTAAGAACTCCCCAGTGTAAAGGCAGACGGAAGACAGTCCCCTAGCCCCGGGCGTTTTCACCAGGGAGCCCTCCCTGGGTACTGGCACAGGGCGAGAAAGCGCGGGCTGTTCTCAGACGGAACCGGGCTTAATCCCTCACAGACACGCACGAGCGTTGTGGCCACAGCCAAGTTCCTTAACCTCTCTGAACGGCAGTTTCTTCCGCTTTTTGTAAAGGTGCTTTATCAGGAAGCAAATTCCCACGCTGGACACACAATCTAGCTAAGGAGAGTGGCCAGGGTCCCCAGGGCTCCACGCGACAGCACGGCCACGGGTACCGGAAGCCCCAGCGGAGCCCTCCTGTCCAGCTATTCGCAGCGGCGGCCTCGCGGGTCCTTGCTGACCTCCGTTCGGGCGGGAGCCCGCGAGGCCCAGGGCGGCCCCCACGCCCGATCCGCGGGGCGCGGTTCTCCCCGGCGCTGCCCAAGCCCAGCCACGTTTTTCTCCCGGCTGGGTCTCCGCAGCCAGGGCCTGGGGAGGGCCCACATTTCTCACGACCCACTGCCACCTACTGTCCCCATCTGGGAACTGCATTGCCCAGGCTTCTGGGAAGCTGCCGGGGGAGAGGACAGATCCCCAGGAGGCGCTCAGGTGCCTCTGCCTGGAGCCTCGGTCCCTGGTGTGTTCTGGGTACCTGTTGTAGTTGGGTGCTAGCGACTCAGCCAGGCCGCCCGAATCCCCGTTGCTCTGACTTTCACTGTTTCTGGAGTGCCTGGCCCCCTCGCTCCCCATCTGACTACAACCCTATTTAAAGCTCTGAAAATCTTGCCTCTGGGTTTGGAGGGCTGTTTCCGGCTACTTAAACTGGACCGAACTGATAATAGGACTTGTGGAGACTATTGTCCCTGTTTTTAGTTTCCAAAGAGTTAGAACTTCACCTGCCCTGGCAATCTGACCGGGCATGCCTTCAGCCTTCTCCGTACTCTCTAGATCCCTTAGCCACCCTCTCTTAGGACACGCATCAGGCAATTCTGCAAACGAACATCGCCCCAAATCCTGGCTCCTGCACTCACTTGGTGGCTGACCTGCGGAATGTCTTTAACTCGTTTGTGCCTAATTTTCTGCATCTTTAGGCGAGCAAAAATAGTAGTACTTTCCATATAGGGTTACCATGAGGATTAAACGAGTGAATATATGTAAAGGACTTAGAACAAGGCCTGGCCCACATAAGCGCATGATGCAAGAGTCAGGAATTATCTAATTGATTGTGGGCTTCACAAGTACGGAATTCATTTCTGTTTCAGCCATGAACCCTCAGCTACTTGCACATGGAAGAAAGCAGAACACTTCCCTATGCATTCATCTACTCTTTCATTTATTTAATAAATATTCTCCTATGTGCCAGAGCCCTATGTCCTGGAGTTAACAAGAATGTGACTGAAGACAAAGGTCCTTCCCTTATGGAGCTTATATTGGTTTGGAGAAGGAAATAGACCAAATAGATGAGTAAATAAAATGGGTAAAAGTTACGATAAGTGCTAGGAAGAGAATGGCCAGGATCTCTGAAAGAAAATAATGGAGGAGGTGGGCAGGACAGCTTCTGGGAAGGCTTCATGATTAAAAGTCTATAAAGAGGTGATAATTCAGTTGGAACATGGATGAAAAGGAGGAATCAGGTGGATGCCTGAGGTATGGGGAGAAGATGGACTCCATAGGGGCCGGAGGGTGCTGGAAATGGTCTGTATCTTGATCGAATCATGGTTGCATGAGTGCATGTACCTACTTGTCAAAATTCATCCAACTGCACTCGTAAAATGAGTGAATTTTATTGCATGCAAATTATACTTTAATAAAACTGATTATAAAAATAAGATGGTAGCCAAATAAAAAATCAAGGGAAAGCTTGCCACTTACAGGGAAGAAGAGCTGATGCATGGCCCCTGAAGCCCTTTGTCCGTTCTGGGAAGGCCTGCGGGGGTGGGGGGAGGTGAAGCACAGTAAAGAAGGAAACAAAAGAGGGAAGGTAGTGAGGAATCAGGTGGGGCCACAACATCCAGAACCTCGTGGGGTTAGGATTTTATTTTAAGTGTGTTGAGCAGAAACAGCATTGATTTGCTATCCAAAGTCCTGAGCTATAGTCTGGACCTCCAATCTGTGTTGTCTTGTACAGATTGGAATTATACTCTCATAAATATTTTGTACTCTGTAAAACAGGAATAATAATGATATGGAGGAATCTCATCCAAGTGGGCTGCAGCCAGGACGGACTATGGAGGCAGTCTGCCACCCGGGATATATGCACATTTTTTTATTGGGCGGTCAAAAGATTGCTCATGGAAGCAAGATAATGTGACTCTGTATGGAGCAGAAACCTGTGACCTTTTGAATAGCAGTTGGTGAGTGGGCAGGAATAGGAGGAATGGGAAAGTTAGGACAGTGAGTCCTTCAGGATGTCCCTACCTATCCAATACTATTGTTGTCTTTAATAGAAAATTCTTTTTCTTCATCTAATAGCACATGTCACAGTTCCTAATTATGCATTTATATTCTGTATGCATTTGTTCAGTGTCTGACTTTCTGCTGACTGCAAAGTCCATGAGAATCAGGACCCTGTCTTGTCCACTAAACCACTGTACTCCAGTATCTAGCACTCAGGAGGCACTCAATAAATATTAATTGAATGAATAAAACTATAACTGTCCATTTATCCAAAGGGAATTCACTACTTCTGGCCCCTTCCTGGTTCTTCCCTTACCCTTACCCACAGAGGGATCATCTCCTAAATCCACTTTGGGTTTTCTCTGTTATCCTCCTCCTAAACCCAGCCCCCTCCTGCCCCCTACAGAGTTTCCTTCCTTCTTTTTAAAGAAACATCTACACAAAATTAAGCAGAGACCACATGCTTGTGTCTGATTTCACATTGGTTTTGCCCTTTGATGTTATAAACTACTTCCTCCTCAGTTCAATACTCTGAAGTAGAGAGGGCAGAATTGTCTGTCATTCCATTTGCCACAGGAGATGCCAGATGGTTGAAGATATGAGCTGAAGCAACCTGTGTCACAGCTAGGGAGCGGCAGGGGCACAGCTAGACCCCAGCTTTCATGACTCTAAACCACATGATCCTTCCCCTTCTGGATTCTTCTGAGATCTCCAATGGATTTCTTCCTTCTTTCCTGGGCACTGATGGTCCTTGACAAACCACATGAGGATGTACAAAAGGGACAAGAGGGGGAAGACTCTCAGGAACACCATCATCTCAGCTGTAGGCATCTGATCCTCTTCCTGTGGCCATCAGGGCGAATGGAGGACATTACAACACAAAGGCCTGCATGTGTCACAAGTGCAGTCTCTAGAGTCAGATCTGCTAGGTTTGCAAATCTAGCAGATTGGATGATTTACTTCAGGTCCTGTGTCACAGGCTCCCCATTTATAAATTGGGGATAATAACATTGACTACTGTACGGAGTTTCTAGGTGAATTAAATGAATTAACATAGGTAAAATTCTAAGAGAAATTCCCCTCCAATAAAAAGTGCTCAATTGAGGTTGCATTTATTCTCTTCTTTCTCTCTTTTTCCTCCCTTCCTTCCCCCCCATTGTCCTTCTTCTTCCTCTCTTTTCCCCTCCCTCCCTTTCTTTCTTCCCTTCTTTCCTTTCTTCTCTCTCTTTCCCCTCTTTCTTTCTCTGTTACTTTTTCTTGTTCTTTTATTTTACTTTTTTCTCTCATTCTTTCTTATTTATTCTTCCTAGATTCCTGCATCTTCCTTCGATGTAAATTACTTCACAATAGTGTATCCATAAATGTTTGCTGAGCTAAGAAATAAATGAATAAAGAAAAATGAATGAGAAGGAGAAAGCTATTGAATGGAACAGGATGTGAAGTGTGAGGACAGAACCAAACAAGATAATTTTGTGTTCTTGAATGTTTATCTTAATTATGATCTATAAGAGACAAGAAACCTACATGGAGCCCAACACTTCCATTGCCATGCTGTTTTACCATGGGCAAATCAAGCAACCTTTCTGGGCCTCAATTTTGGCATCTGTAAGAGAGCAGCACTGAACTAGATTATCCTTATGTTTTCCCCATCTCTAACTGTGAATATACGATTTGTCCATATAAATGCGATGTTGACTTTTTCTACTATTTACATGAGGTGGGGAGGAGGGGATGAGAGAAGACAAATGGGCATTTCCTGATGGAACCTGTTTCACCTGTGGCACCCACAGGAGGCTTTGCAGTTGAGGCTTTGATTTCACTCCGATGCCCAGTTCTGTCTCCTGCTCTGCCTCTTGATAGGAATGGGACTTTCAGCAAGATAGTTGGCATCTCCAGGCTTCCTTTTCCTTATGTTATAATGGGAGCAAATGAGATGATGAGATTGATTCTTAGCACAGTGACACACACATAGTAAGTGCTCATTAAATTATTGGTGTGTGTTGTTAACATGTATATGTGACCTCAGCCTTGACAAAACCCACCATAAGGCCAAATGATGGATTTCCCATTAGCTGGCATGTTGTCCATTTTTTCCATCAATCATTCATTAAAAAATCCATCTGTTGGAACTTGGACCAGGTGAAGGCATAGAAAAGAGGATGAACCATGAACTCTGATTCCAAGGTTCAAAGGATTTCATACACTTTTTCAGGTCCCAGTTATATTTCTGACACTTAATTATATCATGTTCTTCAATCTTCTTAACAACACTGCAGGTAGATTTTGTTGGGGCTGCGGAAGTGAGTTGAATGGAGGAAGCTGCAGAGGTGGAGCCTGCAGGAGTGGGGAGTGATGGCAATCCACATTCCCCTACATGGACCACACCTCCCCCTCCCCCTTTGTGAGCTCCTAGCAGCAAATATTCTGATCGTGCAGTACCAGTGTGGGAGCAGAGCTGAGACTCTCACCAGCCCTCTAGGGTGGGAGAAAAGACGAACGCCTCCCCCATGAAGTTGCTCAGTCCTTCCTCTGGCTTCCTGCCCTTTCTCTTCTTTGACTTCTTTCAGGAAAGATTTGGGCATAAATAATCTGTACCTGAGCATGAATAAATATCAGTGACTGGCTTCCTTCTCCTAGGGAATGTTTTGCTTTCGCAGCTTGATCTCTCAAATATTTTGGACCCGAACTCCAAGGCTCTGCATTCCTACCTAATTAGGATTCAAGCCTAACTCAGCACGTGTGCCCTTCCTCAGCCTGCGTGCCTCTCTGCCTCCCACAAGACAGCTTGCCCGTGCTGGTCTTCTCTGATTGCAGCACAAGGGCCCTGGAATACTTGTTCATATTCTCATACTTCCCATCTCCATTGTCTACTGGAGCTGTTCCCGCCATTGGAATACACCTACATACTGATTTAGGGCCTAGATCAGAGATCACCTCCTCCAAGAAGGCCTCTCTGATCTCGCAGCTGCAAATAATTTTTCTCTCAGAGAAACTATTAGAGCAGCACTCTAATTTTGAATTTTGCACATGCATCAGTCCAGACATTTTGTTCGAATGCAGATTCAGATAGAAAAGATCTGGGAGAGGGCCTGAGATTCCACATTTCTAATCTGCTCACCCATGATGCTGGCTGATGCTTCTGGTCAGTGAATTACACATTGAGTAGCAGGTGACTCTCAAACCTGCCTGTATGGTGGACCCACTTGACAAGCCAATTAATTAATATAACTGTGGATCCTGGGGACAGAGGTTGATCCAGGTTGTGTAGGGCCTGACATCATTCTAGATGGAGAGAACTTATTTTTTAAAAAGTATAAAATTATGAATAATAAATTGCTGAAGCTCCTCCTAGGGCCTAGGAGGGAGCTGTGCAAGTGAAGGTTCTTGAGGTATAAACTTCGTTAGCTTCAAGGTAAATCTATTGTTGCTTGAGACCCACACACCAGCAGAATCTTAAGAGACAGGAGCTATATGTATGTATGTTTTGTTTTATTTTGAGAATTTCTTTAAGTGATTCTTAGTAGCCAATCTCTAGACCTACCCTCACCTTTAAGAATTGTGTCCAGTCAAATGGTCTGTGAAGCTAGTGAATGATGCCCCATGATCATATCAATGTACACAGCTATGAATTAATAAAAAAAAAGAACTGTGTCCAGATGGGTCTCTTCCTGCCATCTTCTTATGCCCCTCTGTCCCTCCCATCACCAAAGGCCCCTGGATCAGGCCCTGGGCTAGGACACAGGGATTATGAGGGGTTATCTCCTACCCTCCAGGAGCTCATGGTCTACTGGAAAATGGGTCACAGCTCCACAAAATGGACACTGATTCTGCCATTTGTCCAAATGCTGCAGGGAGCAGAAGAGAACAAAAATTAGCCCGAGCAAGAGGGCAGTACTGGGAGGGGTCTCAGAGGTGCTAACGTTGAGTGAGCTCATACAGAATTACCAGGGCTTCCCCGAGCAGAGGTGACAGCTTATGTAAAGGCAGGGAAGCATGGAAGAACACATTCTTTTCAAGAATTAACTGATTAAATACACATGTGGCAGAAGAAGAGGCATATAGTGGGAACAGGGGTCAGCCCTATGAGAGATGGGTCTGGAAGGGTGGCCTGGGTGTCAGGAATTAGGGCTGTTTGAGAATGAATGGTGGGCTGTGGAAGGTTTTCAGGCAGGGGACTAGCATTGTCAGACCATGTTTTTGCAGGTGATGCATTACTTTCAACCTCAAACTGTAAGTAGCTCTTTCCATGATATAGAGCATTATTAGAGCCAGAGATCCTTCTTTAAAAAAGAAAATCTTTAATTCTATACTGTTTTTTTTTTCAGTAATTACTATATGTTTGATAGTATGCTAAACATTTAAGTCTCATTTGATTGTCCTACAAACCCTGGGAAGCACAAAAATTATGTTGTCTATCTTACAGATACGTAAACAGAGGATCAGAGATTTGTGCAAGGTAACAGAAAATTTGAAAAGCCTTAAGACTCAGAGACAGCTAGCATGGTGCCAGGCACTTAGCAGGGACTAAAAATATTTGGTGAATTAATAGAAAAGGCTGATATTAAAAGATCTCATGTTAAGGCAATTTTGGAAAGTATATACCCAAATTTGAGGGATGGGGCCTTTCTGTTTCCCTGGAGATCCCAGGTCCTTACTCCCGGGGGAGAAAAATCCTTCTCTAATGTCCAAGCACATACTCCTCTCCCAGGGGTCAGGCCTTCCTCACAAACTCTGTCTGAACCAGCAGAAAAGTACAGTGATAGAGCAGACCACAGAACTTGGTGAAGAAAGTTGTTTTGGTGATTTTATTTTATTTGTATATGGATGGTTGGTGGATTTTAACTGGGCTTTGAAGCCCCACCATGCAGTAATTCCAATTAAGGAAAATTAATTTTATTTTAAAAATACTTAGTGATTGCCTAATATTGCCAATGGGAACCAAGTGACAGAGGGAGAGTGAGACTCTCTAGGACACTAAGTCCTCAGGAAACGTAAGATTTGAACTTGATAGAGACCCGTGATTTTAATGCTCCTCCTGGAATATATAACAATCCACAACACAGTGTGGCTCCTTCTTCGTGGTTGGAACCTCTAGCAATTTCCTCCAGTGAGTTCAGCCTCATTTCCAACAATGATGAAGGTCATGACATTTCATACAGCATGTGGCTGTACTTTCTGGATTTCAGGGAACCTCACTGTAGTACAAGGAGAAAAGAAGAGTGAGATCATGAGGATTCCGCTTCTACGGGAGCTCAGAGAGTTTCAAATACCTACCAGGCCACATAGCTGGGAAGTTGTGGCACTGGGACCAGAACTCAGAGCTGGGTGGGGGACAATTCCAATATGAGTCTTCCTAGGTCACAAATATGGTGCTAATTAACATCTCCTTGATGACATATTCACTGGGGTTGTTGTCTCATCTGCTCACACTGATTAGTTTTTTCTTCCCAAATAAGCTGTAAACAAGTTAACGGCAGGAAGCTCGTCTTATTTCACTTCCCATGCATTAATGACCTCTCATAGATGCCAAACACTGTGAGAAGTATTATTATGGGAGATACTAAGGTTGCAATTACGAATAAAATAAACATATTTTCTGTCCTTGAGGGTGTGCAATATAGAATAATAATATTACTTTATGACTTTTTGAATTTTTACTGTGTCTTAAGTTTCGTGTTCTCCATTTTTCAGATGGTTACATTGAGATCTAGAGAGTCACCAGGAACTTGTCTAGGATGGGAGAGCTGGGATTCCCATAAACTCCCCCAACATGGCTTTTGAAGTCATAGTCAGATCTCAGCTTAGCGAATTACAAGTGTGTGCTCAGGCAGGCTATTTCCCTTTGAACCTCAATTTCTGCATCTGTAAAGAAGGGGTGATAATAACCAGCTCCCAATTTGTTATGTATTGATTGAAATTAAATACCTGACGCAGCAACCAGGGCTCAACAGATAGTAGCTGTTATCACTATTATTATTAGTCATTGACAGACACAGCACAAGGGTGCATGCATTTATGTGAACGACATTTTAGTAATCTTCTCTTCCCCCTGAGTTTTTGAACATAAAATTCTCTGAGCTCCTTGCTTCAGCTTTCCATGTTGCCGGGAACAGAGACCACTCACATGAGCGACAACAGGGTCTATTTATGTGACCAGCGAAGCCAATGGCTCCTGTGTTGGAAACACCAACGAACAAAGTGTTAGGACTCAGAAGCCGCCAGCAGCCTCCAGGACCCTGCCAAGCCCTCGTGCCCACTCGAGCAGCCAGGGGGAGGGGGTGACTATGGCATAAACACACGTTTGCTTTCATTTGGCTTAGCTGACTGTGTGTTTTGTTAAACAAATTTAGGTTTGGAAAAGATTATTTTTGGTACACTGCTGCATAATTAGATGAATTTTCATGAGTTTATTCTTGAAATAAACTTTGAAATTGTCCGTGTTTTACTGTTTTTTAATCATCTGCAGATACTGTTTTTTGAGACTTAGCATGAAAAAAAAACCTTGTTACATATCAGTTTAATTTAGATTCAAATAAAATAATTTTTTGAATTTGCAGCAACAACAAGTCTGCGAAAGTGGTTGTAACTGGTGCTGAGTTGTTTGAGGATCAAGATAATTACAGTATAAAGGATAAGAGAGAATATAATATCCTGGCATCCAGTGCCTATTCAGCTAATCCCCAGCCCTTGACAGATGTTCAAACACAGTATTTTTAAAAGCTGACTTTTAAAAAAACAGGGTGATTCACTTATTAGATATAAACAACATGATAAGAAATTCTAAGTCTGACATCCATTATGAACCGTCCATGTTGAAAAGAGTGAGAGACAAGGCAAAAAGTCAACTGTCCTGGGCTCTTCACTTTCAGGATACCCAAGGAGGACTGGGATTGCAGACATGCCAAATCCCCACTTTGTCAGGAGCACAGGTTCCATCTGTACCAGCCCCTCAGAAGCAGAACCTGAAAAGCAGCTTCAATGATGCCGTCAGCCTGCACTGTAACCTCACTGGTGGCTGATTGAAGCCGAGGATGCGGCAGCCAGCACCAGGCTAGTTTGGCTGGCTTTGAACAATATCAACACAGTGATAGGTGACCACAAAGATGGCCAGGCGGATGGAGAGATAATGAGGGGGGGTGTCTGTTGGCTCAAGGATCACTCTTGTTGCTGGCCTTTGACGCTCTTGCACTCACTCATCAAACATTCTACTGGGCTTTAGTATCTGTTGGGCATTAAGGGTATCTGCTGTCTTCTAAGGTTCAGAGATTAATGAGATACTATTCCTGCCCTGCTTCCAAAATCTCACAGTAGAGCAAAAAAAAAAAAAGAAAGAAAGAAAAAATAAGTCATATCCATTGGCAGCAAGAGTTATTACTATTGTTATTATTATATTTATTATTATTAAGCTCTGTTTATATGTTTCATTCTAAGTGCTCTTCCTGTTTCCCACAGCAATCTTACGGAGTATATACAGAGTATATTGTGCCCATTTTACAGATGAGGAAACGATGGTACAGAAGGAAAAAGTATACAAGGAATTTATTTCTGACTTGAGGGGTGGTGGTGGAGAGGAGGGAGACCAGGAAGGGCTTCAAGGAAAGGGTGGGATTTGGGTTAGGTCTTTAAGGACAGTAGAGTTTGTAAATGTGGAGATCCCAGAGAAAGGCATCAGAGGCATTAAGAACCAGGCAGGAAGCTAAGACACCACGCTGCACTGAGGATGGGGTGATTTGTCTTTTATTACCTTCTTATTTAAATAAAATTCTGGATAAAAACCTTCAGCACACTGGGAACAGCAACCCGACTCTGGACACGGGTGCTTATCCCCGTTGTGCCAAATCTTTTACCTGGGGTCCTTGCACCTGCTTCTGTAATAGCAATGGCTCCACGGTGACCAAAGGCTTTGAAGAGGTTCCGAGGGACCTCCAGAGATGCTGCTTTCCATGCCATGCCCAGGGATGGAAGTCTGGGCCCAGGAAGAGTCAGGCTGCAACATCTAGTCTAGTCTAGTCTCGAGGGGTCTAGGCAATCTGGGGGCAGTATTGTGCATCATTATTCCAGGTGCAAGTACATTCAAAGGGCAACCACTTGTTGCTCTATGACATTTGTTTCATGGTTCTCATCAAATGCTTTAGTGATGCACTTCATTCCACTACTGTCCTGTAATCTCTTTTTAGCATTGTCTTAATAATTGCCTTATCAGCATCTTACTTTAAAAGCGTTGCTGACAAGGATCTTCTTTCAGAGAATATTCCATCTTCTGGAATATCTGGGCCCTGCTCACAGAGCCTATCCTTTCACGAGGATCTGCATTTGTGCTGAGGGTAGGGGTTGAGACCATGCAAGAGCCCTCTGTCCCTGGCTGCCCACATGCCTTGGGAGGTGAGTGGGCCCACACGAGATCGGCTAGCTGTCCTGTCTACAGATGGGAGGATAAGATGGTGTGCCTCACATTCCCAGAGTTTGCCAGGCAAGAATTGCTTGGTATTTTCTGGAGACCAGATGTTGCCCACTTATGAGAGCCGAGCTGTGTAAGGTGATAAGTATTGCTCGAGATGTCAGCAGGGGCTGTGGGAGCACACAGCAGGGAGAAAATGGACTCCTCTACCTCGTGTGTACCCTGGGCCCCACCTCAAGGCTCAGGTCCCCACTCTGGTTTCAGGTGCATGCTTCCTTGGCAGGCACCAGAAATGCACAATGCTTCCAAACAGCAGCTCTTTCTAGGAACTTCTCAGTGCTGGCTTAGGCTATGGGAGGAAGTGAGCCTGGGTGGGTGCTGCCCGGGGCTGCTCTCCATCAGCCCCTCCTAGGTGTCCTCTGCTTGGGGTGTCCTCACTCTCCTCAGGCTCCTGAAACAACCACAGGATCCAAGGATGCCAATGCCTTCTAACCCTTTTTACATGTTTCTTTCTGATCAGGTATTTCAGATTCTCTCAGCTCAGGCTCAATTCCAAAAGCTTCATGCTATTTCTCCAAAATAATACTACTGACAAACCTTCATGAAGTGTTTTCTAGGTCCCAGGTACTGCTTTTAGGATTTTTTACATGTTATCTAATTCACCCCCTGGCCAAACCAGAAAGTGTGGAAGTTGAGGTGCACATGTGTTCTGGGGATAGTACGTGCCTATCCTTCCCGCACCTGACAGAAACTTCATTAAGGATGAGGATCAAATGACTGAAAGCCCAATGAATGAATGATAGAAGGAAAGAAAGCAGCACCAAGAACATGGTAAGAGAACCAGTTGGACACTTACGGGGCGAGGGTGATTTTGAGCAAATTTTCTTACCTCCCTGAGCTTTTGTTTTCCTGTTGTAAAATGGAGTTACTGGCCCTAGAGTAAAGAAAGGTATAGGATGTGAAAGTACTTTGATTTGTTTATAGTCAATGCTCATTTGCTAATTTAACTTTTTTTTTTTTTTAAAGTATGGCCTGCCTTGGGGAGGGCATTGGAGCCCTGGGAACAATATAGCAATTCTGATATCCCCTCAGACAAATAGAATTAGAAATATAGCTTCACATCATTTTCAAAATGGCTGTCCACTCTGTGCTTGATCACCTCTAGTAACAGGGAGCTCACTACTTCATGAGGCATTTTAATCCACAGTCACGTCACACAATCTTATGGTTAGCCAGTTGTTCCTTGCATTGCACTGAAATTTCCTGATGGCCTCATTGTACAAGGGAACAGAGCTTTCGTGGGCTGGGCTTCAGCTACTTTCTAACTGGAGGGGGAAAATATAGATTCATAGAATGTCAGAGTTTAAAGGCACTTAAGAATCTCCTATTCTGGGGCCCTAATTCACAAATTGAGGAAAGTTGTATGCATGATGCAACCTTTCAATTGGTTGGTAAGAGAAAAACTTATTTATTCATACAGCTTGTTCAGATTGGTGGAGCAAATAATTTCTCCTTAGAGGCTATTAAGGGAAAAGGCACTTTGACCTCACATGTACAAGGTGCCTATTTCAGAAATAAATTCCTTCTCCCAAAACAGGTTCAATGGTGATTCTGGTAGATTGTTGCAGTCCTGGCTTCTGATTTGCTCACGCCTCCCTACGTCCATACCCTTGGTACATTCCTCTGTGTGCTACTCTAGGTTTGGCTATGTGACTTGTTTTGGCCATTGATGCAAGAGGAAACTTGAAAAGCATTCATGTATTGGGACTTAGCCTGTTTTGCTTCTTCTGTAAACCCATGCCTACTCCCATGTACTCAAGCCTGTGCTAGCCTGCTGGATGATGAGGGACATGTAGCTCTGTTGCTCCCATAGACCCGCCAACTGCCAGCTAACCCCCGGAAGCAGAGCCACCTAGCTGACTAGCAACTGACTGCAAAAATGTAGAGTGAACCCACCTGAGGCCAGCAGAAGACCTGCCCAGCTGAACCTATGAAAAACTGACAACTCTGATAATCGTCAGCTAAAACCAAAATAGTTGTTTTAAGCCACTAAAGTTTTTTTTTTTTTTTTTGTAGAGACAGAGTCTCACTGTACCGCCCTCGGGTAGAGTGCCATGATGTCACATGGCTCACAGCAACCTCTAACTCTTGGGCTTACGCGATTCTCTTGCCTCAGCCTCCCGAGCAGCTGGGACTACAGGCTACAACGCCCGGCTATTTTTTTGTTGCAGTTTGGCCAGGGCTAGCTTTGAACCCGCCACCCTCAGCATATGGGGCCTGCACCCTTTTTTTATGAAGTCCTCTTCCAAATAAGAAGCATGGACCATTTGTCTAACTAGCCTGTTAGTTCAGAATATGTGTAGAACTAAGAAGGATGCTGGTTACACAGTTTAAAGGTTATAAGAGGAAGCTTTTACTCTTCAGTTAGTAAAAACAGCTACGCATATACAGTCATGTGTCACCTAATGATGGGGATACATTCTGAGAAATTCATCAGTAGATGATTTCATTCAACATCATCAAGTATCTTATGCAAACCTAGATGGCATAGCCTTGCTACACACCTAAGCTATATGGTATTGCAGCCTATTTCTCCTGGGCTACAAACTTGTACCACATGTTACAGTAATGAATACTACAGGTGACTGTAACATAATGCTAAGTATTTATTTATCTAAACATAATAGAAAAGACATAGTAACGATATGATACTATAATCTTATGGGACCACCATTGTATTTTCAGTCTATCACTGATTGAAATGTCGTCATGTGGGGTATGACTGTACATGAATATTTTAAGTTCCTGAGATCTTGCTGAAGGTCATAGAACACGTAATTTGTCAGAGAAACCCAAGTGGTCTTGGCTCCCAAATTTAAGCCCTAATCTTTTATAGGAAGCCTACCAGATCTTTTATCAAGGACTTTATCTCTATAGACCTCAAGGGCTTCTGAACATCTTTAAAGTCTGCTTTGCTACCACCACACAAGAGTGGAAATCACCATGGCGCAGTTGTCACAAAAGGAGAGAAGGAAAAAAACTATGTCAGACCTTGCACTAATAATTATAATCACTCACACTGACATCTAATTATTATCCATTAATTATATACTAGACATTCTTCTAGTCTTTTACATATATTTTCTGATTTAACCATCACAATAATCAACTATAAGTATAATTACTAGCTCCATTATTGCAAATATTTCACTAAGGTGGCTATTTGGTAAAGAGTAAGGATTTCAACCCAGACCAAGTGATATTGGAGTCAATGATGTTCACCGTTGTGCTGTGCTGACTCTCAGTACAGTTGGGGAATTAAGAGCTTTACTCAGACGAGCTTCCCCAAACCAGGCAGACTGGACACTTGCAAGAGATTTTGCAGATACTGGAGCCAATGCTTTCTGCTCTGTTCCTGGGTTGTTTAGGCAATGAAGAATTTATTGCTTTCCCCTGCTCATTACTTTTAGAATTGTCTCTCTATTTTTAAAACTGCTTCTCAAAGCCTGGAAGAGAAAACATGGTGGCTACTTCTAGGTCCTTAGAGCCCTATAGTAGAATACAAGCGTTTCTCAACGAATAGCATAGTCACTGTGCTATGTCCCCTCTGCCTGGTATATCTGACATGTTCCTTAACCGTCACTCTGAGATGTCAGTGTGATTGTCCCCATTTTGCAGATCATATTAATTGCAAGCCCCAATCGATAGAACTCTGGATAAACCATATTTTACTATATTTGGGTACTTTTCCAAGGCTACAAAATAATTTTCTCTCTTTAGCTCAGGAAACATTCCTCCTCCAGCTTTCTTTGCTTCATTCATTTGCTTAACAAACCTTGTTCTACAGAAGTAAAATCCTATTAAGAAAAAACTCCAGGGATATCTAAATTGTTTTATTGACAGAAATTCTGATAAAAAGGAGTAAGTGATTGCAACTCTTGTTCTCAACCACTGAGATCCTGATACGTAAGCACGGAAAATGTCTGGGACAAAGAATCCTACCTCGGGTTGGCTGCTTGGCCCCTCTACCTTCTGCGATTTACCGTATGGATTCTCTAACCCCATCTGCAGTGTCTTCAGTTTCTTGTTGCCCTTCAAGTTCTGTTGGTTTTGTTCAGATGTTTTTAATGAGTTTGTCCTGCGGCAGCCAGGGAATGGCTAACAAGTCTTCTGGGCCCTTAAAAGCCCATTAGAATGTTATTTCTTACAAAGTGAAAAACTAACCTCATGCCAGATGCAAATAGGGCTCAAGCCATCAGAAATGAAGTTTGATTCTGAAGGAAAATTCCACTGAGACATGAAAGTTCTTCAGCTTGGGAAAATTAGCCTTTGATGTCTAGTCTGACTCGGCAGCCTAATATGATTATTAAGAGCACAAGTGTTGCAGAAGTTGGATTGAGTTCAAATCTGTTCTCTTTTATATACTAGCTCAGTGATCTAGGGCATGTTGCTTAACCTCTCTGTGTTTTACCTCTCCTACAAGAAAAACCTGGGAATAAAAATAGTATCTAACACAGAACTATTGGACAATTGAAAAATTGTTGATGTAGGATTACACTCAGCTACAATAACAAAAACAACAAAAAAGTAGATGCTTGTTTCTTATTTTTCTTTCATTTAAAAGAAATTCAAATAGTGGCAATCCAACATTGGCAAGTCTGCTCCATAGTTTTCAGGGGCCCAAGACTTCTTCAAACTTTCTGCTGTATCACCTTTAATAATAGCTTCTATCCTTAAGGTCACTTCATAAACCTCATGGTTCAACATGGCTGCCACATACCAACTCTCAGTCCATATTCTAGACTGCGAATAAAAGGAAAGCTGGAGGGACAGAGAACATAAAATCATGTCTCTCAAAAGAATCGATTTCCTTAGCTGCAAGGGAAACTGGGCTGGGCACATGGCTACTCGGAATTGGGATTATGTTAGGAAAAAGTGGGAGAATGAGATAGGATAGTTAATGAGCAGTCTTGGCTGTAATATTACAGTACTTAAAACAGTGCCTGTGAAATATTTAGCCATAAATTTGTGCCTATGGAGGCAGCCTATGTTGTGAAACGAACACAACCTTTGGAATACAACAGACTTGAATTAAGCCCTATCTCCATCTCTCAATGGGAATGACATTCTGAGCAACTTACTGAATTTGCTCAAGAGCCTCAGCATTCTTGGATGTCAAATGCAGTTATCAGTATTGACCTTTTGGGATTTCTGGGAAAATAAAGTGAGAATCAGTATCAAAAGGGCCTGGAACATAGTAGATGTTTAGTAAATGTACGTTCCCCTCTCTCTACCCCACCCAACTAAGGTTCAGACCCTTCAGTGCAAAACAAAGATCAGAGGAATAATCATCACCTTGCACTGGGAAGTGGTCAAAATTCTCCCAGAAAATAAAGCCACGCTTTGCCTCTCGGCAGCCTGCTCTCTGCCCACAAAGTGCTAAAGTCAGTGAAGCCAACCCTGTAATCAAACAATACCCGATACTTTAATTATAGTTTTTTGCCATGATCTGAATCACTGTTTTCATGTGCATTGCTGTGAATTAATCTCATAACAGTGTTAATTCCTTGATGTATAAAGAAGTGTTTTAGTGACTGAGGTATTCCACGGAGAAGGGAATGGCAGTCACATTTAATTAGATCCTACTCTCTGCCAGGCACTGAGCTGAGTGCTTTTAAACCTTATCCCATTTTTCTTTCACAATCCGCCTGGTTGACAGCTGCTCCTATCCCATTTTATAAGTGAAAGGACAGAGACTTAGAAATGTTAAGTAACATTCCCAATGCACAGTTTGTATACAGCCCCAAACCAGGATTCAAATTCATATGGGTCGGATTCCAAAGTTCATTCTCTTGCCACCATATCCCGCTACCTTGCTGCTTTCAGATCCAAGAACCAATCCGTGTTTAGAGTTGGACTAACGAGGGAACAGGTGGAAGCAAGACAAGAAGACTGGGCTGGAAGTTGGCTCCTTGCTTCTGAGTCCTGGCTCTGATCTCCCAGGACCTCTACTACGACATTGTCCCTCTGGGGCCTCATTTTTATTGTCCATGAAGTATTTGGCATTGGGGGGTAATAGGATGCTCTGTGATCTCCCTTGCAGCTCAGAGAGTCCACAATCGTAGAGTACAAATATATACCCTCATTTTTTTTGTTCCAGGAAAATATACCTACTATCAACTAAACCTGACCGTGATGAAAATAAAATGAAAACAAGATGGAGTGCCTATCTTAGGAAAGTTAAATTAGGAGAAAGAGCAGCAGATTTTATCTAAATATATGGAAATGCTTGGAGGTGCTTTCTAAAAAATTGAGTCTATCCAAGAGGTCTGTTGGAGGAAGGCCTCTGCATATAGCTGGACCACCCTATGATAAGGGGGCCACTACAATATGGAGCCATTGGAACATACACCTAATACATATGCATTAGAAAAAAATTCAACGATATAGGCCTAGCAAATTGAAAGTCCTCTTCCTCCCTCTCCCTCTCCCAATTCTGATCCCTAGGGGCAACGAGTGTGGGTTTCCATCCTAATCCCTTTTCAAGCTATTATCTTACTAATCATGTGTCCTGAAATTTTTATTCAGCATGAAAAACCTCACTTGGTAATTCTCTGTGTTCTTTAGCCATAGTCACAATAAAGCTGTCTAACAAACCATCTGAAAATGTGGCTTGAAAATGTCACCATTTTTCCTCATTTATACATCTGGGGATTGAGTACACGCATTAGCTGATCTCACCTGGGCTCAGCCAGGCGTGGCTTTCAGATGTAGGTTGGCACCAGTGCTACTCCTGGTGTCCCTTGTTGTCCTTAGCCCAGTGAGATAGCTGGGGCATGTCAGCTTCATGGTGACGGCAGACACACAAAATATTTCAGGCCTCTGCTCATGTCACATCCACTAACAGCCTATCGGAAAGCAAGTAGCAGGGCCAAACCCAATATTAATGAGGTAGAGAAGGATATTTATGAGAAACTTTTTTTTTTTTTGCAGTTTTTGGCTGGGATTGGGTTTGAACCCACCACCTCCAGCATATGGGGCCAGCGCCCTACTCTGTTGAGCCACAGGTGCTGCCCGAGAAGGATATAAATATCCCACTGGGAGGAGAGGAAAATAAATATCACACTCTCAAGATTAAAAAATATAATAATCTCATATGTTTTAGCTGTTTTAAAATTGTGGCTTTTTTGTATGTAGATATTAATCTATATTGACTTATATGCATATGTGTATATTAGAGCTTTAATATTCAATAAGGGAGTGAGCCTAAGATATGGTACCAGGAGGTGGGCGAGTGTGCTACAGCAAGAGAAGTGCTAATTATGGGGGATGACGGAACTACCGGATCTCTACTTTCCAACCTGGAAGGCTGGTGCTCCATGGGAGTTTCATCCAACTTAGTTGATCCTAAAAGAAATGTGGGTTTAGGTCTAGGAGACCTTATCCAATTAAAAGGACTAGATTGGTTTAGGACTTAGGTTGGTGGTAGAGAATCCTGCCCAGGCTTTAGCTAAAACAAAATATGACTCCTTTTCTTTTTCTTTTCCTTACAGAAATCCTGCAGGAAGGCAGTGCTAATGGATAAGGGATAATTTAGGACTCAAATATAGGAAATACAAAAGAACAAAAGGGACATTTAGGTAGGCTGTGGTGTAGTTTTCTTCCTTGTGTTTATCCTGGGAAGGATGACAATGCACTTTCCCTTTTCTCCCACCCAGACCTCAGGAAGTGCAGGAGCTGATGAATGTCCATGGGCAGGACAGAACAAATTATGGGGCTCCTCAGGGAGGCAAGATTTTGGCTTTCCTTTAAAACCATAGACTTCAAATATTTGTTCTACAGTTATTTACAGGGGTGAATGGTGAAGACTTCTCAGGGACCATTAGCTTCTCCTCTACCATACTGAACTATTCTGCTTGGCCCCAAACTTGCATACTTCCCTTAGCTGAATGAGAGCCCCCAGCTAACCAGACCCACCATTCTTAGGATGCTGTTTAACACAGGTCTTCGGGATCCTACTCCAAATCAAAAGGCTGAACAAATACTTTTTTGTTTTGGAGATAGCCTAAGATGTATGGCCCTGTTTTGCTGCTACTCACTGCAGATGACTTATCCAATTTAACATCTCTCTGTTGTGCAACACAACCACTGACCCACCACCAAAGAGAAATGATAGCCTCAGAAGTTTGAGAAATCATCTATGGTAGACCTCTTACATGGGCTAATGCTAGGGCTCACTCCATTTATGCAGCACAACAGCGTTTTATGGCAGAAGGCTAACAACATCCTCGTAGGATATGTGGTTCTTACCTCCAACTCAGAGACCTGGTTTATACACTTTTCCTGTGTGATTTCATGTGCCCCCAGGCAAACTCAGATCCAGCAGGAAATTTTCCTTGGAGATTTATTACATTTATTTACCATTTATTTCTCTTTTTCTTATAGCTTAGCTTTGAGCACATGCAGGACCATTATAAGGAATACAGTATTATTGGCATCTGGACTTTGTGAATCAGAGCTTGTCAGTCTTTAAGGCTTAAGGAATGTAGGCGTGTACTTTCAAAGGTGTGTGCTGGGTGTCATACCTGCTCTGTTTAGCCTGTTCCTCCTAACCATATACGGTACTCTTTTCAGGAGGAGTTCTCTTAAATATGATTATCTTTGTCTCCCTCCATTTCTGAAAATCTTTTAGTATCCTTCTTGGTGCCTCTTAGAGACTGGCATCCTGGGCAACATCTTACTAATCCATTCCTTGAGGTGGGACCTCAGAGATTCATCAGGGCCTCCAAAGTGAAAGCTTCTACCCTTCCAGCATCCTTCTGGAGACTCAAAAGGAGCGATGTGATTAGAATTGGGGTGGACAGGGAAATCACGGAGGGCTCAGCATTCCACCATCTGTGCTGAGTTCTCTCTGTATCCCAGGCTGGGAGAGGGGCCCCTAAGGACAGAAATCTTGGCATATGCAGTGCCCCGTGATGAATGCACAGCACAGTTTCATCGCAAATTTGTTCCCTTTATTAAGAAGAGTAAGTGATCTAATATTTTTCATGTGGCTGTGGAAGTGCTTAACTTGTAAACAGACTAACCAGCTGAAATAAGAGATGTGAGGGATTATTTCTAGCTTAACAAGAGGCTATATTTGGAATTATGGACTTATCGATAAAGGTATTGCCTTACTATTCTGTCTTCTGGATTCCATTTAAATCATCTTTTCTCGACCCACAATTATTTCCTTTGATTGAGTATTGGTCGGAATTCTTTTAGTTGCAAATGACAGAAACCTAATCCCTGCCAAGTTGAACAGAAAAGAGAATTTAAGTGGGGCTAGACTCGGAGACTCCAGGGGCTCCCACAACCCCGTCAGCACTTTTCTTGCTGCTCCCTGCCATGCCTTCCCTCCCTTTGAACTGGCCCAGATTCTCTGTGAGTTGGTTCTATTCTTTCCTCCTGTAACTTGGTTTCATCCACGTAGCTAGAGATTAGGGGGTGGGGGAGCATCAGCTAACATGGCTGTAGGCAGTAGGAGGCTTACAGCACCTCAACTAACATGAGAAAGAGCTAAGTTCTTTCTTCCTAAAGTTTGAATGCAAAATCCCAAGGAAGGTTTCTAAATTGCCCTGCTTGAGATGGGTTGTAATCTTCAAAGAGATGATTCACAGCTCTAGGTGCACATTTGTCTGGGATGCCTTAAAATGTTCCAATACCTGAGCCCTGTGTCCAGAGACTCTGATTCCATTGGTCTGTGTGGAGCTCAGCTTTCTGCAAGTGATTCTAATGGGTAGCCAAGATTAAGGACCACTGCTTTAGTCCCATTCATTCATTTATTAATTCATTTATTCCTCAAAAAATAAAAAAATATAAAAAAAACATTTTGAGTAGCACCTCTGCGCCAGACCATCTAGTAGGTACTGACAGAGTAGTGAACAAGAGAGAAAAAACATTCTCACAGAGCTCACACAGTGCAGGGCAATGCAGGCAAGATACCTGTTAATACCCAGATGATCAAAAATCATCTACAACAAAGACATTTGCACCAGAATGTTTATTGCAGCCAATTCATTGCCAAGTTATTGAAGCAGCCCAAATGGCCATCAAGCCATGAAGGGATCAATAAATTGTGATGTATTTATACCATGGAGTACTACGCAGCCATAAAAAAGATAGACATTTTACATCTTTTATGTTTACTTGGATGGAACTGAAACATATTCTTTTTAGTAAAGTATCTCAAGCATGGAAAAAGGAAGAAGGAGGGAAGAGGAGGGGGGGAGGTCAGGGGGAGGGAGGGTATTTGGTGGGACCTCTCCTATTGTACACAATGCAATGGTATATTTCAAATCTATCAAGAGTAGAGTATAAATGTCTTACCATGACAAATAAGTAAGTGAGGGGATGGTTATGTTAATCAGTATGATGTAAGCATTCCACATTGTATATCAAATTAGCACACTGTACCCCATAATGTACACAGTTATGATTTAGTTAAAAAAATAAAGAAGTGAGTAGTGCTAATAAATAAGTATGTGCTATCCAGAGAACAGAAATAGGACAAATATATGGGTTATGGGGAGGAGCCAGCCCTGAGGAGCCTAGAGGAAAAAGCATTCCACGGAGAGAGAACAGCGACTGCAAAAGCTGGAAGCTGGGAGGAGGACTCACCTATTCCAGGAATGGAAAGAAGGCCCATGCAGCTGAACTATGGGGAATGAAGGAAAGAGTGACATGAGGTGAGGTCAGAATGCCATGGGGCATGGCTTTTATTCTGCAGGCAATAGACTGTCAAGGGTATGGAAGAGTGATGGAATATGATTTACTGGCAGCTGTGTGGAGAAAGGACTAGTTGGGGTAAGAGAGAAAATGAATGGACTGCATAAGAGGTGAAAGCAAATGTCCAGGTGAAAAATGCTGTTCAATGATGTTGGTTTGGGGGAGGAGCAGATGAGTCCAGGTGAAGTTTTTGCAGTTGAGTTGACAGGATACTGCAACGTAAGTTCCTTAATTGTTCCTTTTCTATCCCCAGTATCTGAGGTGGGGAGAAGGGAGTAGTGCCCTTAGGCTAGTATGTGCTCAAGAAATACTTGTTGAGTGCTGACCTTGGTGGTCTAGTGGTGAGCATAGCGGCCTTCCAAGAGATATCTGATGAATTAATAAAATCAAAGTTCAGAGGCATGAAGACAGACATGAAGGGATTGAAACAAAACTCTGAGCTTGCATAGCCAATGAATGGACTCCCAGGATAGAGCCCAGAGCCCAGTAAAATACCAGCACTGGAAAAGAGGAGTAGATGGGGACTCAAACATTTGCTGGAAGAAAGTTTATTTAGTGACTCTGAAGCCTGTATAGGAAACAAAAGTACATGAGACAGAGACACAGAGAAGGCTTTCAGCTCTGCTCCTGGTTGCAAGAGGTTTGACAGAGGAAGACGCTGCCTCGCCATCATGGTAGAGAGAGATTCATCATCTCTACCAGTGCAGGAAGACCTGGTGCAGCCAGTGAGAGATCCACTGAATACTAGCTGGTGAAAATAAGTAGGGACAGATCCTATGACCAGCAATGCTAGACTAAGTGTATTTTCTAGAAAAATTCTTGGGGCTAGGTGTGGTGGCTCATACCTCTAATCCTAGCACTCTGGGAGGCTGGGGCACCTGGCCCCGATCCACCTGGATTGCCTGAGCTCAGGAGTTCAAGACGAGCTGAGCAAAAGTGAGACGCTGTCTCTAAAAATAGCTGGGTTTTGTGGTGGGTGCCTATAGTCCCAGCTACCTGGGAGACTGAAGCAAGAGGATAGCTTGAGCCCAAGATTTTGAGGTTGCTGTGAGCTGTGATGCCATGTCGTCTACCCAGGGTGACTGAGTGAGACTGTCTTTAAGAAAAAGAGAGGAAAGAAAAATACAAATTCATGTATGGGTTCACAGGGACCTGAAAAAGGATATCTATCATGATGTGCTTGGAGTGGAATAAAGGTATCTCCGAGTCCCTCAGTGGGGGAGAGAAGTGAGAGGAAGGAAATAATGGGAGGACCAAGCTGAGTGTGTATGGAACAGTGTGCGAGGTCTCAGAAACATAGTGTCCATTGAAAAGGAAAGAACAATAACACGTGTTGATAAAAAGCATATACCAATGGCAGACTTGGCAGCTTGCTAGTTGTCAGCCTCTATTCCAGACCTGTGAGTCTGTTTTTGTTACATAACTAGGGAGAATTAATGCTGCAGATGGAATTAAGGTCACTAATCAGCTGACAGGGAGAGTAGCCTGGATGATCTGGCCAAGTCCAAAATAACTGTATAGATTCTTAAACATGGAAAGGACAAGGGTCAAAAGAGCAAGTGATGATTTAAGAGAAGGTGGTGTAAGAGGGACCATGCGTGAAGTTGCAGGCTTTCAAGTTGAAGGAAGGGGTCATGCACTAAAGGAAGTGGGAGGTCTCAAGAAGGTGAAAAAGGCCAAGAAACAGGTTCTCGCCAAGATCCTGCACAGAAGGAGCACACCCTCCCACACCTTCACCTTATCCCAGTGAGATCTAGGTTGGACTTCCAATCCACAAAACTGTAAAAGTAAATATATTTGTGTTGCTTAAGCCCTTTGCTGTATGGTAATTTACAACAGCAATGGGGAACTAAGACAAAGGTAAAAGGACTCACATGGACTGACGGGGGTCACCTGCAGGCCATGAAAACTCTCTTCATCCAAGGTGCTAAACAACCACCACAGCAGCAACAACAGAAGCAGCAGCAACGTTAAAGTGGAAGGGAGAGAAAGAAAAATACACTTTATTATAAAGCCAGCTCCTGCGGAAAACAGCAGCTCTGAGAGTGAGCGCTCATTGTGTCCCAGAGAAAAGCGAGCTTTTGTAGGTGTGACCTCTTTGTTGGCTCCGGGAGGATGGGTCACTGACTGGCCAGTCAGGCTCACTGTGCAGGGGATGGATGATGATGACAATGACGATGGTAATTCCATGCAGCCTGTCTCTCTCTGCCTCTCCTGCAAACATCCTCGTCCACCTCTGTACACCTGCAGAGAGAGCCCTTCGCGCCCTCTTCTCCACCCCTTGTGCCTACTCCGGCTGCTGTCCCTGCACTCAGAGCACCAGACTCGGTGCCTGGGGCACCGCAGATCTTGTTTTGGTGCAGAGCTTAGTCCCTGTTGATGCTTAGGGAATATCCTGACTGTTATGTTGCCCTCCACATCTCAGAGACTTGGCATTACCTGGTCCATTCATAAAAGATCCCTGGGACTTTCATGAGCTATTATTTTAAACAACTTAGAGCAGCCCTCAGGGCCCCAGTGTGATGTTTGTGTGTCTAATTTCTGTGAGCTATTGATAAGAGCCCACTCCAGCCAGCTAGTTGTCAGCCTCTACTCCAAGGGCCTGGAAAATGTACTATTTGCAATTACTTGAAAAGAAACTAATTAGCTTTAAGGAGGAAACCATAGGTAGAAATGACTGGAATCAGCTGTTCAACTGTGCTTGGCGAAAAATTAAAAGGAGTAGGCAATCATACCTCATGCTTGTCTCATTTGAAGGAATCCTGGAGGAGGAGCAAACCACACAGAGGGGGTGTCTGTGGCATTCTCTCTGCAGGGAGAGGCCTCCGAGCAGAAGTGGTGTGGGCACACCTGTTGGGAGGCTGAAGGTGCCATCACATCATGGCTACAGAAGCTACCTTCAGACTTTGCTCAGTGGTAGCCACAAAAGGCAAGAGAAAGGAGGAGTAACGATCAACTCAGGACTTTAGAAATATGGGTAGATCTTCAAGGTAAGGGTTAGATTTCTGCATTTGGTAAAAAAGGTGTATGTTTGTTCTCCTTCGGAAGTAGCAATTCTGAATCATTTTTTCAAAACATACTTTAAAACAGTAGATTACAATCTCTCAGAGCCTGGCACCTACCTGGTACACAGCAGGTCCACGGTAGCAGTGACCTGAGGGGCAGCCGCCTGAGATGTGGCAGGTGTCAGCGAGCCCTGTGGGAGAGGATTGCAGTGATCTGGGGTGGAGAAACGAAGAGGCAACAGCAGCAAGACAGCAGGGAGACGCTTCCAGATGCCAGTCAGAGCAGTGACCATGTCCATTCCTGTTCATAGTGGTGAGGTGCTTACCCCGTACTTAATTCTCCAGTTACTTCCATTGTACTCTTAAGGAAACCAGGATGTTAGTTCTTGCCCAACATCATACATCTCTTCTGATCTTGGAAGAAGACTCCGAAGAAAGAATTTTGGGGGTAACTTTTTGTGAGGTGATTCCAGAAAACAACCAGGAAGGATATGGAATGTCAGATAGGGGAGGGAAAGAAGAAAATAAAAGTTGGGTTCTAAGTTATGTACCTTGGTGGGCAGCTGGAGCTCAGTCTTGCTGGGAACTTTGTGCAACTCTGTGAGATGGAGAAGAACACTTGGGAGAATTATAATCTGACCTAGAGGCAAAGACAGTAGGGACCCCCCATCTGTAGTTGGTTGAGCTGCTTCAAGACATTACTCTCTACCCTTCCTGGCTGTCCTGTGCGGGGGCTGGTCATGTTTCACTGGTCCTTGCCATCTGAGGCCTTGACACTATAACTGGAACCAAGGGCTGTGGACTGGCTGGCCACAATGACCTCATGTCCTGTTTGCCTGGGACGGTCCCATCTTATGCCCATTGTCTGGGAATGATTATGAATTCTCCTTTTACTCTCAAAGTATCCTGCTTTGGGTGATGATTTAGATGGCCATTCCTGTAAGGGAAGGAACAGAGTTTCAGATCCTGACCTACATGGTTCCAAAGCCTCTGCTTTTTGCCTCCTTCTCAGCCTCTGGGCATGCAATTATTGCTCTCTGCATCAGGCATCGGGGCCTGGGTGAAGCAGCAGCGTTAAAGGAGGATGCAGTCTTAGACAGATATGCCTCTGCTCCCCAGAACCTTGAGCATTTCTCCAGGTAGGTCCTGGGCCACCGCAGCAGCTTCACATATGGAGCTTATTAACGCGCAGGTTCCTGGAGCCTTACCCTGACCTAGTGAATCAGAATCTCGTGAGCTTGGGCCTGATGATCTGTATTTTTAGCATTCTTCCTGGCTAATTCTTCTGCCCCGGAAACTTTGTAAAGTACAGACTTAGCAAAGGAAGACAATGAGTGCTAGCATTTTTTGAGAAGCAGCAAAGTGGAGATGGTTAATAGCAGGACCCCTGAGCTGGCGTGCCTGGTTCAAATACCAGCTCTGTCTCTTGTGGCTAAGTGATCTTGAGCAAGTTACTAAACTTGTGTGTTCCTCATTGGAAGAACAAGGATAATAATAGCATATACTTTATCAGGGCTGTTATGAGGATTAGACAAGTTAATCCACATAAAGCCCTTAGAACAGTGCTGGGCACGTAGCAAACACTCAAAAATGTTGGCTAGTGTTATTACTAACTTTCAGCATTATGCTGGGGATCTTACCTAGGCTGTGATATTAAGCCTCAGAACAACCACACAAGGAGGGTATTATTAAGGATTTTGGGCAAATAACTTATTCCAGGCTCACATGTTAAACCACAAAATGGAGGGTGGGGATGAGGCCTGGGGTGGGATATGACTCCAAATAGGTTACATCTGCCCCAAAGTCCTAGCTTTCTCTCTGACATCAATCTGTCCTTGGCAGTCTCATTCCCTGTATCCACAGGGGCATCTTGTTTTTCGTCCCAGCCCTTAGGTCCACCAGAGACTTCTGGGTGTGGAGAGGAGGGAGGCAATACATTGGACGCAGTTACTTACTGCATCCAGGCCGCTTTGGCTGGGCTTGAGCTGCTCTCTGGGATCTGGTTAGCAGCTAATGATCAGTGGGCTCCAGCTATAATGATCGGATTAGCTGCGCTTTAATCACTGTCTATTGTTTCAGCAGGGAGAGAATTTCACAGCTCATTGACTGCTCTGACTCCTAATCTACACGGAGGAAACAATGTTGCAGCTCATCAAATGCAATCAGCTGCTAATTGAAAGGAAATGGAATTTTACAATTACAGGCCACCTTTCAGTGCTCAGGATTTCTAAGCACTTCTCCCCACCCTCCTTTGCCAGCTCAGCACTGGCAGGAGCACTTGACAACCTGCTAGAGACTTCCCTGAGAGCTGCATTTAGGACTTGGCCCATTTCTCCCCAGCTCCAGAGCAACAGCAAAGGGAAGCAGTGTCCTCGTCAATTTCTGGGCTGTCCTTCAAGGCTCAGTGCAAGGGAAAATGCCTGGGTTGGATATCAGAAGAACTGAATGCTGGTCGTGGTTCACCTTCTCCCCATGCTTTATAGTAGTATGACCTTGAGCATGTCACCTTTCTTCTCTGTGTCCTACTCTTCCTGTCTCCAAAATCAAAAGGCAAACTTGATGACCTCTTATCAGGTCTGATCTGATGATTATGTTTGCCCTGTTCTTCCCTCATTCCCATCCCGTGGAAGACAATGAGACTGACCCCTAAAGGCTTCCAGGGTGACTGTCTTAGATCTCCCAAAGGATTTGTCCTGATGAGATTTTAATGGGGCAGAAAGTAAATTTGGTAAATATCTGACTTAGACTTCTGTTTAGACATCTCCTGTTCCTGGATCCATTCACTTCCTTGGACAAATAATAATCATGATTAATTCTAAAGATAGTCACATAAATTTTTCTGGGTTCTATCTTTTTCCCAGTGAGATTCTGCGAAGACATGGATAGGATGAGGGCTGCCAGCCAGAAAGAACATAGCTGCTTTGACCCTGTCTCAAAGCTCCATTTTCAGCAGGCTTTTCCCCTGAGAACAGGACAAGCTAGCATCTGCTTTGAGCTCTGGTCTGTGTCATTCCACAGTAACACTTGTTCTGTCCAGGAACATGTCTGAGGCTCGTGTAACCCTACAGTGCCATTTTCTCTTGGTTCCCATGGTCTGTGGGCTTATCTGATGTGCTTATCAAACAGACACTAGAATATCACCCTTTTTCTTTAGGGTGAATTATGATATATATCACAAAAAATTTTTCAAGCACAATCGAAAATATTTCTTGTTTGGCCAAGTTTTCACTTTTAGTCCATTTTCCTCTCTGTATCAGAAGAATATTTCATCAGGGGCTTAGCCTGACCTGTTGCCCAGAGCAATGGGCTGAAAATATGGAAAACAAAGGCAGCAATGGGCTGGCTGGGTCTGTGCTCTGACAACACTGGAAGGAGGCCATTGCCTTGGAAATCCTGGTGACTTTCTGGAGCCCTTTGGGAAGGCTGGGGAGATAGTGGAAAAGGCAGGAGTCTGAGTTAGGACTAGAGGGGAGGAGAGCATGCAGGAAGCTCTGGAGCAACAGGTCTGCATTATAAAGTGAACAGGATGTAGGATGGGAGCTGGACGTGAATCCGGGTTGGAGGCAGCAACAGGACTGCTCAGGCAGATCCCAACTATAGGTTTATTGGCCTATTTATAAATGTGGCCTAAATGTGGAGGGAAGAGTGAATGACAAGGGTAAGAATAAATGGCCCCCAAAGGAGGTCAAGAGCACAAGACATGTCAGAGGATAGTGAGAAGCCATTTGTGCTGGAAGGGCTGGGTAACACTGCCCCCTGTTGACACCAGCCACCACCGAAGGGTGTGCCTAGACTGGTAGCAAAGTGTTGGCTTTTATGTATGAGACCTGGGATTGATCTGCTCACTGGAGGTAGAATGGACATCAGGTAGAATGCAGTATCCAGAAGGCATGAAAAGAAGTACTTGACAGTATATCAGAGATGCAGTTGGCATTTGGGGTCCTAATGCAGGCCCCAAAATATTCTGACATGTAAATGGAAGAAGAGGATGAGTATTCAAAAGCAAACCTTGTCAGAGAGAAGGCCATGGTGATACAGGGTTCCATGATTCAGGGCTGAACAGGGACCCACATTTTCTAGGCCTGGATGAGTTAAAAAGTCTCATCACAGATCCCCATCTCTAAGCACAAACAGGCCCTTTCTAGGCTAAATTCTCTGGGCTCCAGCAAGCTAAAAAGAAGCCTTATTGGTTGGTATCTTATCTGGGCAGTAGGAGCAGGGATCACACACCTAATGCCTTGCCCAGGGCAAGGGCTGTAGGGACTGTATTCCTTTGCTCATTTTAGGATTATATGCTACTTAAAGGTTCCTGGCCAATGGTGACATGTTCTGGACATACATTCCCACCTCCCCACCCCCCCGCCCCCATAGGATAGGAAAAGCAGTGTATAAATTCCTAGAGAGAAGGTCCAAATGGGTTGCCCAGTTGGGCACACATGCTCCCCACACACACATACTCATTGCCAGAGGTTGTTCCCCTTCTTTCTTTTACCTACTCTTTTGTCTTTCATAAAATCTGTCCTTTTGCTTACTTGTGTGGTCCGTGGTTTCATTCTTTGAACCTCCTGCCCCCATGAAGGACCTGATACAGAGAAATTCTGGCTACGAGGGGATATCTAAGGATGTCTTGATGAAAACTATTATTTAAAAAATGATCTAGGGTCATTTTACCTTTTGTAGGAATTTGTATCTTTTCTTGCCTTGGTTATTATTATGTTAAGTATAAAACTTAACATTAAAACATTGGTATTTTGACCAAGATTATGATGCACTGAATTTAGAAAAGCCCAACCAGAATTAGTAAAGACACTTAAAATTTTTTAAAAATATATAATGGATATATGGTAGGGCTACCAAATTTTCTGAGCTATAGTAAGTCTCATGGATAAAATTTGTACACATCTGCTTTCAGATTTGGTATGTTTTCATTCATTCAACAAACACTGACTAAGCACCTACTGTGTGTCAGGTGCACATCATTGAACACACAGGCAAAAAATATTCCTGCCCTCTGGAATATATTGCTAGATTTAATGAAGTACTCATTTAAATTAGTTAATCTTTATTTCATTTTATGTAATAAACTGTTGAACATTTCCTATCTTCTTATTAAGAAATAAATGTATTGAACATGTGATGTAAAATTTCGTATGTCAATCTAGGAATGGTCAAGTAGGTACCTAGTTGACAAAATGTTTAGGGAGTTCGGAAACAAAAAGTTTTGAAATCAACTGTGGTAGTTTACCCGCCACACAGAGCATAAATTGTCTCTGTAATGTGCATTTGCCAAATTATTGCCTAACTTCTTGGTCTCTCATGATTCTGACGCCATCACATTCCTTTCCACACAGCTCTGAACAAGTGGAAAGTCCTTTAGCTAGACCTTTTATCCTTCAACTCCCTCCAAAGGGCTCTGTTTCTCCCCTCTGGTGTTTACAAAGAGCTTTGATTGCTACTCAAGCTATAGTCCTCAGACCAGCAGCATCCAACATCAGCATCAACCAGAGACTTGTTAGAAGTGAGGAATCTCAGGCCATCGCATATCCCCTGAATTAGAATCTGAGTTTCAACAAGATTTGCAAGTGATTTGTGTGCCCATTAAAGTTTGAGAAGGACACATATGATACATGTCTTCTCTTTATCTCATACAGTTTTTCAGCTGTTCAAATAGCTCTACTCAGCTATTTGAGGTTAATGTTTTCATCTCCATGTCAATTGGATGACGCAGTAGAACCTCTGGTTAGAAATCAATGTCTACACATCTAAGGAGTTTGCATGAGTGAGGCTTGGGCCCAGCAGGTGGAAAAGCTGAGATTCCAGAGTGGGCACCAGGCCCCTCTCTGTGAATACCTGCCCCCTGCTATTGCTGCTATGAGCCTTACCTGAGGCCAAAGCCAATGGGCTTCATTCTTGACCAAAATTGGTTTGCTGAGGCCCAGTTGCTGGATAGAAAGGACTCTGGACTTTGAACCCTACCTGCCCTATTCATTAAACCATGTAGTTTGTAACTGAAATTAGACCATCCTAAATAGAACCACTATCTTTAGCATAAACATTCAGTTGTTTTTGTATAATGAACAACATAACTAGAATATAATATGGAAACCAGAAAGCTATTCAGGGTTCAAAACAGCTGTAGAAACCATTCTTCAGAAACCAGAGCTAATTGCTTATACCTTTTGTTGTTACCAACTGATCACCCTGTTTTTCCTCTCTGTGTAAATTTTATCTTTTCATTTCTGTTTACTCACAGCTTCAGGTGTCTCATGGTGACCAAGCTGGCCTTCCCTTTGTGTCTTTTCCCCTCCACTCCAGCTATTAACTGACTTTCTATATCTCAAGTTCAGATATTTAAGAGAGAAGACATGATTTGGTAGTTCATGACTAATGTGTTGATTAACTCTGTTTATCAGAGGCCTCCTCACAGCACAGTTTATAAGATACCATCCAACTTATAGAATGGCTGTCTTAGGTATGCGTGCCCACTGCCTCCCACCCCAGATCCAATTAGATCTAAGGCTGGTGACTTACGGGGAAGGAGCCCCATAATAAGAGCTATCTGTATGGCAGGCCAGTTCAGTACATTCCACATCTCATTTATTTGTTCTTCAAATATTTATTAGGCATATATTTGTTCCAGGCACAGTGCCTAGAATAAATACACAAATGTACACATAAGACATGATCTCCTGTATTACAGAGTTCACAGTTGAGTGAGGGAGGTAAACAAGAAAATAAATACCTTTTACACAGGACAAATGCTGTAATAGATATCTGTATAGTGTGTTATGGGGAGGAGGGAGAAGAGATCAATTCTACTTGAAGGTGATAAAGGAAGATTTCACAGAGGGGAAAATAAATGCATCTTCAGTAAGGATGAGTAGAAGCTTTCCGCCTAAGTTGCTCAGGATATGTTTGAGGAGGAAGCTGGCCGTGCTCTCTTAGAATCCCTAGAATGTAAGGTTGGACTCCAGGGTGAGAGAGGAGGGATCAAGTCACTGTGAGCATCATAGTCCTTGCTGAGAAATATGGCTACATTTTGTGAAACAAGAAGAAAATCCCTAAATGTCTCCAGTAGGGGAATGTCAAAGTCAGATTTTTGTTTTGGAAAGAGACTACTTTGGTGGCAGAAGCAAGAATGGAGTAGAATGGGTGACGATGGATGATGGAGACCAATTAGAAAGCTGTTACATGAGAGAAAAGGAAGGTCCAGATAAAGAACAACAAAATAAACGCACACATGCTGCTATTTCCTAAGCTAAGTCCAAGGCAGATATCATTAACTGATCATGACACTCCCACTCTGGATCCAGATGAAATCTCATAATCCTACTCAATTTAGTACACAAGCCAGACATTACCCAAGGATTAATAGATAAAATCTCTTTGCAGGCTGGGTCTAGCACAAGTCATTCATAGTATAGAGGTTGGAAGTAAGGAAAGAGGATAGTAATTAATGTTTATGAACCCTCCAAACCATCAAGAGAGTTCTCTTTTTGAGTTATCCCTGATACCACTAGACAAATGTGTGATTACATCCTTTATCACTTACAACTAAGTTATATGAAATATAGGATTATAGCTTAGAATACATTATTCATATATTAATTTTCATTCTAGTCCTACAAACAAAATAAGGAAAGTAAGTCTCATGTTCTTTGCTTTGCAGCCTCAAAAACAGAGGTTTAGAGCACCTGGACTTCTTTATCACTTTGGGGTTCTTAAGCCACTTTCTATCCTTTCAGCAAGCTTTGTCTGTGAAACTATTATCCTCAACTTGGTGCCATGAATTGAAGATACAGCTAAATACGACTTGTTCTTAGTATTTTTGTATTGCTCCATAGTGGATTTATACCTCCTTCCAGATTGTCAATCCCCTGAGGGAAAAGTTTTTGGTAAATATTACTGTTCGTAATCACAGCTGGTTGCCTCACATGAGTACACCCGGCACAGGATAGGCATGTGGCCTGGATTTGTCTAACCTTGGCTGAAACATCTGAGCTCAGGGATCTTGTTGCAGATGAGCCTAGAGGTCTGTTTCTGATCATCTTGGCAGCCATCTTAAATGTCTGCTAATCATTTAATCTGGCAGAGAGCAAAGGCCTGCCCCCCCCAATGGAGTATAAAACCACAACCACTACCCGTAAGACGTTGAGACGTACAAATCCAGCAATAACCCAATGGCAAGTATGGGTTTGCTGAGAGGCCCTCTGTTACGGACACTAAGTCCAGATTCACCTTGGGTCACACTGCACAGGCTGGAGGTGGACACCAGGGGTGTCCTTGGCCATTTCAGAACCCTGAGCATAACTGGAAATCTGAATGTTTTTTAGGTCTCAAATTATCATATCACTTGGAGATTTGGCAAGAAAGAGGAGCTGTGGGATTGGCTGGCGGTGATGTCATAGCTGTGGCAACACTGTCTTCTAAGTGGCTGTCTGCCTCTTTGACTAGTCGTCAGCCCCATCTCGGTTTATACATGATATTGTGTAATAGCCAAGGTAGCAACGCATAAAGACATTTCCTCAGCCTCAGCCTCCCCACCACCACCCTAGGCATGTAATAATGTCTCAGAAATACATGGCCTGTCATGTCTCATTACTTAAATATAGACCTGAGAAACTTCTCTTTGTGACAGTGTGATGTGAGTGCTACCCAGGAATGGCCCTGGGGAACAGGGAGACAGAACATGATCAGTTCAGAATTCTTAAGCAGAGTCATTATCTCCTGGTATCATTTCAATTAAAGCTAGAAAGCACGGGACCATGGTGCCCAACTCTGTTTTCAGGCATGACACAGTAGGAACACAGCATGGGATATGAACCTAGAAGCTCTGGTTTGTTCCACAGGTCAAACCCCCCATCTTGGGAGAGTCACACTTTCTGAGGTACAGTTTTTACAGTAATAACAATAATAAGGATAAATTCATGTCTTTATTAATCTCCATGGAACATCCATTTTATGCAGAATGGTATTATCAACTTCAGCGTCTGCTATTTTACCGTTTTGCAGATGACTTTGATATCCACTCTCTCGTGTTTGTTATTTCCCATTTATGAAGGAGGAAAGTGTTCCTCAGGTGGTTCTAATGAATTTTGCAAGTCACACAGGCAGTGAAGGAACAGAGTGGGACCTTCACTCTGATCTTGCGAGCCCAAATCCTGTGCTTTTCTTCATGTGCTCCCCCCATGTGAGAGTGGAAGCAATGGTTGGTGTCACCATGTGTGGGGATCCAGGGTTTGGCATGGACAAGGCTGGCCAATCTCTACCCCAGACACCCAGCCTCTGTTCTCCATGCTGAGCAAACCTAGGCCTTGGCCCATTTACACAGAGGCAACTGCTGTCTGTACCTAAAGCCACTGTCTGGGGTGATTGTGTTCATTGGTTTTACTGTGCGTGGGCCCCTGATCCTTTGTTCTGTGGAAACTGTGTTGTCTAAACTCAAAGCACTGAAGCAATTCTGTCCACTTGTTCTTTGGCTCTGAAAAAAATATGGCAAGCAGACACTTTGTGCTAAGGTTTCTTTGTCCCATGGTCAGTCTATGCTCAGGCAACTGGGTCACCTTGTCCTTCTGCACGAAGGTGTCCCTGGCTTCCTTCCCTTTGTTCTCAGGAATCCATGTGCTCTAGTTTTTCTAAGTCAGTTTTTCTGGGCCTGAGATTTTTCTAAGCCTAATCCTCTTGGGTGCAGGTAATTCCTGAGTTCCCCTGGAAACAGAGTCTGAGGCAAAAGCATTTATGTGAAGGGAGTTTATTTAGGAAGGGGGAGCACTTGAATGTGGGATGAGAGAATGAGAGCTCATGGGAGAAAAGGCCATTGCAAGAATCTGCTCAGGCACCAGTCATTGCTGTGAGCAACTTATGCTTACCCCACCAGCCCCTGGAGGCGGCTCAGGAAAGGGGTCTTGAAATTGTCAACTCAGAGTCTGAAGGGAGAACACTTTTACTCTTCTTCTCTCTTCCTTTGCTCAAGGGTAGTCCTTTGGTTACTTGCTTGTCTGAATTTCCAGCTGCATACACCATGGCCAAGCAGGTCCCCTGGTTGCTTCTCACCTTCCATCAGAGAAGCCCACCAGCAGGAAGTGGGTGTGTGATGTGCACCTAAGCCAAGAAAGGACTGTCAGGTAACTCCTGTCCAAATCTGATCAAGATCCCAGCAGAACTGGTCAGGATGGGGGTGGGGTGGGGGTGCTAGAGTTAAATAGGAGGTGGAGCTAAGCAGATGAGCAGCAGAATGCAGGAGCTGTGCCAGACCCAGAGAGCATCCCCCTGGTCCTTCTGGAAATCACAATTTCAAGGCAGATGTTCACCAGAGCCCCTCTGGGGTGGGCATCTGACCTGACTGACATGACACCATCAGAGGGCACTGTCTCCTTGACTGCCCACCCTCAGAGCTGTGGTTTGGAAGGAGCCTGCCTAGCTTGATGCAGACATAGAGTGAGCATTTGATTCCAGGGTGACCAGTTCTCTCTATGACCTGAGTGTGACACCAGCAGCAGCATAAGCCATTAAGGATTCACTAAGGTGATTATGACAAGGAGACATAGTGTAGAGAACAGAGAGGCACTCAGCACCCTCAACAGTATGCTCCAGGCCTCACCAAGGGCCACTCCTTCAAATGAAGGGAGGTGTTGAGAACGCAGAGCAGAAAGATTGATAATTATTTGAAAGAAGCTTAAACATTTGGATTGCTCCACTGCCTTAAATCACTCTGCCATATTTATACTTGACTAGTGTTCTACATAACAACTTCTAAATCAAAGACTTTTGAAAAATTTCAATCACTGTGTTTTGAAGTGATTGAGAGCTCAGGGCGTGAGCAGTGTAGAAATAAGGCATATTAACATTATTAGCGCAACAAATTTCCTGAAGTAGTTACATTAAGAAATGATCAAGGCCTTAGCCTCTATAAAGGAAAGAGAGCGGCATGTGGTTCAGGCATTTGGTTTTGAAAGGATCTTAACTCTTTTGATGCTGAGAGGAGATCAATGGTCTGAAAATTGATGATTCCAAATGAATTGTGTTGTCAGGAAGAGATCTTCTGTCATATTAGGACAGTGGAAGAAAAAAATCCATAGAGAGAGGGAAGGAAGAAGGAAAGAAACCACGCAAATAGCCAACTCTTACATAGAGTTAGCCAGGAGTTATTCAAAGCACTTTACATATATTAATAACTTGTATATTATAGTAACTTGTGAAAATGTATATATTCACCTCATTTACCTTATGTGGGCTAATCAACTCCCATAAGGCAAATGCTGTTGTTATCTTATTTTACAAGATGGAGGGGTAGTTAAGTTTCCATACTTAGATAGTCAAGAAAGCAGGATAGAAACCACCCTCACTCCAGAGGGCCTGGTTTTGAAAAAGGGAAGGGAAGGTTATGTTTCTAGCCCCACCAGGTGTCAAAGACTGTTTCTTATTTAAACCTTTAAAGGCCCTTCTGAGATACTGCCTTTCATTCAACAGATAAGAAAACAGAAGCCCACGCAAGTTGGCTGAGATCTCATGGCTTGTGAGTGGCAGATACAGGATTTTAATTCAGAGCTGTCCTTCGGGCCCCTTTAGTTCCTATTTTGACATTTGTTAAGTGGTGGGTAACATTTGATGTACAAAAAGAACTAAATAGTCATAATATTAACATGTTGAAATTAAAGACTTCTCTTCTTTCTATCTGTTGATGTCAGGCAACCAGCCATGAAAACGAACACCTCTGCCAACAATAATAATTATAAGAATTCCAGGCTATCAGACAAAGCCTTCTTGCTTGTAGTTATGAATCTAGCTCTCTGGAGCAAGTTAAAGTAAAATGTAAACTGTTAATAGAATCTCAAGAGGTTCTTGCCATGAAACTCAGAAGGCAAAGTTGCATAAACGAAACCTTCTGGCGCTTCCTTGCCAGTTCTCGCTTTCTATCGGGGTAGGCAGGGAGAGAAAGCATAGAAACTTGTCCCCAGCTCTGAGACATCCAGCCTTTCACTACCTGGTGCAAATGGGGAAGTTTCCCTCTTACTGTTTTTATTGTTCCAAAAGTGTTATGGCAGAATTTCTTAACCCTCTAGGCTATACGAGGTCTGACAATTAAGTTCACAAATTCATCCTTGAAAAAAATGCTACCTACATCATTATTGAATATCCCTGTGATCATCTTTGAAGTACTCCTCCTGGTGAGTTGAGCACCGACACCACTGCCTAATCCACCCTTCAAAGTAATTTTGGAACTCATGTTCTGAAATGGGTGTTAGGACTGTCATCCTCTAGATGTACTAAATGTCATTAAAATATCTTCCTTTCAATATTTTCTTTATCTTCAAGTAAAGCAAAAAGTCATTGCAGGCAAGATCAGGTGAGTAGTGAGGGTGTTCCAATACAGTTATTTGTTTACTGGCTAAAAACTCCCGCATAGACAGTGCCCTGTGAGCTAGTGCATTGTCATGCATTGTCACCTTGTTCTCAGGCTAAGATTTTCAGTTTAGATTTTCCTGTTTCTCTATCCATGTTTACTAGGTCTGCTATGCTTCTCATAGTCAGCTGACAATGTTGACACACAACTTGATGAATTTTTTTCAATATTTTAGTCAGTTCTTCTCATCACTGGCCACCCTGACCTCTCTTTATCAGTGACACTTTCTTTCCCCTCAGAAAAACATTTGATCAATTTGTACACTGCTGTTTTCTACATGGAATTATCCCCATAAACTTGAACGAGCACATTCCTGATTTCACTTACATTTTTGCCAAGTTGAACAAGAAATCGATGAATATTTGTTTGTTACTCTAATTCAAGCTCTGATATTCTCATGATGGCACACAAAAACATGCAACAAAAGTAATGAATGCCACTCAGAAAGACACCCCCCACATGTCGACATGAAGGGAGAGACGATGATGCACCAAGGTTAAGAAACCTGAGTGTTTGTACAGTGCTGCCAACATAAGTGCATGGTGGCAAGTTCATGAACTTAGTTGTCAGACCCTATACACTTCTAAATAATCTGGATTTTCAAAATGTCAGATAGGACAAATACAAGTTCTTTGGTTCCCCTACCTCCTCATGCTCAAGGAAGGCTTAAACAAGGCTTGACACTTAATAGAACTATTGATACTTTACCTATATCATTTAATCAAAAATTCACAATATTACCTCAGAGTCTGGACTATTATCTTTGTTTTATGAATGAGAAAACTATTAGACAAATAAGCTACATTCATATATTAAGAGTGGTTAATTTAAGCAGATAATAATAGTTGCTGAATATTATGTTTGGAGTAATTCAGTGATTGAGGATCAGACTAATTCTAAACTGTGCTTCTAAATCTGTAAAATGAGAAAACTTGACCTAGACGATCTCAAGTTCTCCTCCAACTCTTACATTCTAGAATCTCTACTAAATTTAGGAAAGGGAAGAGAAGAAAGAACAATAAGTCTTTTTACATCTTCAGCCATGTGTCACATGATGTATGAGGCATTTGTCTTTTAATTTTCACAAGAAACTTGGTGAGAAGGGTGTCAGAATACCCACTAAAGAGAGGAGGAATGAAGATCAAAAAGGTTGAATGACCCAAGATCTCAAGGCTTGCAGTCAGCAGATCTGGAGTGTTAGTGCTCTATCAGAAGACAGAACCAACAAACTTTTCTCTACCTTAAAGCCAGATGGGCCCTCTGACAAGGCTCATGCTGCAAAGACTACTTGTTTCAGAAGCTGGGTGATTATTGCCTTCTGTGAGTCATCCTGCAGCTGCTCTGGGTTTGGGAGGCTTGGGAGTCCTTGCTGGGCTAAGAAACCTCATTGTAAAAGGAAAAAGTCTCAAATTCTGCTAGAGAAAATTGAATGCTATAAACTGGCATGACATGGCCAGGGTCTGTGAATCAATGCCAAGGACGTCTCCAGACCAGTAAATTTCCTTAGCTACTCCTACTGTAAATAGCGGCCCCCTGACGTCTTCCAGTGAGGTAGTTACCTGCAACATGTTCCAATAGCACTTGGGAAATCTCTATTACAGCAACCATCCCCCAAGACTGTAACTGCATGTTTAATATTTATCTTCTTTGAGATGTTAAGCCTCTTGAGGGAAGGGATTATATTTTGTTACCCGTAAGCATTAGTTGTATCAACTCACCTAATGATGGGTGAGCTGGGTAGCCTACCAGAATTAACAGGTCCAGAACTCACTGGGTTCTGCTAATTTCTCCTTTCCCAGATTGTGGCACCCTTTACTGTGTGGCTCTGCAGCATATCACACCACACTGTGGATTTATGGAGGTTTTCTCAGAATTCTGTTTTTTTTTTCCCCTGGAAAGACTGATGTTCACCCTTTGGTGCACAGTGTCCCTTAAGCTAGGCTTAATAAGAAGAGGATAATACTGAAGTATGGGTCAGCTAGGTTGTAGTTGACATTGATAAGAGGTCAGTGTTGTAAAGGCGTATCTCAGGGCCATAGCGGGTACTTTTTGCGGGGGGAAGGAAAGAGTCAGTTTTAGAATAAGTATCCAGGACATTTGAGAGGTAGGTAAGCTGAAGAGCCTGGTTCAGGTCCATGTCTCTGAGTAGAGATTAGGTCCCAAGGTAGAGCTTTTACACAGTATTTGTTCCATGCAGTGAGTCTGAGAGTACCAGGGTACAGTGATATAAGCATGGATACTCAGAAGATTATAAGAGGTGCTGCTCTCTCCGCCATGCCTTCTGCCAAATATCAATGTACTTGGCTATATTCCAGTGACTATAATGAGATCTTGCATCTGTAGTAGCTGTCACTCCACGTGTAGGGTTTGCTGGACTCTGATCAAGTAGTCCTGTACATCACTTAGGACCAAGATTCTTAGAGTGAAAACGGAATGAGGAGGCAGCCAGCAAGTAGCCCTGAATCCCAGAGCACACAAATCTCACCTCAGGACAAATGAGGTAATGAACATGAAAGTGCTCTGTAAACTACAAAGGGCTATAGAGATGTGAGCGTCTTTATGGTGAATATCACACGTAATCTGAACAGAAGTGTTGGAGCCACCCATGTTACACAATGCAATGTTTGAATAATAAGCCCACTGCCTGGGCTGATATTGTGTGACTCTTAAGCACAGAAAAACCAAGACCAGGCCCTTAAAGTTTTAGTTGAGCCTAGAAATACAAGTGATCATTCAGCTTCATCTTCGCCTCTTTTGGGTTTTGAAAGAAATGCTGGCTGTGTAAGGAAGGAGACTCGCGAAAGGAATATTCCAATGAAGTCAACCCAAGGATGTTTGAAGCTCTTTCTTCCTCTCCCTTATTTGTCATGGCTTCAGCCCTCTTCTTAGTCAAGCTTTTTTCTTGGCAAGCTTCCTGGGATGAATTCTGTCAAAGGTGGATGAATATTGTAATATTGGATTCCTGTAGCCATAGACAGAGCCCAGGGTCCACACTGCTGTTCATGTTTGATCTCCCATTCAACTTTCTGGAAGAAGCTGGCTGAACTGAGGATCAAAGATTTCTCCACTTGCTTCCCCTCCTCCCCATGACAGTTTCAATGCCAGCAGTTTAGCACAGCAGCAAATTAACTCCTTGACTGATCATCTGCTCAGAATTTCTCACATCTTACAGAAAGGGCAGCTGGACTCAAGATTTGCAAAAGGGAGAATTTTTATTGCAGCTTGAATATATCTGCAGGTGAAGATATAGTTCAGTTCTCATTCCTGCCAAGGGACCTCCCAGGGAAGCCTGCTCCTTCTAGCTAAGTGATTTTGCTTGCTAGACAAAACTCTTCGTAAATAATTCTTCCAGAAATATGAAGAACTTGTATGATTCAACTGAAACATCTTGGTTTCAGACTGGAGACTTAAGAATTTTTAGCTATGACTTGGGTTCTCCAGAGAGGAAGCAGATTCCTGTACAAGAATCACATATCTAATCAGAGAATTTTATTTTCTTCTAAGAAGATTTAATTAATATTCTACCAATTAATTGTGTTACCTCTTACCCCTCTAGGCATCAGTTTCCAAAGTCAGATCATCATTTGAGAAAAAATTAATTCTCAGTTTCCTATTATATGTCTGGCACTGTGCTGCTTTCACTTCTAAGAGCTTGAGGTCATGAGCAGTGCTCCTCAGTCCTTGATATGTTCACCCGTCACCTGGTGATCTTGTTAAAATGCAGATTCTGATTCAATACATCTAGAGTGAAACCTAAGATTCTGCATTTGTAACCAGTTCTTGTGTGGTACTGATGCTGCTGGTCCTGAGAATGCACTTTGAGTTGGAAGATACTGGAGGAACTAGTGTTCTTGTGTAGACCAAGTGAATTTTTAACAGAGTTTAGCATCAGTTTAAAAGGAAGACTTGTATAGAACAGAGAGAAATAGAATGATTCTGATTGAAGGAGGAGAATGTGGTAGAAGTTCTTTATATCTAGCTGAGGAAACTGAGACCGCAGCCGGTACAGCTTGAAGCCCAGAGCAATGAGTGCTTTCTTGGGATGCCTCTCGCATTCTGTGGATGAGGATGGAAATGTAGAGAGACGTCATTGAAACAATAAGGATAGGACAGAACATAGCTCTGCAGATAGTATTTTATTTGTGAACTTAGCTAGGCCACAATACTTAGATATATGTTCAAACACCAGCCTGGATATTCCTGTGAAGATGCTTTTTAAGATGAGATTTATATTTAAATAAACAGGGTTTAAATAAAGCAAATTACCCTACATAATATGGGTGGGCCTTGTTCAAGCAGTTGAAGGCTTCAAGAGGAAACAAACTGAGGTCACCCAAGGAAAAAAGGAATTCTGCATCCGGGAGCAACATCAATGCTTCCCAGTTTCCTGGCTTGCTGGTCTATCCTAAAGATTGTGAATTTGCCCACCAAATCCATAATCTCATGAATTAATTCCTTAAAATCCCTCTCACTCTTTCCCTCCTCTCACATTCTTTGATTCCATTTCTGTGGAGAGTTCTAAGTAAAACAGTTCCTTCAAGCACAAAGGATTTTCTCAAAATAAAACATTCTCTTCCTGCTTAAGGTAGCTTGATCCTGCAAATATGTGTGATTTGTGATCTGTGCATGGTCCTAGTGGCTTGAATGTGTGGAGAGCCCACATTGGCCCTTTTGCCACACCTTCTTTTGTTGTAGTGAAACATGAAATCCAGCCTAGATCTGGACTCAGGACTTCTGAGTTGCTATCTCTACAATTAATACCCTGAAACTTGAGGACAAATCAATCTCCCTGGCTGGGCTTTGGTGTCTTCCTTTATAAAAGAATGTGATGATCTATATCATCATTCTAAAGATTATTTTCTGAAGAATATTAGGATACTTTGGAAAAAGACCTATCACCAAGTAAGTTTTAAAAATGCTGAGTCATGACGAACATTCATTTCGAAGCTTTGAGAAGTCTTGTAACGAAGAAGCCTCCTTATTTTTTCCCCCTCTAGTTTATTTGATGTCCAAATGCTAATAATATCTGTAAATCAAGCAAAGATATATTTTGGGAAATGTAATTCTGTATGGTTGTTGTGGTCTACTTCAGCCCTCAGATTATTTATTCTTTTCATATGATTCAAAGACAGAAGCCAAGAGAAAAGTTGGTCAAAATCTTTTCCACAATACTTGAAGGGTGTCCTGCTTTTTACATCCTTAAAATAGGAATTTTAATAGAACTTACCACATTGGGTTCTTGTAAGGATTAAGTTAAATAATGCATGTAAAGTACTTAGCACAGAGCCTAGCACCTAGAAGACAGCCAATAACATTTTTTTTTCAACTATAAGCCAAAAATGGCCATATTTGTAGAGTTCAGATCTAAGAGTAACTCAGGCATTCAATCCAAACCAAACCCAAATCATTTAATGCTTGGATTATTTCACTCTGGGTGAGGGGTGACTTCCAGGCATTTCAAAGCTCTGACATCTCTCTGGCAACACAAGGGCATTCTGGAGCCAAGATGCTAATGATTTAAGCATTAATAAATCCAGAGATAGGTCATTCAATTTTCTTTTAAATGCTGATCATAAAAGAGGGGAGACTATTTGGGTAAAGATATACTGAAAGTTTTACTGATTCTGAAGGCTTTGAAACATTCGATAGCAACTGACTAGGGCTAGTACTACACTGAGTTTTCTCTATCAAATATGCCCCACTGTGCTTGGAGGGGGCATATTTCAACCTTGAGAAATACCCCACTTTCTCTCTGACCCTAAAAATACTTCAATTGTTATGTTCTGCTTGCATAGCCCTTCCATCCTATCCAAGGGTTTCCACATTTGTATTCTCCTCTTTGACCTCCCAAAACCCACTGCCTATTTAACAGATGTGGAAACAGAGGTCCAGAAAGAATGATTTGTTCAAAACCTCAAAGAGAGTGGGCCAAGAGCCTGGACTAGAAATGCCACCTCCTACCCCCAGTACTGGGCTCTGTCTACTGGACCTCTTCCCTACACAGGTGATCCACTGTCTCAGGGACACAGCTCTGGGATGTGAGCGCTGGCAAATGGGATGCAGATTGGTATGCAAGCTTGGTGGGCTCTGGCTAATCTTGCAGGGAACCCTTCAATCTGAATAACAATCAACAAGATTTTAAAGAAATTTGGGCCAATTTCCTGGAAGTCTATGATTAATCTAATTGCTGGGTTTTCCTCTGTTTTTGTCTCCCACTGTTAATTTCATTTATTTTTCTCTTTCTTCCCCGACACAGACTGCCTTGTCTCTCTAGGCGGTTTTGTCACTGTTGTTATTTGTCCGTACATAGTTTATCATTGGCAATGCATTCAATGGGAGTGTTGTACTCTATGTTTGGGGAAGGAGAATCTTTCAATAGAGACAACATCACGCAGCGGGGAGAAAGAGCACTGGGCTGCATTTCAGAGACCCTTTTTCAAAGCTGTGCTCTGTGGATACCTCCCTGGCTCCTGAGATACCATATAACCACAGAAACCTCCTGCTTCTCCTGGCCTCTCCCTTCATTAAAGTCTATCTGGGATTACACAAAAAAACTCTAGGGGCTGCACTATGCTGCCAGCTGGTATGAATAAAAAAAGTAGTTAAAAAATAGATTTTGGTCAAACATAATAGAAAATGCGTCCTTTCTTCAAGGGGGTTTGGTTCTCTAGACGAGACATCAGAAGGATGGGAGACAGTGATAATGTTCTCAGAATCAAGTGGACAAGGGCATTCTAGCACTGGGATTAAGACAGAGGTTGGGGAATGAGATGAGGAGGGATGGGAAGGCAAGTGTCAGCATTGGCCATGACCATACCCTCTGGCAAAACCCGAGTGGGGTCAGAGAGGCCTGGATAGAGATGGGGCCATGCTAGTTCATCCCCTGGGTGAATGAAGAGAATGAAGAGGGAAGCCAACTTTTCTGCTGCCTGTGTTTCTTATTTTGCATGTACCAAGCTTGGAAGCATAACCAGTGACTGGTTTTGACATGGGAGACCACAGATGAGCAACTGGTCTCACCAAACAGCATCAGAAATGGTAAACTCTGGGGATAGCAGAGTCACATGGCTACTGGGGATTAGGCACCAAGGAGAGGAGAGTGTGAACTTGATTCTAGGTCAATCTGTCATCGGAGTCATCTGCTTCCCACCCTGCGGGCTTCCTGGAGAGAGGCGCATGAGTTCAGCCAAAGTCTTGGTTCTTCACCCAATTTGATTCCTACTCAAAGATTAAAGTGGCCCTGTCAGTGACTGTCTTGGAAGCCTACAGCTGTCCTTTCTCACCAGTCACCTGCCGGAAGTCTGGAGAGGAGGTATCATGTACTTGGCAGATAACTCAGGAGACAATAATAATAAGGTCTCATAATGTTGGGCCCTTAACCTGTGCCAGGTATATATCTGCCTTATCTCATTGTTCCTCACCCTGAGTAAATACTCTTGTAACAAATATTTATTTGATTATAAGAACCAGCTACATGACTTGCAAGGCCTGGTGCAAAATGAAAATAAAGAGCCCCTTGCTAAAAAGAAAACAATGAGAATTTCAAGACAGAAAGAGCAGAGCATTCAACTAAGTGCAGGGCCCTTCTGAACATGGGGATGCACAGGTCACCTGGCCATGGAACCAGCCCTGCTGATCACTACACCTGTGATGTAGAGGTGCTAAGTAATTTGATGACAAAGTTAATAAGCTATGGAACCTGTAACCTCTCTCCAGTTAGACAGCTGGGGAAGGGACGGATCTTCCAGCCCTGCCAATATTCCCCTATGACAGACAACTCCAGGGGGGCTGTATGATCCCACTAGAGGGGTCTTTGCCTGGTGGAGCTAAGAGCATTGTTCAGGAGGCTCAGTGCATGGCCCCGGGCCCCAGCTCCAAGGCTCTGGAGCCAAGACGGGACTGCTGCACCCTCCGGCTCTAGAAGCAGCAACTTCTGCTGGACCATGCTTGCCTCACCTAGAAACTATAGCTTTAAAAACAGCAGCAATAGCAACGAGCAAAGCAGCATACCTAGCCTGGCTTGCTCAGTTGGCCTCCCTCGGAGCTGGCGAAGGGGAGGCCTGTGTCAGCCGACCTCCCACTCACACGGGCCAGGCTGCACACCTGGCTGGCTTCCTGGGTCCCAGTTGCACTGTCTTTTGCCCTGCAGACATTGACAGGGACTGTGTCAAGATCATCTATTTGTTTCTCTGGGGCTTCTTGTCCTGGGATCCCAATTTCTCTTCTACATTTTCACTCAGGGGCCCAAAGCTTCCTGTACCTCCACTTTTCCGAGATGTGGAGATGTGGGAGCAGGCTGGGCTGTGGGCTAACTCCTTCACCTGTCACCACATGGCAGTTTGCACCTTCATCCTCAGAAGCCTAAAAGTGAAACTGTCATCAGAATCTCCCCCAATTAAGACTCAGTGACACTTATACAGGTGACCAGTGCACAGTTACAAACTGGGCTACTGTGTGAGGTCAGGAGGCCATCTCGGCTTTGTCTGGAAGGGGAGGGATGTTTGGCCCCTGGAGAGGTTATTGAGAGAATTAACCCTATATCATGGTGGGCATGGGATAACAGCATCGAATGAGACAAATGTGGCCCCTTCCCTCCCAGAGTTTCTAGTTTTGCAGGCAACATAGATAGCAAACAAATAGTTTAATAATGAATTACCTAATTATAGCTGTGATAAGGAATGGGAAACACGAGATGAGGTGAAATTATACACAGAGATGGCCTGGTCTGGTCACAGGGGTCACGAAAGGTCTGCAGCAGTGACATTAAGCAGAACCCCAGGGAAGAACAGAAGTTTGTCGAGTACGCGGCCTGAGGGAGGTGACTCAAAGTTCTCACACAGGAAACAGCACCCCTAAGTCAGGAATGTGCCTAGCCTTTGCCCCTGTGGTGCCAGCGAGGGTTGCCGGGAGAAATGCTGCTACCGAGACTGCCTACTTTGGTTGAGAAGGGAAAAAAGAAGGGAATGGCCAGGACAGAGAAGAAAAATGAGAGAAGAGAGGCCAGCAGGGCTGAAGTGGAGGGCAGAGTGAGGAGAAGGGGCAGAGATCCAAGGGGAGATATAAGACAGTTAGCAACTGAATTCTTAAGTCGAACCCATGGGCCAACTGTCAACTACAGGAGAAGATGCCAGGCAGAGCTTAAAGCTCCCCGTTGCCTCCCAGGAAAGGTGCTCCCAGCCCTGCAGCCATTTATCAGGAGCACACCTGATTCCTCTGTGGCAGCCAGGACAGGCAGAGGACACTCATGCTGAACTGTGCAGCCCTTTCAGGGCTGCTCACCTTAGGTGAAGATGAAGAGTGGTATTGCAGAGGTGCTGTGTAGGCCGCTGGAGAGAATGCTTGTCAGGTGCCTAGCATGATGCTTAGCCTATAGCTAAGCATTATTTGCTATTCTAACATTCTGGAGTGGAAAAAAGGAAGTTTCGGAGTTAGCATGACTCAAGTTTGAAACCTTGTTGTCCCTGTAAGTTTTATGATCTTGAGCTGATTACTTCACGTTAGTCCCACTTTCCCATCTATAAAAGAGAGGTCATAGGACTTACTAATGCAAAGATCCATGGCTCACAGTTAAAAATCATCCCTTCCTCTTCAATTGCTTTTAATTTCTCAATCTGTTTATAAATTCAGCCTATTCCAACATTTGAGGGAGTGAGGGTCTCCCAGCAAGCAGGACGCCATCAGCCCACTATCTCTTCTGAAGGACCTTGGATGGAGGCTGGAAGATGAAGAGCTCCCATGCCTCCTGCTGCGGGTTGCAAAGTCTGTTTACATGTCTCATCTCAGACTGCTCTCAGAGAGGGGCCTGGAAGTAGAAGACATCACTGCATTTCCTGGAGAAGAAAACAGCTCAGAAAGATCTATTTATTCCTTCAAATCATTGAATCTGACCCCAATCCTCAACTCCACCCAGGACAGCACACCCCTTAGCAGCTGCAAAAAAAAGTTATGCTGGGGTTTACAAAAACCCAGAAAAAAAGTTAAGTGAGGTTCCTTGAATGATCCTCCTGTGGGGACCAGTTTGGAGTAGATGTGGATCAGGAGAGGTGGTGGTGAGGGTGTGTGTGTGGGAGGTGTGCCAGAAGGGCTAATGTACCCATGAGGGAAGAGGGAAGGCAGATCCCAATCAGAGTTGTCTGTCACAAGGGGTAAAAGCCGGCCCCAGACACTGTGCTGGGCCCTTCTCTCCCTCTCCAGCAAGAGCCTTCCTTCCTGCTAACCCCAGGGGTTCTGCTCACCCTCCCACCTGGGCTCCAGCCAGCCCAGTTCTGCTCTTGCCAGGGGCTGGAGTGCTGGTGGCCGGCTCCCCCAGCTTGCCTCCATTGGCCTGAGTGAGTCCTAGCCCGCTCTGGATATTAGAGCATTCTCTCATTTGAAAGGCTCCTTTATTTTTAGTGCTAAATCAACAAAGCTGTTACTGTCATTTTCCATCAGACCGTCATCTTCCACGGATTCAAAATTACACTCAGCTGCAAACTATTGACACTCCTCTTAACAAAAAAATGGTTTTAATAAATCTTTACATTAGCCTATGAGATAAAAAAAAAATCTTTACCATGAAATATACAAGTGTATAAGTGTTTTATGAAAGTTTTATTAACTTTACAAAAGAAAAATTGGCAGTGGACCATGAACATCCTGTACTCCTAACACGTGGTTATAAATTACATGTTCTTTCCAATAACATCTGAAAAAGAGACTGTAATTTAAATTTCAAAACCACTTGGCATACCTACTATATAGTGCTGACATGAAGTAAAAGGAGGAACTAGAGAGGCCCAGACAAAGAAGGGAAATATAAAGACATCCTTAGCTAAAAAGCTGCTGATGGGTACAATCCCCCCTCCAGCTGGACAGGGATCAAGTACTTGCTTGTCATATCATTCAATGCACTGTTCAATCTGGGATTCTTCCTTTCAACAAAAAGAGAACTTAAGTGCTAGTAATCATCGCTTGCAGAACTTTATCTCCTAGATACCTTCTTTATGTCAGGATTTCTCAATGACCGCTGCCGCTGGCAGAGAGATCAAAGTTGTTATTAAACACAAATGCAAACCCCAGCCCGTGCAGGAGGTGAGAGCTGGGATGCTCCCTCCCTGCAATGCAAGCCTACCACCACCTGAGTGGTTTTCCATTCTCCGTCCCCACTTCTAAGGCTTTTAAGTCAACTTCCTATAGGGTCTGTCCAATACCGGGGGTTTGGGCCCAGCTTTTCTTTGCAAGGGAGTGCTTGAGTGTCAAGAATATTTTGGGACATTAAGGCCACCTGGTGGGATGCTTGGCGTTTGAAGAAGCCCTCCAGAAGTGAGCAGATGGCAGGGATCGGGTGGTAGCCTGTAAAGTTCACTGCTTCGGGGAAAGCAGATATGTCTCGGCATCTCAGCAGCACTAAGCCTGCCTTCCAGGGGAAAGGAACCATTTGAAAGTCATGCAAACCTGGATTCAAAGACCAGTTTTGCTAGTTACTAGCTGCGTGATTCTGAGCAATGTCTGAATGGTGGAAATGGTTTTCTTTGGTGTTCAAGCTCAAGATTTCCATAGCCTGAAGAGCGTACATCTGTAGAAAATGTTAGGAAGAGGTATCAAGGTTTCATTTAAGTGGCGAAATTTTCAGTTTTGACAAAATCTCAGCCTCTAAGAGTGTGGGGGTGCCAGACCAGACAGCCCAGGCTGGGAGCTAGAAAACAACGCTGGGGAAATCCTCCTGGTTTGGTGGGTGGATGGCACAGCAAACTTCAATAGCATTTCTATATAAAGAGCCAGAGCCCAGGTATCAGAATATCTTTCCATGATAGAAAGAACTTAAATTGATTTCCACTTAGATATAGGATATTTTTATGGTTTTTATAGAAACACTTGGGGCAGGAGACCCCTGCTCACACACCCTGCTCTGCCTTTCACCTTGGTATGTTTAATTTTTTGAACCTGGTTTCTTAGTTGTTGGTCTCATTTATTGAAATAAACCAAGGAATAAATCCCTGTGCTGGAATGACCTTGGAGACAGATGTGGGATCTAAGAGGCCTCATTTCCCATCACAAAAGGGAAATATGTACCCTTAATGGAAAAGCACAACAACTTTTGACCAAATAAATTATTTTCTTCCAGTTCAAAATAAGTGATGGTCCTTACAGAGTAGAACTTGCCCTCCTTCCAAATGTGTCAAAGGAAAGTGACATGTGTCTTCGATGTAGAATTACAAGGACATCATGTTAATCTGCTGGGGTTGCATCGCCCTGGATGAGAAGGCAGCCAGACGCCAGGGGGTGGGGAACAGCTGTGACTGCGTGGAGGTCACACTTGGGGACTGAGCAGGAGCCGGCAGTGGCTGGCCAGGGCTGCCCAAACTTCATTATGTAAGAAAAATGCACCCAGTAGCAAGATGCAGAAGATCTGAGAATCGGTGAGAAAAGTTCATTTGGACTGACAGGAACTTGATTAATTTCGAGCCTGGTGTGTTGCTCCTGCTTCCCTGAATCGGTCTTCAGAATATTAATGAGACTCTTGAGGAAAAAATGAAGCACAGGAGATGTACCTGGAGTCACAGGCCACCCTTCCTGATGACAATTGCAACAACAATAGTGACAACAGTCATGGTGATGTAGAAAAAGGCTCACGTTTACTGAGGGCTCACCCTGCACCAAACACCGAAGCTGCTATGCAGAATCTAATTTCCTGCTTACAACAATCCTCTGAAGGAGTGATTATGTGCTCTGTTCTCCAATGCACAGATGAAAACGCTTTGGCACAGAGAGGTAAAGTAAGTTGTCCAAAGGCACACAGCCTGAGGTTTGGACCAAGTACAACCTTTCATATTCCGTGGCCTGGTCAAACTGGAATACCCACCATGTGTGCCCACCTGCGGCCAGGGTTCACTGGATGTGACTTCTAGGCCTGACTACCATCTCAGGATTCAGCTAAGCATGTAAAAATTCCGATTGGAAGGCAGGATGGAAATAGACACTGATTTAGGGTGTATGTCAGGGCGTCTGACCCTGGGATAGGTGCTGACTCCAGGGGCTCCTAAGGTCAGGAAAAGCCTGGCAGATGAGGATGTAGCTTTATCCCAGCTATAATGAGAAGGCTGGCGTGTTGGTGATGGCACACAGCAATGGGGCATAATAATCATAATCTGAGAGGGCTGTTGATGGGCAGGAAGCAGCCCCTGCCACCAGCCAGGACAGTAAATGGGAGGGAGAAGTCAGGAGTTGGAGAGATGAGTGGAACTCCTTGGCCTGGGACAAGTTGGCCAGGAATAGAGAGCCCATGTCCTGGGCAGGGGTGGGGGGTGGTGGGCAGTGGTTGGTGGCAGAGCAGATAGCGATCACAGAGACTTAGAGCCAGGCTCCAAGGCCAAATGCCAGAGTCAGACCCAGACTTCATGGTGTAGGGCTGAGATTCTGTAAGCATGGGACATCCCCTTCCATTGCTAACTTTGCATCCCCTGGGGGAGGTGCAAAGTTAGCAATGGAAGAACTGCAAGAATAACTCGTCTCACGGACTCTGAAGCCAGAACCCAACAAAACTCTGCCCTCATGCATTGATGCTCTCCCTCCCTCCCTTCCTCTCACCCTGCATGTGTTCATTAATGCATTCATTTGTAAGTATTATCTGAGCAACTGTTCTGTGACAAATGAAGAAGGAGACACACGAGAGCTTCCAGTATTAGGAGACAGGCCTCTAATCAAACGTATATACCAAGTGAAGGGTCATGATTCGGGTTTAGACTCAGGGCTCTGGAAACCCAGAGGAGAGAGCATTGAATTCTGCCTGGAGTCATCTAGGGAGGCTTTCTGGAGGAGGTGAGGGACAATTGAATGAAATCTTGGCGCTTAATGATTAACCAGGTAAACACAGAGCAAGGAGCATGTTAGTCATAGGGAGGAAATAGCTCTGGCAAAGGTTCAGAGGACAGAGAGCATCAGGCCAATTCAAAATTAGCCTGAAACCTGAGTGCAGACATGTAGGAAAAGGGGCCCTTCTTATTTTCAGGGAACATAACAGTTTGGAGTTCCATGAGCTAATGCGTGAATCCAGATCATTCCACTCCCAGTGCCCTGCTCAGCCTGCCCAGGTTAGGCAGCTGGGTGATGTTGTACAAGATTCTTTGGCTGCAGACAGACCTAATGGGATCTCAAAGCTCAACTATTCCTCCACCAAGAGCCTTAGAAACTGCTTACTTCCTTAAGCTCAAGGTCATCATTAATTAAGAAAAAGGGAAGGCTTTTAACACTGGCCTCATGTATTTGCCTGAAACATAAATAGAGATTTAAATCAGATGATGCCGCAACTGATTAACTTGTTAGTGGAACTTGTCCATTTGTTCCAGGGAAGATTGGGATGATTGCACAACCCAGGGAGATGGGAACAGGACTTTGGGACAGGGATCCCCATTAGGAGGCTGAGTCAGTAGTCCAGGCGTGAGATAATCAGGTTGGAAGTGGTTGAAGTGCAGAGGAGGGAGTGTGTACAGAGAAGATAACACTTATTAAACACCTACTGTGTGCCAAGAAATACACTAGAAATTTGATTTACATCATTTCATTCAATCCTTGCCACAACCCAATGTTCCATGTACATCCTGGAGAACATGGTAGCTGGATGGAAAAAGGAGACTGATGTTTATTCAGTGGCAGCTGATAGGGACCGATTGTTTTCCGATCAATATCTCACATATTGTTTTTATACACACACACACAAAACACATATACTCATAGCAATTCTGGGAGAGCAATGCTATACCCATTCTGCAGATGAGGCAGTGAGGACCTAATAGCTTTCTGGAGATCACACACACACCTGCACAGCTGGCAGGCCCAGATATTGACCTCAGTTCTTCTTGGCTGCAAAGTCTGTATTTTCCATCTCACTGGGTGTCAGAGCAAAAGAGGAGCATCCTGCAAGAAGATATTTTTCCTCCCACAGTCACTTACTCATTTTTAACACTTTCCCAGGTCTCACCTTATCATCTTAGGCCCCAAATGACCCTCTTCCTCGTCTCAAGCTCACATAGTCAACACGACCTCACAGCTGGGTTGGGACAAAAGACACCATTTAAAGATTGACTGTCCAAGCACATAGTGGCTTTTCTGGGCTCTCGTTAGCTCCTCTTTCTCCTTGTGACTGATTTTCATGTTAGGGTTGGTAAGGACAGTGGGAGCTGGGCTTTTGTCCTTAGGAAGAGCAGAAAGGAAGGAAGAGGAGGGAGAAGGCAACCTGGTTTGAGATGTGAAACACAGATGTTAAACTGTTATGACTCTCCAACAGAGGTTTTCAACTTTCTATTTTCAGTACTTTATCTCTCTCTTAAAATACTACTTGAAAGCCCAACATATAAATCTCTTGTTGCATTAGGTGTGGCCCAAATCCCTGACCACTGATATCCCCCATCTTACTACCTCCCAGGACCTCAGAGCTTCTTTGAACCAGTTTGAAAACCATGGATCTGCTCTGTGATGCCAGATCCAGACTTTGCAGTATGTGGATAATTACTGCACAAGGAAATAAGAACCCTCTTTCTGCAGGGCTGCCTAGGTCCCTGATGGAGTGAGGTTATCCTGTGTACCCTGGATTTAGTTCATGGCTCTCCAAAAGATAAAGGAAAGAAAAATGAACTGAGCACCAGGCATTTTGTGAACACAGAAACATGCCCCATTATTTTGTATAAAATTCTCTTGAGGGGGGACTTCTTCAGCCCCCAACCTCATTTCTCAGAGGACTTTAACCTATAAAGGGTTAGGTAGCAAGGCTCAAGAAGTGGTCATCATAGGAGTTCAAACTGTACCCTTTTATAGAATGAAATGTGCTCAATCTTAATCCTGTGCTAAGTGCTTTTTTATGTTAAGGAGGATGCGGAAGGCACCCAGGATCTGCAGAGCTTCAGGGTCCTTTGTTACAGCACCAGAGATGTGAAAGGGACAAGATACACACAATATGGTGCCATGTAGAGAGCACTGGGGTGGGAGTCAAGAGATTGAGACTCTAGTCCTGGCTCTGCCCCTGATTTGCCAGACAAGGGATCTCCCCACTCAAGTTGTAGGCCTGGGCACAGGACAGTGTTTCGGAGACTTGAAGTTGCTGTGAACAGGTGAGGGGATTTTACAGGGTTGACTCCAAATAACATCATTTGCTAAATGTGTTTCTAATGAGTTAGCATCATTCTAATGCCAATAAACTCCACAAATAAAAAAGACAGGGAGCCAGAAACACTTGCCAGCTCTGTGATTTGGGGTAAATTACTCAACTTACCCTTTTTGATGCTAAATTTCCTCCCTTTGAAAGCTCCATGTCACAGGGCTAACACAAGAATTAAAATGTGCAAGGTGTTGAATGCAGCCTGGCAGGCAGCATCTGCGTAGTACTTGGAAGTCTCCTTCCTCCGCTTCTCCTCTTCACTCTGTGTATGCTAAAAGAAATTGCCAAAAATGGTAGCTCCTTTAAAAAAAAAACAAAAACCAAAACAACAAACTCCTATTCATGCTTCAAAGCCTTTTTAGCAAATTCTCTTAGAACCCCCCAAACAGAGCTCCCATCACCTCCAAGTCATCTGGGGATTTTATGCTTGCTCTTAATACTCCCTGTTATAACTTCATATTTTACGTGTTGTAACTACTTACATATTGTAATTTCCTGCTTTTATGTCCATCTTCCCAGCTAGTCTGTGTACTCCCTAGTTGGACCCTGGCACATATGAGTGTGCTACACACATTTGAGGAGTTGCATTCATAGTCAATAACCCCTGAGTAACTCCTACCATTCCACGGATGACTCTCAGCATTCCATGGATGACTGGGAAAGTGAGAGTGGCCTCCACCTGAAACTTGACAATTCATCTGATCTGCTCTCCAGAAGAGCCCTGTACTGGTAATTCCCTTTTGTGAAAAACAATTCTGCGGGGTCCTCAGGGAAAAATCTTTGAGGGCATGTGTATGTGTGCGCAGACGTGTGTGTGAATGGAAAATTCTCTGCTGTCATTTTATTGGCATTCAAATTCTTGGGCTTTTAAGAAGGAGGCTTTTGCTCTTTTCAATGGCTGCACTCAATATGATGGAAACACGATAAAATGCTGCTCCAGGCCAAAAAAAAAAAAGTTGTTTTTTAATTTTAGCCTAATTAGAGTAACAAATGTCCCCATGTCAGGACTGATCTGCCAAGAATGCTATAAAGAGCAAGAACTTTGGAATCTACAATATTGGGCTGATCTCAGTTCTGAGCTCCGAAGCAACATGCTCATGTGTAGAACTGGGGCTGGGGGCATCTGCCTTGCAGGTTTGTGGAAGGGACAGGGGAGGGTTGGATGCTGCAGGCCCAGCAGAGCGCTGCACCCCTTTTCTATCTCAGGTTACCTCATTGAATCCCCAGAAGGTTCTATCGTGTAGCGTCATCCTCAACTTACCCGGTGGTGTTAAACTAAACTAAATTCAGCCTGAGGATGACTCTGTACCTTAAGTCCCTACACAATGAACTGCAACCTAACTTAAACGATTTAAAGGTGCACCTTTTTGTTATGAGTAGCTAAGTCTCAGCCAATCACAGCAGCTGAGCTTTACACAGGCATAAGCTGTCAACGAATCAGACCACGTCCATGCGGGCAAACGCGAGCGCTCACCAAGGAAGCCGTTTCTCTACCTCACTTCCATTTTCTGACTCTGAGGGCTTCCTGATTTGGGAATCATTTTTTGCTCAATTAAATTTTGTTAAATTTAATTTGTTGAATGTTTTTCTTTTGACACTTGGAAGTGTACACACGGTGTCCCCACAGGCCGCAGAGCTGAGCTAGGAAGCCAGGATCTGGACCGCAAAGCCCATGGGAAATGTGTCCTGCTGTCCTGCGGGAAGTCTGAAGTTTCTCCTTTAGGTCTGTCTCTTCAGCTGTAAGTGGACTTGCTGCAGATGGCCTCTTAGCCAGCACTCAAGTGCTCCCTTGGCTGCGCCTGCTCCCTGAGTTCAACAGGAAAATCTCTGGGAGTAGACCATAGGATAAGGCCTTGTTTTAAGAATCTACTTTGCTCACTGTGGAAGTGAGGCCTCCCAGACTCTCCCTTTGTCCTCATCATGAAATGTACAAGGATCCAAGAGGGGAAAGTAAGCACCTGTGACTTCTGACGAGTATGGAAGAGGCAGCGGTAAAGCTGCCCAGACTGCCACACGGAACACCGCGGTTGGGTTTCAGGAGCAGCCTCAGCTGGGCAGTCTCCTCCCCAGAAATCCATTCCCCAAATCCTCTGAGGAGCTGGCGAAATGAGTAGTAGGTACCAACTGCTGCTCCCTGCTCGTTCCTCAGGGTGGCGGGGCTACAGCAGGTGGTGGCACTGAAATGTGCTGCTTGCATCCCCTGAGGACAGAGGTACTTAATCCTGCCTTAGATGTTCCCTGAGGATTTTGCTCTTCAGCTTCTGGGGGCTGCACGCCCCAGGTCACATCTCCTCCCTACAGGCACAAAGCTCATGTGGGGCAACTTGGTTGGATCCTCCCAGCTCCAGGGCTGTGACATCAGCTGAGGCGCTGTCCCGCTGTGGCCCCGGCTTGCTTTCCCCCCCAGTACTGCCAACCCAACAGCCTTACACTCTCTGTCCCAGAACTGCTCTAAGACCAGTGAGGCCTTGGGTTGGGAAGGTTGAAAAACCTTGTTTTAAACCCTGTTTTGTCACGAACTTTTGTGACCTTAGGCAAGTCTCAGCTTCTCTCTGGGCCTTCAAGTACAAAATGAGTGAATGAACAGGTTCAACCTTAATGTTTTTTTCAACTTGGACCATCCTTGAGTTGAACTGAAACCTGAGCTGGGTCAATCCCAAGAGATCTGGTCTCTCCTGGGTGGGGGACCAGGTGTGGCTATTTGCCTGTGGCTGTTTCAGGTAATTCTGTTGTTTCAGAGTAATTGTTCATAATGTCCCTTTCCTCAGAACTATCTTGGTTTGAATGATAAATTTTTTGTTTTCCTACTTAAGACACGTTGGACATGAGGAGTGGGGGTGGGGCTGGGAGGAGAAAACATGGAGTGAAGTCAGAGGGTCCAAACTGCTGTCCTGTCTCATCGTGAACCTCAGGACTGCAGATTAGGCAGCTCCATCTATCTCCTTTGTGGTTCCTTTGTTCCCTGGGATCTGCAGATGGAGGGCTTGCAGTACAGCCAGCCTTTATGGGACAGTGAAGAGTTAATGCAGCTTGCTGGGCACCAGACAACAGCCTCATCAGCAGGCCCTGATTCTGATTAAACAGCTGTGCGCACAGAGGTATGGACTATGTGTGTGTGAGTGAGCGAGAGGGAGGGTGAGCAAATGTGGGGGAAGGTGTGTTTGTAATTAAACACGTCTCAGAATACATGGGGTATGAGTACGGCTGGGTACAGGTAGGCACACAGGTGTCCCCGTGTGCACCGGTGTATATGTGGGATATGTCCACACGAACATGCATCTTTGAAAAGTAATGTATACATGGTACGTGTAAGACTATGTATGCAAGTATGTGTATCTGCAGAGATATATGATCTATGTGAGTTTGTGAAGCATTTTGAAAATTAAAAATTAAAATGTATGGTATGGACACAAGCAGACGGCTGGGCATACACGTGTGAGGGTCTCTGTGAATGAGAAGAGCTGGGTGCGGTGGTGATGTACGTGGGCATTTATGGAACCGTAAGGCCATCTAAGGCAACCTTCCCATTCAACAGATCACTGGGATTCAAAGAAGTGACCTAAGATCACAGAATTACCTTTGAAGTAGATTATTATTCTATGTCCCTCGGTTCCTCACTCCCTCCTGCCACATGACCTATAGAGCAGGAGAGTGGGCACAGTCTGTTTCCCTACCACATTGCAGTTGGCCTTGACCACAGGACTTGCTTTGGCCAATGGGCTGTGAGTGGAACTGAAGGTGACAGGTAAAAACCTGGCGGTCATCATCTGGGGAATGTGCTACAGGGAAGATGTTGCTCCCAGGAAGGGGAGCGGTTGGTGGAACCCCATGAGTGTAACATGCAGTCTGGAGTCAAACCCAGCTGATCCTGAAGGCTGACGCAGAGCTGCCACCAGTATGTACTTGTCAAGTCAAGGTCAATCTGTATTTATGTGAGTGTGATAATAAATGTTTGACGTAAGCTGCTGAAATTTTGAAGTAGTCTGTGAAGGAAATAACCAACTAATAGTGCTTAAGGCAGTGGTTCTCAACCTTCCTAATAATGCTGTGGCCCTTTAATACAGTTCCTGTGGGCCATGACCCACAGGTTGAGAACCGCTGGATTAGGGGGTAGACCCTATGCTTCAGTTCTTAGGCTTTGTGCGGTCACCTAAGCATCCTATCTGGATGGTGATTTAATTCACCTGGTTTATAGTCTGTGCTTTACAATTTCTAAAAGATCCCCAGGTGACTTGAATGTGTGGCCAAGTTTTGAGACCCCTGTCCTGCACCATAGGAATGGGATGAAAGTGGTAGGCCTAGGTTTGATGAAGCTTTAAGTGCCAAATCAAAAACTTTGGGCTTTATTCTAAAGTGACATGAGGATCTTGAAGGGTTTTAAGGAGGATAAGAACATGTTTATATGCATGTTTTTAAAGGATCATCCAGGGCATTCTGGAATCCAGGCTTTTATCTGGCTGTGCTCCAGGGTTTCCTGGTAGCCTCTGTCTGATAAGGGGTGGGATATAGACTTATACCTGGTCACTCTTTCTGGCTCAGGACCCATTCTGAGTGCCCAGTACACTCAGGGTGGTCCTGCTGCTGCTAATGACTGTCTCAGACTAGAAGAAAGAAAAAAATCAACAACTTCTCTTGGCAACCCCATGGCTTCTGCCTAACCCAGACCTTATCAACTTGGCTTGGAATATCACAGACCTTCCACTGCCCACTCCCCTTCCATAGGCTCCTTCTTCCCGGTAAAGCACACCTGATCACATTTCTGCCCTGCCGTCCAGTCAGCTCCAGCTCCTATTGTCTCTATGGTAGGCTGACATTCTCCCCACCTCAAGGGGTCAAGGCCCCTTCTATTCCAGCCTGTACCTGTCTGTCCAGCTTCATCTTCCACTGCAACCCTACAGGGCAGCCTCAAGATGAACTTAAACCCACCTGCAATTGCCTTCCTCTGTGCTTTTGAACACACCAATCTCCAGATGATTCTCCTCCAACATTTCCACCTGTCAAAGTCATATCAGACCTTACAGCCTACTTAAGGGTCTGGTTCTCCATGAAATAGTCCTGGACTCCATGGCCTCAGACAGAATGACCATCTCCTTGCTCAGAGCCCAAAAGCTTTCCCTTTGTTCCCCTCTCGTTTTCCACACAGGCAATTGATATCCTTTGTGAGCCCCAGTGATCTGGGACCCCAACTCTCCCATTTCCAGCATCTCTGCTCCTGGCAGTGCCAGGCAGGAGATGCCAGGCAAATACTTGCTGAGTTAGCCTGAATTCCTTGCCCCAAGTCTGGGCTGAAGGGACAATAAGGGCAATGAGGCTGGCTCAATGCCTTGGAGAGAGTCTCCCACCAGCAGTCTTCCTCCTCTCTCCCTGCCAGATTCTCAAGGATGCTCAGCCTTTGCTCTCCTCAAGGGCTTGGAGACAAATACATTTCCCAGAATGCTTTGCCCTCCTTTATCAGGACAGAGACTGGACCACTGACAGTTCTCTGGTCCACAAACCCAATGTCCTGGAAGGTCATAGGCTTTATCTTGTTTATGTCTGTGACTTTTCCTGAGGCTCCTCACTTCTTGACAGTGTCACAGAGCAGGCCTGCTGCCTGGGATGTGTCTGGAAATTGGCCCACTCCTTCAGGGACAGGGAAGAGCTAGTCATCAAGGCTGATGGGGCATTCCAGGCCAGCTCATGTCAGTCTGTTTTTTACAGAACACTGGCTCTAAAGCTGGGGAGAGTATAAGCACACAGCATAGCACTGAGGGTAGGATGGAGCAGGGCAGGAGCTAAGGGCACAATGCACCTTATTTCTTCTTTGATTACCTGTAATGACTAGCTCCTGAAAGTGGAGATATTTGGTGGGGCTGGGAAAGGAAGGGACCAAAGGAAAAGAAAAGGAACTCAGAATTAAAAGTTCTTGCTGGGTGCCTGATGCTAGAGAAAATAGTGAGTGCAAAGGCCCTGAGGCAGAAGCATGCTTAGTTTGTTTTAGGAACTTGAGGAAGCCAGTGCAACTGGAGTGGATTGGGCAAGAAAGAGAGTGTTAGAAAGTATTAGGAGTTAAGGTTGGGAAGGTAGAGGAAGGCAAGTTCATGTAAGCCCATGGTGGGGATTGTGGCTTTGACTTTAATGGGCAATTGTACGACCTGATTGACTTTCCTAAAGGATTATCCTGGTTCCTTTGGGGATCATAGTTTCCTCCTTCCTTTACAGTGGGGCTCTTTCTTCTGTCTTATTCCTACCAGTTTTCTAATATCTCCCATGGCACCTCGCACAGAGTAAGCACTCAGTAATTATTCCTCAAACGTGTTGGCCAGAATTCTGTTTCCCAGCTTTTTAAGGCTCATGATGATTGTTGGAGGCATTGCATTTTTCACCCAGATGGACACCTTGTCTAGGAGTTTCTTGTCCTGAGGGCCCTGATCTCCAGATGTTCGATGGTAGAAATTGGCATATTGTGCCTGCTGTAGCTGACAAAAGCACAGGTGGATGTAATGCTCTGCACATCTGGTACCCACATGTCTCACCATGGACTTGAGAGTCAGCCATCTGTGAATATGATATAGACAAGCGAGAGAAATGGGAGTCTTCAGTGCTAGCAGCAGATGGTGGGCACAGGTGGATTTTAGGATGGCCTGTGGCCATTTTTCCAGAGTGACCTGGGTGTCCGAGCCATGGCCAATAAGCAGAGCTTCAAGCCCAGGGCATCTCAACTTCCCCAAACACTAGCTCAAGTTTATATAGTTAGCAGGATTCTGGGTACCTAATTTCCTGGGCCTTAATTTTCTCATCTGTAAAATGGGAGACATTTGAGCTGGAAGGACTTAAAAATCATTTGAAAGACCTTATTGCACAACTGGGTATAGGTATGGTCTGGATGAATCTTCCCTTTCTCTGGGCCTCAGTCCTCTACAAAGTAAGAATGATGGCAGTAAGAATCTCTTCCTCTGAGCACAAAGCAAAGCAGTGTCCTTTGGACCCTCTGGCTGGCCCCCTTCTCTCTCTGGGAATAGACTGTGCATTATACTTCAGTTGGTTTGGAAAATTATTGACTTCTTTTCTGTTTTCTCTTTTGCATCCTTCCCACTTGTGAGGACACCCCTTTTTAAAATGAAAATGGAGACTTTCAGGTGCAATTAACACATACTGCAATTTGTAAACACAACATTATCTAAGCTATTTTCCCCTCAAACTTCTATTCAATTACAAGCATGGGCAACATTGCAGAGGCCTATTTTAAGCATTGGAGCCTCCAGTACATTTTGGTGATGTTCTTTTAAAGACACGGCAACGTGCAAAATTCTCAGATGTTTGCTCAATGCTTTCCATGTCTTTGAGCTGAGTGAGGGAAGAAAGTGTCAGTCAGATTCCCCTGGGGAAGTAAAATTTAGAATGGAATGTTTCATACAGCTCTATACTAATAGTTGCAGAAAGAAAGTTGTTTTTTTTTTTTTTGAGACAGTCTTATTTTGTCACCCTGGGTAGAATGCCATGGCATCATCATAGCTCACAGCAACTTCAAACTCTTGGGCTCAAGCGATCCTCTAGCCTGAGCCTCCCAAGTAGCTGGGACTACAGGTGCCCACCACAGTGCACCTAGTTTGCTGGTCTCAAACTCCTGAGCTCAAGCAATCCACCCACCTTGGCCTCCCAGAGTGCTAGGATTACAGGTACAAGCCATTGCACCTGGCCTAAGAAAGGTGTTTTCTTCCTGAGAATGGAGATAGAGATTGAAATCGAAAGATTCCTGAAGGAGGAGAACACGTTGGGGAGAAGAGGAAGGAACTGGAGGCTGGGAGAAAGTTTGCCTTTGACCTCATATGCACCTGGGCTGCTTTTCCCTTTAGTCATTTCACTTCATCCCTACATACCCCCTTAGAGGGACGTAGTTCCCAGGAAACTGAGACTCCAAGGAGTCCCCATCTAAGACATGATGTATCCTACACTTGGATCCAAGTTCCTGTCCCTCTCTCTTCCCTAGCTGGCAGACAGCCTGCAGAGGGCCTCTGCCACAAACTCTGGCGCTGGACAGCTGCTGATTCAGCTGGAAGACACTGGGCAAGCCACTTAACCTCTCTGCACCTTGGTCTCCCCCTCTACAATGGGGTTATGACTGTAGCTGGCTCAGGGGGCTGCTGAGAGGATTAAAAGAGCTCACACATAGCAAACCTTAGGGCTGCTAGGTATATACATGCTTGGCCCGTGATAAGCGCTACACAAAATTAGCTCTTGTTCAGATTACCCTGACCCCAGCTGAGCTGGAGCTGTTAGCTTGGAAATACAGAGAAGTGATGGTGGCATTATTCTCACCTTGCTTCACTGTCAAAGCCACCCTAAGGTCCCAACCCACCAAAGTCTTGTGTCCTGCTGCATCTTCCTCAACTCCACTCCCTTCCTTATGACCTGGGAAGGTTGTGCCTTCCTGCTCTTCACAGGTTCCCTGTATCATTCAGTATTAAGCACGAACCGGGGAAACCACTAAGGATTTAATCCCAAGCTTGCCACTTAACATCTCTCTTGACTGTGAACAAGTTTCATAAGATTTCAAGGGCTTGATTTTTCTATCTTCTCTAGTCCACCTGGAAATGAAAGGCTTTCCCTGTGGTGCTTGAACCAAACCAGAGGTGGTTGCTTTGTCTTTTATGAGCATGATGATCTTGGATCTTTAGTCTTAAGGAAACATAACTGGAGTGGGGGAGGGATAGCAGAGAAGATTGAGCCAATCTCTTCAAGGGAGGGAAGAGAGGTCCAGAAACAAAAATGGCTTTCCCCAAATCACAAAAGCACAGGGGATCAGCATGCTAGATCATAAAGAGTAGAGGATTTGGAATCACAGGAAAAATCCTCCAATTTAAGCTTTTCTACTTGTCAATTATGACTTTGGACAAGTCATTTAACCCTTCTGGACCTTGGTTGCTACCTCTGTTGAATGGGGAGATGAACACATACCTGGCAGACTTATATTTAATGAGCTGACATAGAAACTTTATGGCACAGAGTGGGCTAACTCTTCTTAGTACTCCATAGGGTTATGGAACGCTGAATGAGATTATTTCCTCCCACTCCCCCTGGCTAACTTGTTTTTTCCTGAACAATTGGCTTTTAGTAATGCCTTTCAGGGGCAATGAGAGCCAATCTCCACCCAGAGTCCTGGTGGTCCTGGGTCCTGGAGGTTGTGGTGTGTAGTGCAACAGCCCCGCTAGCCCTGTCAGCAATGCTGTCTCTACACCCATCTGGTTTGGTTCTCATCTTTTTTATAGAGAGGTTAGGATGTTCCCATCCAACATATTTCATGTTTTAAAAATAACACAAAAAAGTCTTTCCCTGGATATTCTGTTAATATTAATAGCAGTCACCACACCACACCCCTAGTGGAGGCCAGGGCAAATGCTCTCTTGGAAGAGGTATGTTTCCAAATTCCTTTATTGTCAGTGCTTGGCTAGGAAAGCATGTGGCTCTGCCTTAAGGAAAATGTCTATGTTCAGCTTCCTTTTCTTTTCCTGGGTGTACACAGATGTGTGCACCTCCTTTAGGCCCCACCTTCCCTATCACTAAGACCCCCACTGGGGTATGTGTTCACCGCAGGTGTGTCTATTTCAGCAGCTTGGCACTCTTCCTTTAACAAAAGCAGAAGAGGCTGTCTAAGTTGGCAGGACCCAGGCATCTCAGAGTTGAAATGTCTACCCAAATGCCTTTGGCAGGTTCCAGAACCTGTATTTCGTTCCTCCCAATATGACAGATACCAAGAGAAAAAACTGAATTTGCTTTCAACCTCGAGCTTCAATGATATTTGTGAAAAATAAGTATTTTCAGTGAACATTTCTGAGAGCCAGCCATAAGCAAGGATCCACTGGCAGAATTCATTTAATCCACAGAAGGACCTGGCCCTCTGCTGAGCACACATTCATGCACAGAAATGTGATTATATCAGTAAGCAGTCTTGTTCAGAGCAACAAAATCAACTCTGGCTGATGTAAATTGAAGGGAATCTATTGGAAGGATAACAGGAGCTTAATGAATCAATGGGAAAGTTGCAGAACCAGGCTCAAAAATGAGCTGGAACCAAATAATGCAGAATTAGAAAGTACAGGTATATTTTCATAGGAATAATTGGATCACAGAGCTGCAGGGATAAATGAACTATGACCACCTCTTTCATCTTTGTATTATTTGCTCAGAAATCAGACTCCTCAGAGTGAGAATCAACTGGCAAAACTTAGCCATATATCTGCCCCATGTCCGTCAGAGAAGTTCCCAGTGACCCCTTTGGCTTCCATGGTGGGAAGTAGGCATCTGGATTTATCATTCCATAAAGATTGCAAATAAGAGAAAAGGAAATTCTCCAAAACTTGATATCTGGTTGGAATGGAATATCGAAGATTTGCAGCCAAAATAATAACAGTTATAACAACAACAACAATAATAAAATAAATCTTCTACTTACTTTTCCAGTTTAAAATGTGTGTGTGTGTGTGTGTGTGTGTGTGTGTGTGTGATTTTGAACACCCAATCATTCAACAAATGTTTTCTCAATATCTCTTCCAGGAAGGTACTAGTTACTGGGGATGCAGTGGTGGAAAAAAACTGAATCTTGGGGGAAGAGATTCCTCAAGGGACCCGAATACACCACGGAAGGCATCAAACCCAGAGTGCCGTGGAGGCATACCTCTGTTCTTCCTGAAATTGTTCAGCAAGACTCCCCCAGGGATTAAGTGACACAAACCAGATTTTGAAGCCCTAGAACAACAGGAATAGAAATGGATAGTAGGGTTGAAAAAAGATTATATTTCTCTGTGGAATAAGAAACTTAGTTTATCAGGATATAGAATCCTGGGCTGAAAATTATTTTGTTTAAAGTTAAAGGTAGATGACCATTCTCTTCTGGCTTGAAAATGTTTAGCTGGAAAGTCCGCTGTCACCCTGATGGATCTGTCTGTATGTCAATGGGTGCTCACTCCTGGCTGCTTGCAGAATTTTCTCTTTCATTTGACCTTGTCCAAGTTCATGTGTCTAGGAGATGCTCTATTTGTATTAAAACAAACTGGGAAAACAGTGGTTCTCAACCTTCCTAATGCTGCAAACCTTTAATACAGTCCAAAGGGGTCACGACCCACAGGTTGAGAACTGCTGATCTAAAAGGAGTGTGTCAGAATCTTTGGTGATGCTTGGAAAATTTTCAGTTACTACATCCTCCAGTAGGGCTTCCATACCTTTGGAGTGCTCCTCTTCTCTCTCAGGGATACCTATAATTCATATGTGTGAATGCTTTATAAAGTCCCAGAATTCTCTAAGTGATTGCTCTGCTTGTATTCTCCTCTTTCCTGCCTCTTTGAATTACTGAGTTAGCTCAAAAGCCTTATCCTCTGTCTCTGAGATTCTTTCTTCTCCATGGTCTAATCTGTTATTGATACTTTCTGCTGCATCTTTAAGTTCCTGAAATGATTCCTTAAGCTCTGATACAGCACTTCTAATTGCATCATCATTCATTCATTTCTTGGGTCAATGTTTGGATTTTCTTTTGGTGTTTTCCACTTTTCCTTCAAATCCCTTCATCATTTTTGCCATCCATACTCTAAATTCCCTTTCTGTCATTTCCATAACTTTTTTATAGGTGGGATCCTCTATGGTAGCTGCCTCATCATCCCTTTGGGGATTGATCTGTTCCGGTTTTTAACGTTGTCATCATTTCTTTTGTTAGTTCCTCCTCGTGTTATGTGTGTTTTCTTCATTTACTTCCTTTCCCTACTTTCTCCTCTCGTTCCTCTGTCTCCTTCATTTTCCTTTTCTCTGTGCTTGAGTGTTGGAGTGGCTCCTTGGCTCCCAGAGTCTCTTGCTATCTCCTGTGCCCTGGCAATGATGTTTCAGGGTGGGACAATCCAGCAAGAGGCTGCTGGAGTTCCCTCACCCCGATCCCACTGAGAGTGGCTGACAAGCAGATATCTCTAGTTTGCCATCTTGGAGTCATTGCACATAAATGAAAGCCATAAGTAAGATGCAACAGAGGCATTTTTTTGAGTGATCTGATGATCTATGTGCATTTCAGTTGCCAAGGTCAGACTCCACTCCAAACGTAGCTCTTGTTACCCACGCAGGAAGAGGCAAACCAACCCAGAAGTCTCAGGAACTTCCTTTGTATCCTACCTCCAGCTGCGTGTTGGACTATCATCTCTATCTTTCCCCAAAACTGTCCCTCCTGTAACCATGGCCCAGGGCTGGGATGAGGCCTGTTGGGGCACAATGAGGGGACAGAGAAGAGGCATCAGGGGTTTGGCTCCTCCTCTTTCCTGTTTCCCCCAACGTCAGCACAAATCCATTGGCAACATGCTCAGTTTGGTCTTTTCCAGATAGGTTCAGAAGATCAGAACTCTCATTCAAGCTCTGGGCATCACCAAAGCTTGCATCTTGGGACAAGTTACTCCCTTTCTGGGTCCCTCATTCCCATCTGAGAAATGAGAAAGCAGGCCCATGATTGCTGTGGACCTTCCATTTCTTGGATCACTGTGGCTTTGCCTTCCTCTCCTTCCTCGTGCTGAATCTTCATCTCAGATTCCACTGCTCCTTCACCCTCCCTGGGGCTTTGATCTGAAGTCTCTGAGATCACTGAATCTCACCTACCTCCTTCAGAGAGCTCAGCATTAGCCACCTCCTGCAAAGCCCACGTGGCCTCCATGAAGGCCCAGAAGCTGGGACTGTCATCCCCTGCCCCCACCTCAGCCCACACAAATGTGTTCTGCTTCCACCAGCAAATTTGTTGGAAAACTTAAAAAGAGGTGGTTTCAAGGACAGATGAGGAACGACTCAAGGCAAGGAAAGAGCTGCAGAGACAGAAGTTTATTCTTTGCTCCCTGGAACCCTCAGAGCATTTGGCCCTGCCAGGGATTTCTGAAAGAACCTGACTCAGCCCCACCTTGGCAGAAACCCTTCCCTCCCCGTGCTCTCTTACTGTGTTGTGACAGATGCTGCTCTGATACCCTTAGTACCCAGCTCCCAAAGAAGAAAACAGATCACCCATCACTGGGTAATTACAGAGCAACTGAAAGGCCATTTAGCTACTGTGCGATAAGCAATAGACTATTTTAATAATAACCAATTACCATACATTATAGTATATCATGTGGCATTCCATGATCTACCGGGGTCTCACCTGCTCCTTCCTTTATGGAGCATTTCGCGGCTGTTCACACCTTCCTCGACAGAATTTGTGTCAGTTTCTAATCGAAATACGATTTTGGAAAGAGTTAGGAAAAGTTTGTAGAGGTTGTGTAAATTACATCGTGCCAAGTAGGAGGATGCACTCTGCCAAGTATCTCCTCTGACAGCTAGCTCTGCCATTACATTGCATGCTGCGGGATGGAGAGTGAGATTTGTTTCATGATCTGTGTTAGCCTTTCCACATTAAGGGAGGTGTAAACCCGGAGGCCTGCTGTCCAGGTGGACATGTGGGTGATTTGAATAGACATCTACTCTCTGCTGCCCATCCCTTCTCTGTCTGGGCTGTGTACTTGTTGCTTGTTGAGTAAGAAGTCGCAGGGCTGAGCATCCTGCCACATGGTCTGCCATGAATGCTACAGCAGACTTTTCCAAGGTCACAGTGGTTTTTTCAAGGCCAGGGAAGATGGCCCTCTAAGATTTCTCAGCTACTGTCTAAGATCTTCTCAGCCTGTACCCCTGGCCTATGCTGCCATCTTTAAATTCATTCACTTGGCCACTTCCCCAAGGCACAAGTCTGCCAAGGGGCCAGCCAGGCCAGTCCTGTGTGCAGTGCCCACCCCACATTCTGGTACCCATTGTATCTTTTCATGTTATGCCCATGCAGAAATGTAGCTATTAATCATTTCCTCCCAAGGTGCCTGGGTTTCTTATGAACCTTTTCAACCCTTTCCATATATACAAATACTTATGTTCCATCTCCAGTGGAACCTTCTGTTATGAATTCCCAGTTTATGAAGTTGTAGTGGTTTCTGTTTGGGGCAGGCCTTTGGTACTCTCAGGGTTCACTCTTCTGCCATTCTAAAGTGCACACTGTCAGATGCTGGGAGCCACATCCAATCACTTTCCCCACGTCTGCTTCAACCACCCAGGCTGCCACCACTCCTTTTCTCAAGTATTGAAATAGCCTCTTAACTGGTTTCGCTGCTCCTACCTTGCCCCAACAACCAATTAACAACACAGCAGCCAGAAGGATTTTGTTAAGAGAATACTCAGATCACTTCAGTTCTCTGCTCAAATATCCCAAATGACTTTCCATCTCATTCAGAATAAATGACAAATAGGGATTGTTTTAAAACTTCAGAATAGACATAAATGTCTTTTTAAAAATTCGGAATAAAAAAATAAAGTCAAAACTCGCTCACTACAAAGCCCTATATAATCTGTCACCTCTTCATGTCACTCTTCTCCACCTGCTACCTGTTGCCACTGTCCTTGTTCTTCTAGTTCACCTTGCTCACTCTATTCCAGTCCTACTAACCTATCTGCAATATTTTTGTAAAAAATGTGGCAGTTTTATTTTGAAAATTAAGAAAAATTGTTACATCTTCTGTGATGCTTTTTTATAATTTATAATTGCATTTATATGAAATATCCAGAATAGATAAATCTATAGAGATAGAAAGCATATTTGTGGTTGCCAGGGATGAATAGGGGTGGAGGAAATGGGGACTGTTTGCTTAAGAAATTCTCCTGCTTGCTCATTCCCCTACCTGCCCCTTGTATTAGCTCACCTACTGCTTTCATATTAGAATAGAGAACATTGTATTCTTGCTTCCCCATTCTTGTGATGCTTTTAATAAAAAGACAACAAATGTTATTCTGACTTTCACATTATTTTCAAAAGTTATATTAAAATGAAGTAGAATTTAGACTAGTCTTTTGAGTTTTGGGATGGGGATCTCTTAGACGTTGTAACAGAATCCCAGTCAAACCATGATATAGCAGAACAGGCAGATCTTAGACTAGGAAGAAGCAATTTCATGGGCTATGAAGACACATAGAGCTTCCAAGCCTGTCAGGGACTGAACTTAGGAGCTGGGAGATATCTGGACCAAGGCAGCTGAACATTTCTATGGGGGATGAACAGGAAAAGTGTTGGTTAAGTATTTCATGCCCCAATTAGGATGACTCTGGAATGGGAAAAGCTGGAGACACAGCCAAAGGACAAGAGGGGGCCCAAGAAGGAGCTGAGGAGCGGGAGAAGAGAGAACCAGGAGAAATGATAAGTGCCATGTGGAGACTACAGAGTTGGTGGCTTCCATCCTCCTGGGAAATGGGCCCACTCCAGCTGAAAACCAAAGGTATGGTGCATGGTAGCAGTGATAAATAAACTGTACTGTCTTAAAACCAGCTCAAAATCCCCTACCCCAAATTCAAATGACAGCTGGCTGCTCGCCATAGCCATGCTTTTATTTAAAAACAACCAGGTACATCTCCATTTTACTAAGGATTAGACACCATGCTAAGCTCAAGAAAGATCCAGAAAAGTATAAATTTCTCCCTTTTAGCAGCTTACAATCCAATGAGAAAGAGAAAACATACATTCATGGATTATTTAAATAATAGTTCAGAAAATAGCTTTGTGTGCTGGAAAGAACACGAGTTTGAAATCAAACAGATTTTGGAGGCGGAGCAAGATGGCGGCCGAGTAACAGCTTCCTTGCATCTGGGCACCGTGAGTCTGGGGAGATAGGACTCCAGGCATCTCTGGCTGGTGGGATCTGCCTATCATCACCCCTGAGAGGATACAGGGAGTCAGCAAGAGACTTCTGGACCCCAAGAGGAGGACTAAAACAGTGGAAAACCGGCAAGTGGTCACGTGTGTTCAATCCATCTAAACCTGCCCGCAACTGTAAGTTCAGTAGCAGCGAGACTGCAAACAAGAAAGATCTTACCTGTGAACTGTTTTGGTGTCTTTGGATTTGGCACTCAGTTGAACTGCCTTGGGGAGAGCCTGAGCGGGAGTGTGGAGAACTTTGGCCGTTGTCTAGGGCCCCAGTCTGAGCCGCTGAGCCAGACGGAGCTAATAGTGTTTGGCTGTGGGTCACAGGGAGCCAATGTGAGCGATCTGCCCCGGCAAGCTCCGCCCTCAGGGTCGCAGAGCTAGAATTGGGTGGGAGCTGGTAACCCAGCCACCAAGTAGCCTGAGGGCGGGGTCTAGCCGCCTTGCAGCCCTAACCCTTAGGGGAAGAGTGAGACCAGTTTTGGCACACTGGGTAAGTGGATAGCCACTTGAGCAGTGATTCCAGCGACAAGCACTTTCCTTGGAAAGCTTCTGCTCAGCAAGTGAACAAGTTCAAAGTGCCTTTTAAGTGGGCTGAAAAGAGATTTAGGGTGTCTACCTGCTGGGGTTTGAGAAATCAGCAGCCTCCAGTCGTATCAGAACTGTGATTAACTTCTCATACCTCAGAAGACCACGTGTTGCGCAGACAATATTCAATAACATATACATACTGCTTTGTTTTTGGTTGTGTTTTTTTTTTAATTTGGTTGTTTTGTTTATTTTGATGTTGTTGATGTTGTTTTGTTTTTTAAGTTCAACATTTTCCATACAGATCCTTTTTCTTTCTCAATTTTTCTAGTTTGATTATAATTTCCCATTGCTGCCTTTTTCAATAATTAGAACTTCATTTTTGCTAGTGTTTCTATAGCTATTATTTGGTTTTCCACCCAATTTTATCCCGTAAAGTTTTCTGTTTGCTTGTTTTGGTTTGATTTATAGCATTTTTGTCTTTCCTCTCTACTTGGTGGAGGTGGGGTACTGTGTCTGATCAGGTTAGCAAAGAGCTGCTGACCTCAAGGGAACCACCCAACTGGGCACCCCCAGAAGTTGGGGGTTTTTTAAGGTTGTGTCAAAGTACCCTACTGTACACCTATATTGCTCTGTCTCCTTCTTTCTGTGCCTCTCTTCTTTTTGTCAATATTCCTTTTACCCACCCCCTCTCCTTTCTCTATTTTTCTTTGTTTTTCTTATCACTCGGTCCTCCTTTCTTTCATCCCTTTTTTGCACTTCAACCTCCTTACCCTTCTGGTCCTGTAACCCTTAGTCCACAGGCACGAGAACTTAAAGAGCAAGAGGAAGTGAAAGGAAAATTAGGGCAAGGAAACAGATAAAAGAAATCATTCATGAGGAAGAATCAGCAGAAAACTCCAGGCAACATGAAGAACCAGTCCAGAACAACCCCACCAAGGGACCATGAGGCAGCTACTGCAGATGATTCCACCTATAAAGAAATGTTAGGAATGACAGAAAGGGAATTTAGAATACACATGTTGAAAACAATGAAAGAAATGATGGAAACAATGAAGGAAACTGCTAATAAAGTGGAAAATAACCAAAAGGAAATCCAAAAACAGAATCAAATAAGAGATGAACGATATGAAGAATATAAAAAGGATATAGCAGAGCTGAAGGAACTGAAACAGTCAATTAGGGAACTTAAAGATGCAATGGAAAGTATCAGCAACAGGTTAGACCATGCAGAAGAAAGAATTTCAGAGGTAGAAGACAAAGTTCTTGAGATAACTCAGATGTAAAAGAGGCAGAAAAGAAGAGAGAGAAAGCAGAACGTTCACTGTCAGAATTATGGGACTTTATGAAGCATTCCAACATACGAGTTATAGGAATTCCAGAAGGGGAAGAAGAATGCCCCAGAGGAATGGAAGCCATACTAGAGAATATTATAAAAGAAAATTTCCCAAATATCACCAAAGATTCTGACACACTGCTTTCAGAGAGCTATCGGACCCCAGGTCGCCTCAACTCTAACCGAGCTTCTCCAAGACACATTGTGATGAACCTGTCCAAAGTCAAGACAAAAGAAAAGATTCTGCAAGCTGCCAGGAGTAAGTGCCAGTTGACCTACAGGGGCAAATCCATCAGAGTGACCGCAGACTTCTCTAATGAAACTTTCCAAGCAAGAAGACAATGGTCATCTACCTTTAATCTACTTAAACAGAACAATTTCCAGCCCAGAATTCTGTACCCTGCTAAGCTAAGCTTCAAAATTGACGGAGAAATCAAATCATTTACGGATATACAAACATTGAGGAAATTCGCCACAATAAGACCAGCTCTACAGGAAATACTTCAACCTGTTCTGCACACTGACCACCACAATGGATCAGCAGCAAAGTAAGAACTCAGAAATTAAAGGACCGAACCTAACCTCCACACTGATGCAAAAGATAAAATTAAGCAATGAACTCTCACCAAATAAGACGAATAGAATACTACCACACTTATCAATTATCTCAATAAATGTTAATGGCTTGAATTCCCCACTGAAGAGACATAGATTGGATGACTGGATTAAAAAACACAAGCCATCCATTTGCTGTCTGCAAGAAACACACCTGGCTTCAAAAGACAAATTCAAGCTCCGAGTCAAGGGTTGGAAGACAATTTTTTAGGCAAATGGAATTCAGAAGAAAAGAGGAGTTGCAATCTTATTTTCAGATACATGTGGATTTAAAGCAACTAAAGTCAAAAAAGACAAAGATGGTCACTTTATATTGGTCAAGGGAAAACTACAACAAGAAGACATTTCAATTCTAAATATTTATGCACCCAATTTAAATGCTCCCAGATTCTTGAAACAGACCTTACTCAGTCTGAGCAATATGATATCTGATAATAGCATCATAACAGGGGACTTTAACACTCCTCTTACAGAGCTGGACAGATCCTCTAAACAGAAATTAAACAAGGATATAAGAGACTTAAATGAGACCCTAGAACAACTGTGCTTGATAGACGCATATAGAACACTCCATCCCAAAGATAAAGAATATACATTCTTCTCATCACCCCATGGAACATTCTCCAAAATTGATCATATCCTGGGACACAAAACAAATATTAACAGAATCAAAAGAATTGAAATTTTACCTTGTATCTTCTCAGGCCATAAGGCACTAAAGGTGGAACTCAACTCTAACAAAAATGTTCGACCCCACCCAAAGGCATGGAAATTAAACAATCTTCTGTTGAATAACAGATGGGTGAAGGAAGAAATAAAACAGGAAATCATTAACTTTCTTGAGCATAACAACAATGAAGACACAAGCTACCAAAACCTGTGGGATACTGCAAAAGCAGTTTTGAGAGGAAAATTCATCACTTTAGATGCCTACATTCGAAAAACAGAAAGAGAGCACATCAACAATCTCACAAGAGATCTTATGGAATTGGAAAAAGAAGAAAAATCTAAGCCTAAACTCAGTAGAAGAAAAGAAATATCCAAAATCAAATCAGAGATCAATGAAATTGAAAACAAAAGAATCATTCAGAAAATTAATGAAACAAGGAGTTGGTTTTTTGAAAAAATAAATAAAATAGATAAACCATTGGCCAGACTAACGAGGAATAGAAAAGTAAAATCTCTAGTAACCTCAATCAGAAATGATAAAGGGGAAATAACAACTGATCCACAGAGATACAAGAGATCATCTCTGAATACTACCAGAAACTCTATGCCCAGAAATTTGACAATGTGAAAGAAATGGATCAATATTTGGAATCACACCCTCTCCCTAGACTCAGCCAGGAAGAAATAGAGCTCCTGAACAGACCAATTTCAAGCACCGAGATCAAAGAAACAATAAAAAATCTTCCAACCAAAAAATGCCCTGGTCCAGATGGCTTCACTCCAGAATTCTATCAAACCTTCAAGGAAGAGCTTATTCTTGTACTGCAGAAATTATTCCAAAAAATTGAGGAAGAAGGAATCTTCCCCAACACATTCTATGAAGCAAACATCACCCTGATACCAAAACCAGGAAAAGACCCAAACAAAAAGGAGAATTTCAGACCAATCTCACTCATGAATATAGACGCAAAAATTCTCAACAAAATCCTAGCCAATAGATTACAGCTTAGCATCAAAAAAGTCATTCATCATGATCAAGTAGGCTTCATCCCAGGGATGCAAGGCTGGTTTAACATACACAAGTCCATAAACGTTATCCACCATATTAATAGAGGCAAAACTAAAGATCACATGATCCTCTCAATAGATGCAGAAAAAGCATTTGATAAAATCCAGCATCCTTTTCTAATTAGAACACTGAAGAGTATAGGCATAGGTGGCACATTTCTAAAACTGATTGAAGCTATCTATGACAAACCCACAGCCAATATTTTACTGAATGGAGTAAAACTGAAAGCTTTTCCTCTTAGAACTAGAACCAGACAAGGTTGTCCTCTGTCACCTTTACTATTCAACGTAGTGCTGGAAGTTCTAGCCAATACAATTAGGCAAGACAAGGAAATAAAGGGAATCCAAACGGGAGCAGAGGAGGTCAAACTCTCCCTCTTTGCTGACGACATGAGCTTATACTTAGAGAACCCCAAAGACTCAACCACAAGACTCCTAGAAGTCATCAAAAAATACAGTAATGTTTCAGGATATAAAATCAATGTCCACAAGTCAGTAGCCTTTGTATACACTAATAACAGTCAAGATGAGAAGCTAATTAAGGACACAACTCCCTTCACCATAGTTTCAAAGAAAATGAAATACCTAGGAATATACCTAACGAAGGAGGTGAAGGACCTCTATAAAGAAAACTATGAACTCCTCAGAAAGGAAATAGCAGAGGATATTAACAAATGGAAGAACATACCATGCTCATGGACGAGAAGAATCAACATTGTTAAAATATCTATACTTCACAAAGCAATCTACCTATTCAATGCCATTCCTATCAAAATACCAACATCGTACTTTCAAGGTTTGGAGAAAATGATTCTGCGTTTTGTATGGAACCGGAAAAAACCCTGTATAGCTAAGGCAGTTCTTAGTAACAAAAATAAAGCTGGGGGCATCAGCATACCAGATTTTAGTCTGTACTACAAAGCCATAGTGCTCAAGACAGCATGGTACTGGCACAAAAACAGAGACATACACACTTGGAATCGAATTGAAAACCAAGAAATGAAACTAACATCTTACAACCACCTAATCTTCGATAAACCAAACAAGAACATACCTTGGGGGAAAGACTCCCTATTCAATAAATGGTGTTGGGAGAACTGGATGTCTAAATGTAAAAGACTGAAACTGGACCCACACCTTTCCCCGCTCACAAAAATTGATTCAAAATGGATAAAGGACTTAAATTTAAGGCATGAAACAATAAAAATCCTCCAAGAAAGCATAGGAAAAACACTGGAAGATATTGGCCTGGGGGAAGGCTTCATGAAGAAGACTGCCATGGCAATTGCAACAATAACAAAAATAAACAAATGGGACTTCATTAAACTGAAAAGCTTCTGTACAGCTAAGGAGACAATAACCAAAGCAAAGAGACAACCTACACAATGGGAAAGGATATTTGCTTATTTTCAATCAGACAAAAGCTTGATAACTAGGATGTATAGAGAACTCAAATTAATCCACATGAAAAAAGCCAACAATCCCATATATCAGTGGGCAAGAGACATGAATAGAACTTTCTCTAAAGACGACAGACGAATGGCTAACAAACACATGAAAAAATGTTCATCATCTCTATATATTAGAGAAATGCAAATCAAAATAACCCTGAGATATCATCTTACCCCAGTGAGAATGGTCCACATCACAAAATCTCAAAACTGCAGATGCTGGCGTGGATGTGGAGAGAAAAAAAGAAAAAAAAAAAGAAATCAAACAGATTTCAAATAGATTTGGACCCTAGATGCCCCATTTACAGAGTGTAACATAGGTAAGTTTCCTAAAACCTCTAAGCTTCCAGTTCCACACCTTAAAAAAAAAAAAAAAAAGGGAATAATAATGGCTACCACCCTGGGGCTGGCATATAGTGGATGTTCAATAAATGGCTGTTCTTCAATAATGCAAGGTCTTTATGCTGCCAATTACCAATCAAACAGGTAACCAACAAATTCCTGTAATAGTTCAGAGAAAGAAGAGTTCAGGGTCCTTGGTGGGCCTCTGAGGGAGGAGATGGAGCTATCTGCAATAGATAATTTTAACTGTCAACTTGATTGAGCCAGAGTATGCCCAGACATTAGGTCAAACATTATTCTGGAACAAGTTTCTGTCAAAGTTTTTATGAATGAGATTAGCATTTGAATCAGTAGACTGAGTCAAGCAGATTGCCCTCCTTAGTGTGGGCAGATATCATCCAATCAGATGAAGGCCTGGATAGAGCAAAAAGGAGGACCCTCCCCAAGGTGAAAGAATTCTTCCTGCCTGACTATCTCTCTGACCAAGCCTGGGACATTGGCTTTTTCCTACACTAGGACTTGAACTGAAATTTCCACTCTTCCTGGGTCTCAAGTCATACTGGAGCCACACCACTGTCTTATCTCGGTTTTCAGCCTGTCTGACTCAACCTGTAGATCTTGGGACTTGCTAGCTCCAATCATGTGAGCCAATTTATTGTAATAAATCAATCAACCAAATGGTCGCATCTCTGTAGAATGCTGACTAATACACCACCCTTAGGGGATGGGTTGGGTTTGAACAGAGAGAAGAAGAGGGAGAGAAGGGCAAGAGTAAATGAATATGAGTGAAAATCAATTGGATGTGTTCATAAAAACTGTACGATTCTGACTGAGCAATAATATCACTACATTCATAAAGCGCATATCATATGCTAGCCTTTTCCTGCACTGTTTCACGTAACCCTCTGAAGAGTCTGATGACAAATGCTATCCTCTTGGCATAAAAATTCTATTCCCATTTTATAGATGGAGAAAGCTAGTCACAGGGAAGTTGAGAATATTTCCCCAGCCTCTACTTTTAGCAAGTAGCAAGATCAGGGGCCCAGGAATCTGACTGGAGGCTATATACTGTCAGTTGCTACAGATTAGTATTTGATACTGTTGAGTGGATGAGACTGGATAAAGTTGGTACAAACACAGGTGGGTCTTAGATGCCAGACTAAGTGAGTTAGGTAATTACAGATCTTAGACCCATCTTCCCCATTCTGCTGAGAAGGAAATTTAAGTTCAGAGGTGGAATGTGGCTTGTCAGATTCACTTAGGCCAAAACTTGAGCCAGAACTTGACCTTGGCCCTCCATTCAGTTGTATCAGCAGCAAAATCGACTTGCCTGGCTCAGGGAAGACTCCTGAAGGAGATACACCATGTTGTAGACCTCTCCTAGAACTGGGCCTTTCTTGGGGAGCTTTCCTGCTACAGGTGCCTTGAGTCCAGGGTCATCCTGGGAAAGCCAAGAGAGGCGTGTGGCCATTGGTCACTCACTATCTAAGGCTATGACTTGCCATGTCAGTTCCCTCTCTTCATTCCAGTTTTCCACTCTTGCAGCTGACCTCCTCCTCTTTGGGACCATTGCCCAGTCAGCCTCAGTCCCAGCTCCCACAGTCCCAATTTTTGCATAAAATGGGACACATGATACCAAGTATAGATAAGCTCCAAACAAGGCTCAAGAGTCAGTCCTGTCCTCAACTGTGGCACTTCAGGTCGCTATCACTGAGGACATGGGGGGGACTTAGCCTGGTCACCTTGGTTGCAGCTTGACACTAATCTCAGGGCCTGTCACCAAGTAGTTCCCATTCCCATTACCTTGGCCTGACTTACTGACCATTTCACTCCAGCCTGGGAGCAAGTGTTGATCCTGGTATTATTTTCTGTCAAGTCAGGGTTCTCTGAATGGTGGACCAGGCACTGTCATTGGTGCACAGCTTCCCAAGGAGAGTACTTCAAAAATGACAGTCGTGATATTCAGCAGTGAGGTATGTAGCACTTTTTCTAGGATGAGTTCGTGAACTTAACTGTCTGACTTTATATTTCTGTCCCTTTGGGCCCACCCTGAGGGCAGGTCTTGATTCCTAATGATGACTCAGGTATAGTCTCTGAGTCATCCTGGAAAAGAAACAGTCTCACAAGCAAACCATTCAGCACATTGATTAACCATGTACATGTGTGTCAGATACTGGCAATATAATAATGAAAGTGACAGACCGCGTGACTACCCTCAACAGAGCTGAGAGTGCAAAGTCTATTATAGCAGACAAGTAATCACAGTCCAGCAGGCAAGTGTGCAACAGGGAAAATGCTAGTTGCTAAGAGGAGACAGCAAGGGCATGACATGTGGCCTGGCCATTAGGATTGTGGTGAGTCTGGCTGAGAATGGCTCCCAGAAGTAGTAATGTCTGAGCCAAAAAATAAATAGTTCTCTAGGCAATAGGGAGTAGGAGTGAATGCAAGTGGTGGGGCTGAGGCAGGAGAAGTGGGAATAATTCCCAAGCAAAGGGAATCCTCTACACCTGGTATAAGAAGATAAGGGGAAACTCGTTGTGTGAAGGAAACAAGATGACAAGCGGGAGGTGACCGATGCACCTGGAGGTGCGGTCTAGGACTGGATTGTGGAATACCGCGTAAATCATTTTAGGGAAGCTGGGATTTATCCTGTGACCTTATAGGTCCACTAAAAGATTCTAAGCTGAGGAATAACATGGTTAGCTTCGGAACTTAGACAAAGAAGTAAATGTGACAACAAGGATAGGGACAACACGCCAGGGAGCTAGGGAGGGGGTGATTCCTTCTTCTTGGTTTGAGGGCCACACTAGAAATTCATCCTAGGAGCCCAAGGCACTCCCTCCAAATGCATTTCTGGTTCTCGGCCCAGAAGCAGGCCCAGAATTAAGGCCTCCCTCGAGCCTGACTTCTGGCCACTTGGCTGAACTGAACTTACAGCAGGTGTCAGACCTGTCCTAGAGCCCATACCCTGCCCTGCTACCTCTTGCTGCTGGCAGTCAGCTTGGACACTGCTCTTGCTTGTCCTGGGAGACATCCTCTCCCGACCAGCACCTGGCTAGCCCCATGCTGTGCCACAAAACACATCCAAGCTTCAGACCTTTCTAACCAGCTTCATTCCACAGTAACCTCATCCTTGACTTCCAATATGATAGGTTAAACCAGTGGTTCTCAACCTTCCTAATGCCATGGCCCTTTAATACAGTTCCTATGGGTCGCGACCTATAGGTTGAGAACTACTGGGTTCAACCACAGCTGGTTTAAGAGGGTCAGATCATGACAGGGCATAGGAGTGATGCCCTTAAAGAAACACTCCTCTCACCACAACCTTTACAGATTCTAGATTAGTAACTGGTGACCTTGAGCAAGTTATTTAGTCTCTCTGTCCTCAATCCCCTCCTAAATGAATATAATAACAAGACCTGCTTCATAGCTTCATCATACAGATTCAATGACTTAGCCCATATAAAGCTTTAACAAGTCCCTTTTGTTTAAAAAAAAAAGAAAGAAAACTTAGATATTATTGTTACTAAGAGCAGTCCCCTCCTCCTGGAATACATGGAAACAGCATCCTCTGAGATAATGCAGACAGCAGAAGAGGGGGGAGGTCAGCAGGTCAGGAAAAGGGAAAGGGGTGGAATTCCCCTCAAATAAACAAAAACATACTATGTCTCCAGAATGAAGTAACATTTTTGACAGTAAATGCTTTCATAAGATAGGGCAGCTGCTTAGTTGGTCCATTAGTGTTGATTCCTCAGTTTTTGTGGAGTGCTCAGGGCTCCCTCTCTGTGATCAGGGGGGCCAAGGAAGAAGCATGGTCTTTGGGTTCAGACCAAATTGAATTTGAAAACTGAAGCTGCCACACCCTGGTTGTGTGAACTGGGGAAGCTCATTCCAATTTCGTGAGCCTTAGATTCTTCATCTGCAAAGTGGGCACAATCCCACCTGACCAGAGGGGTGGAGACGAGAAAGCAGAGTCTTTCTACGTAGGCTGGTGTGATGTGGTGGCTGAGTCAGGCAGTCTTCTTCCTCCTGAATCTCAGATCCACCAGCATCCTCAAGAGAAGTTTCCTGCAAGCAAAAGGAAGACCAGGATACCCCGGACCTGAGCAGAGATGAGCTCCCAGGAAATGAGAGTTTTTAGAGAGCTGGCACTGAGCATGCCTTCTGGACCTGCTTCGTTGGAGGATTTGGGGCATTGGCAGTCTCAGGGCCACGTCCTTTCCAGGACTGTGAGGGTCAGAGGGACTCACAAGGAGAAACACAGACCTCCTTCAATGTTCCACATCCTGTTGCCCCCAGCTGGGCTGTCAGCCCAGGAGTCATTAGCAGGTGGCAGGGCCGAGTGTGGGGCCATCAGTCAGAGGAGGATGTCTGCTGCAGTTCCTGGGATGCAATGGTGCCCTGAGGAGCCATTGGCAGTAATGATGATGGGTATTTAAGCAAATGAACTGTTAATGACCAGGCAGAGGTGAGCTGCCTCCCAGACCAGCTGGAGCCCAGAGTTGGCAAAGGAGGGTGAGGTAAAAATGAGGAGACTAGAGAGGAGAGAGACTTCATTTTCTTGAAAATTGGTTCCCCTTGGGAGACTTGGTTGACCATGTGGTGACAGCTGCTTTACCTGCTGTCCCATACCCCAGGACTCCCCATTACTTCCATGAATTATTGCCACGAAACTCCTGGCTGCCCTACCCAGGTACACCCTATCCCACCCCCATCTTTCTAGCTCAATCCTTCCTGCTACATAGCACAAAGGCGTCCTGTTGCAAGCCCACATCAGCAGAGAAAACACAGCAGAGGATGCTGGCCAGGCGGCTCAATTCTAGTGGACCCTGAGGACTGGGGATTGAGTGACTGGGGGAGATGCACATGGTCACCTTAACAACCATGCCATCCCCTGATAAAAGTACCGCTAGACAACTTATGTACGGAGAGACAAATCCATGCAGACATTGTTCTAAACTCTTAATTAACATGGTTTAAGTCATTGCTCACAATTCTTAAAGTGGACATTGCTGATCTCATTTAACAGAGGAATAAACTGAGGCACAAAAAGATGAAATGACCTGCCCAGAGATGAGGGAACCAGAGGTTGGTACGAAACTGTGTCCAAGAGCCAATTGAGAGAGTCAAACTAGAGAATTTCAAAATCCCAAACTTTTATCACCCAAAGCACAATGTAGAAAGAGTAAAGGATGGAGGAGTTTGGCCTGAGAAGACTTTGCATTTAGAACAGGAGGTGGAGCCCAGATCAAGGCGTTCACCCATCACATGCACTCAGAGTCTGCTGGGGGGTGGTGTAGGCAGGGGGCCTCCACGTCCCACAGGTGGATGTGCTGTCCCAGCCTCCACATCTTTTTTTTTTTTTTTTTTGTAGAGACAGAGTCTCACTTTATCGCCCATGGTAGAGTGCTGTGGCATCACACAGCTCACAGCAACCTCCAGCTCCTGGGCTTAGGCGATTCTCTTGCCTCAGCCTCCTGAGTAGCTGGGACTACAGGCGCCCACCACAATGCCTGGCTATTTTTTTGTTGCAGTTTGGCTGGGGCCAGGTTTGAACCTGCCACCCTCTGTATATGGGGCTGGCTTCCTACCCACTGAGCCACAGGCATTGCCCCAGCCTCCACATCTTTATATTCTCTCTTTGTTTCTTCTGATTAGGTCCATCCCAATCCACAGTGGGGAAAGAATGTGTTATCTGGCAAAGGCATCAGCTCTCCCCTTAGTTAGAACCTACCACATCCTTAGGCAAATGACTTAACCACTCTCAGCCAATTTTCTCATATGTAAAATGGGATTGTAATTATTTTTAGGTAAATAAACAAAAAAAAAACAAAATCAATAAAATCCATGTGGTATAAGAAGCAGATTATTTTTATTTCCTGGCTCTGATTCCTGACAGCAGGTGGATTGGGGAAGCCCTTTGACTGTTTCCTGCCTGGTGGGATCATTTTAAAGATAAGTGATAATGTAAATAAAATGCCTAGCACATAATCATTCATCCAAAAGAATAATTGCAATTAATCTTTTTATCAATTAGGTATATATGGTGCCTGACCCAATGCTGGGGTCCTTCAGTGAGCAATTCCCTTTCCCTGATTCTTCCCTTCTACCCAATTCCTTAAGAAACTCTCCTTGTGCCTTCTCTGGGAAGACTTCTCCTGTCACCTACAGCCAGCACGGTGTCTCCTCAGAGCTCAAGAATTTCTTTCAGTGCATTAGTGAATTACCAGAGGTTATCGTGTATGATGCTGATGCTTCATTTGTTGCTGAGCTATGGCTCTGAAACTCCAGGGGAAGCTGTGTGAATTTGCATACATTGCTTCCCTTCTCTGAGCTTCAGTTTCCTTGAGAACCGAGGGGGGTTTGGAGTGGAACCTGGTGTTCCATTTCTAGACCACAGGATTTTACAGAACCTGTCTGTCCTTGAGCCCAGCCCATACCCTCTCCCTTTCGAGACTTAATACCCTCTTCCTTCAGGGCCCTTATCCCACCTCAATATTCTAGAACTCATTTTAAATGCCACTTCTGCCATGAATCTGTAGTAATCCCCTCCAGGCAGAGGTGATTTCCCTTTGAAATTCCAGAATCCTTGTGCTTCACCCATTGGCCCAAGTCAATCTTCTCGGACTTCACCTAGACCTGTCCTCCCTCCTATAGGAGCCAAAGTTCCTCATCACAGAGGTATGAGTCATGCATCCCAATATCTTCTTCAGCACTGACACTCTGAGCCTTCCCTGATAAGTGTCCCTGAATTTTAGGGTTTTTTTGGGGGGGTGGAGGGGGGACTGGAAAAGGACCAAAGATGTACTATACAACCCTTAACAAGGATCCTACACATCCAAGTCATCAACTCTGCTAAAAAGGGGTCAAATCCACATGGCAATTTCTGGTATCAACTTCCCCTGTACCCCATCTTTCTCTGTTCCCTGATGCCCTTTCTGTACCGAGATTATCCTCATTTAATTGCACTTCTTTTGACACCTGTGCTGGAAGCTCTAGACTAGAGCCAATTCCCTGACTCCAGACACTATATTTTTCCTCTGCTGTAACTGGCATCTGTTCAGGTGGATGAGTGAATATGGATTAGATCTCAGCAGATTTTGGTCACTTTAATTGTTTTCTAGCAAAAAGTGCCCATTGCTGAAACCAGACCTTGTTGACCGTTTATCAGGGCAGCTAAGTGAAAGGGGAGCTGCGTAGAAATGGGAGTTCAAGCAGGTCCAGGACATTTTGGTTGCAGAAAGAAGTCACACCAAAGAAAAATGAGTCCCTGGATGGCCATCTGGAACTGATGGATTAAGAGATAAGCGCCGGAGCTGTGATCTCAACACACGGAATCACTGAACCAGCCATTCTCATAATTAGATGCAAGTGGCAAGCATTTAGTGTATTTTTTTAAACTTTTAAAAGTGCATGTAGCAAAAGCCATCAGAAATGGCAATCGTCATTTTTTGAAGAAGAGGTCAGGGAAAAGTGAGCACTATTTACTAAATGCCTAATATATGTGTATACTATGCACTCACCATAAATTGGTGGTTTATTTATTTTTTTGCAGGAAAACATTTTTTTATCACATGCATATTTCTTCAGAAGCCCAACATATAAAGCAGGTATATGAAGAGCTGCTCTTTTTTAAAGCGTAAGCAGGAGACCCGAAGCCCATCTACTCAATCCTTTGTCCCTTCCTCATTCAAACCCCCACCAAATTAGCTCTTGAGACCCATGATGCCTGTTTCATAAACATTGGTAATCTCAGTCCAAACAATAGTGCTCCAGTCATGGTATTCTGTTCCCATTTCACAGATGCATTACCTGAGACTCAAAGAGGCTCAGTCACATGGCTGTGAAGAGGAGTCAGCTGAGAGCTCAGCTCTCCTGTCCCCATGGGTGATAGCTCCTCACATACTGTCAGGACACCACCTGGTTGGAAGAGGAGGGGCTGTGGTCAAGGGGCCCAGAGCAAGACTATCCCCATAGTTCACGTGTGAGGAGCAAAGGCTGAGACTAAGAAAGTCACCAGAAAAGACCAAACAATAAGTCTGTGGCCTAATAAGATAAGAGTAGTGAGGGGAGGGATCGGGGTGGGAACCGGTCTTGCTTTTACGTCAGACGTCCTACACTCCACTCTGCCTCCCAGTGCCAGAGAGCTCCGCTCTTGCTTGCTCCCCTTAGCCTGGTTTGACTGTCCCTCTGCCATCAGCACTGCCTCATTCTTGGGTGACACAACCCAACTGGCTACTAAGAACCAGTCCTCACAATCTAAGAGGGCTCAGAACTGCAGAGTCACAGCAAGAAGGTTGATACAGCCCCTGATGAACAGTCAAATGCAGCGATGGAGATGATTTAGTGCCCCCAAATGCCAATTTGTGTGTGGACATGTGGAGTGTAAGAAGGCTGAGGACCAGGATCCAGATGGAAATGTACAGCAGCCCATCCAGGGTGGAGTGTAGCAGGGTGGGGTAGGATGTCCCTGCTGTTTCTAGTCCTCATTGGTCCTCCCTCACCTCGATTAACCAAGTAGCTCTCATCTGCAGACCAATGAAGCCACCTGCATAATCAAGTCTGGCAACAAAGGTTTCCCAGGACATGACCAGAAACTTAGCCCACTTCATACCACCTCACAAACCCCATCATTTCCCTTATTCTGGAGATCCTGGCACACTTATAGGAGTCTTCAGAAAGAAGGTAAGTGAAAACACTCATTTAACACTAATATAGTTGTGTCCTAACGTGAAGGCTTTATGCTGGTGGACATAGTAGGTACAGTAGATAGACCATTTTCCAACTCTTTTTTCTTTGCCAGCTTCAAACCAGAGGTGTCCATACGACACATCTCTGGACATGATTAATTGAAAGCTTACTGTGGGATTTCTGGGAAAGCCTTAGATTTCCTGACAGAGACATTTTTTCTTGCTCTTACCATGTCTAACGCCTTACCACTCCCTACTGGATTACAGCTATGATGGAAGGAGCTGCAGCAACCATAATGTGACCATGAAGGAGAGCAGAAGAGAACTGCAAAGGTGTCAGCTCACAATGAGTTGAACTGCTGAGCTAACACTAGCAGCTGCTTGCCTCTAGGTTATCTTTTTGTGTGAGAATATATTTCTGTCTAAAGCCAAAAGCATTTTTGATACAGTGCATGATTTTATGTGACCCTTACCACAACCCAGGGAAGTGGGGATCATTATCCCTCATTTAAACATAAGGAAATTAAAGTTGGGAGAAATTGACTATACACAAGTCATTAATCTTGTAAGTGGTAGAATCAGAATTTCATTTCAGGATTTTCACTCTACACTCACAAACCCATATCAAATAAGCAAGAAGTTAACATTACATACACAGAGTGGCCATAAGGTTCATGTGCAATTTAAATAGTTTTTAACAACTGTTTAATAGTTACAACTATTAAAATAAAATATGAAAACTGTAATAATAGTTACAACTATTTAAATTGCACATGAACTTTATGGCCACCTTGTATAAAATATCATAAATCATATCCATTACAAATCATACCCATACAACTATATGTAATTTCCTGCATCTATTTTATATGTACCTATATGTACTTTACATAGATATTTACACATTACTACACACACATGCACACACACACATACACTTTGTAATCCAATTCCCTCATTTTCTCTGAGCTTGTAGAAACATCAGCCCCTTCATGTGGGACCCATGATGATTTATCTCAGGAACTAACATTACTCCAGCCTGCTAGTTACAAGTAAAAATCATCCTGGAGAAAATGCAGATGATTTGGAAGTGCCATGCTTCCTAAATATTAAGAAAGAAGAGAGTCTGAGCGTGGGAGGCGCCGTGTAGAGCATAAAGAGTAGCGAATCTGGAGCAGGAAGATGTAAGTCAGAACCCAGCTCCGTCTGATGCTAACGTGTGAATCCTTCGACAAAGCCCTTCCCCCACTGTGCAACTGGGCTTCCCCCCACCATTCAATGGACTGAAGGGTGGGGAGGAGAGGGAAGGAAGTGTGCCCATGTAGTAGGGGGAATAGAAGGAAATGCTATGTGATAGTTAAAATCATTTTAATGTGAAATTGGGAGATATATATGTCTTCCCTAAGGACATAATGTGCCTATTGGCCAGTAATCCTCCCTGGACCAGAATTACAGATACTTTCATGATTTGCTAACTGTAAAGAGGAGAAGTGGGGTGGAGGATGGGCACACACAGCAGACACCAATTAGCAGAAGGCCAGCACCTCAGGGGATTCTTTCCAGAGCCACCAGGAATCACCTTTGGGGCATGGTCTGGGATTTGAGCTGGCTGTGTGTTCCTTGAGTACACACTTGCTCTCAGAAGTCACAGTTTGATGATCCGGGCTCAGAGCCTAGCAGAGCAAGTACGCATGCAGGACATCTTCACTATTTTCCTGGAAGCCACTTCACTTTTTTCCTTTTTTTCTTTTTCTAGTATGTTCCAACTCCCATGATCTTAGCTGGTTTTGAGCTACTATAACAGAATACCTGAGTCTGGTTAATTTGTAAAAAACAGAACTTTGCTTCTCACAGTTCTGGACACTGGCAAGTTCAAAATCAAGGTGCCAGCATCTCGTGTTGGCCTTCATACCACATCTTCGGTGCTGGAACGTGGAAGGGAAAGAAAGAGACAAACTCCATGTCTTCACATGGCAGAAGAGCAGAGAAGAGCAAACCCACTGACACAGCCCTTTCACAGCAACATGGATCTATTCATGAGGGGCTCTGCCCTTAATGGCTTAAATAGCTCCCATTAGGTCCTACCTCCCCACACTGTTGTATTGGGGGTTTGGGGGAACACATTTCAACTACAGCACTACACTTTCAGATTCACAGAGGCAGAGCAGTCACCCTATACCTAGCTGTTGGCAGGTCAAGGGTCCCTCCCCCCATAATATAATTTGGTGGGTAGAATGGACTTCTACATCTGACCATACCTGCACTGTATGAATAGTGTCCTGCCCAGATCCACTTACATCCTCCTGCATTACTAAGCTGCGCCAAAAGGAAGCCTCTTACAGAAGCTGGTTGTTCTTGGATTACACTTTTCCAAGATCAAAATGTTTGCTGGGATTATACAAAATAGATTGAGATTAACATGTGGTGTTTAACTGAATAGCCCCAGGCTCTTGGCTTCCCTTCCTCACTTGAGCTGCCAAAATAAATTCCCACCCACAGATATCCTGAGTTTGTCTGGCTTGCTTAGAGTCAAAATGCAGACACACAGGAGTTGTTACACAACAGATTCTCCCATGTTCACAAGGGAGCCCCCAAGCTCTTCCATCTAAGCCAGCCCTCCACCCCCCTTCATATCCCCTAAGGGAGGAGTTTCTTTCTTTCTTATCCTATACAAAGACTAAGTGTTATAACCTTCCTCTGTGGGGGAGAGCCTTCTAGGATCTCTGTGGTTTTTCTTAGGCAGTAGAGCACCATTCATTTCTTCTGCATGCAGCAAATACTCCGTAAGCAAGCATATTGCTCACCTAAACACCTGCTGTTCCAGGCATGGCACTAGGCCCTAGGGAACTAACGGGGAAAGAGGGATAGGAGCCCTGCCTGCCCTTGGTGTACACTACACAGCTCACACTATAGCAGCCTGGCTTTCTGCCTCTATAAGGCCTTTGCTTTGTCTGTAAGAAAGAAGTATGAAGGAAAAGACCTGGTTATTTAACCTGTGAGGGGTTTCAAATTTAAACTTAGCTGAGGTTCAGTGAAATTCCATGTAACAGGCTTTGGGCTATATAGGCACTTTCTCATATGTCCAGAGTGCTCAGGTGTGTCTGTGGAATTGCACTGTTAACATCATCACATCTCTGAAAAAGATAGCATTTCCCAGGCTTTGGTTAAGAGGAGATAGAGAAACTTCCCCAAGATAATGAGTGGTGGAGCTTGCTAATATTACTACCATTACTACTATTACCACTACTAGTATTGCTGCTACTAGCACTGCCACTGCATAACTAGTCCCATACCCACCAGCATCGCCGTCACCACTATTGTCGCTCTGTCACCATTACTACTATTACTACATCACAATGACAACTTTCTTGCTACTACTGTTACTACCACAAGCAGCTAAAACTGATTGGGCTGAAAATGTCAAGCCCTGTGCCACTGTGGGTGGTGGGGAATGAAGAGAGGTTGGTTAATGGGTATGATCCTACAGTTAAATGGGAGGAATACGTTCTAGTGTTTGGAAGCACAGTGGGCTGACTATAGTTAACACCAATCTATTGTATATTTCAAAATAGCCAGAAGAGATTCGAAATGTTCCCAATACAAAGAAAACCCATAAGCATTTAAGGTGGTGAATATCCTAAATACCCATGTATCAAAATATCATATGTGCTTCATAAATATGTACAAATATTGTATAAGAATAAAAATTGAAAAATACATAAAGAATTAAAGTGAATGTGTTAGTTGACTTAAATATCACAGTAGCCCTGTCAATTATAATGTCTCCTATTTCCAGATGAGACATGGAGTGATAGCTACACGGGTAGAAGTGACAAAATGGGGCTCTAGCCCCTGTTTGACCTCCAGGTCAGTGTCCCAAACACCATCAGGTACCTCCTCTCTAGACCTGTTTCTGGGACCCATATCTGTCTGCTTCCACAGCTGGCGCCCAACCATGGGGTTGCTAACCCCTCTGGAATCCAGGGGTACAGGCCTGAGATATACACAGGGGTTTGGAGCTGAGTCTGACCCTGGTACGGCTTTGAGGGTCACACTTTATCCCTCAGCAGGAACATTGCAGAATGAGGATGAGGTGAGCATGAAGGGTAGACTGAGGAAGTGATAGCCTCTGACAAAAAAGCCAAGGCAAAGCAGTGCTCAGCGAGAGCAGAGGCACCATGAGCCGCAGATGGCTGAGCTCTAGGAACTGCCTGAGATCTGATGGAGGGTAGAATGGACTTCTACATCTGACCACCCTCTCTGTCCTGGAAACTGATGTTTAAATGGTTTGGGGGCTGGACTTAGGAAAATCAGAGGGGTGAGGCTCACTAAACGCCCAGCCTCCTTTGTTTCCCACTCTCTCCTTCCCTTTCTTCCTTCCAGCCTTCCTTCTCTTCCCTTCTCCTTCCTTCCTTTTTTCCTTCCGGCCCTTACTGTAAGGCAAGCACTGGATTGCTTGCCTTACAGTGGATTGCTAACGCGCTGCTCTAGCCACACTCAGGACAAGCTGGGGACTGACATCAGACAGCCAGGACAGATCCCTGCTTCATACCTCCTTCGTCCTCTTTAGGTCACACCTTCTACCAAATGTTCATTCCAGTGGCGCTGCCCCAGAACAGGATGCCACTAAGGGTCCTGGCTACATCAGTCCTCTCCCAAACCATTAACCCCCTTGTTCCCTATAAACACTGGGTCCACAGAAGGGTGAGACCACGTCTGAATACTGTCCCTCTTCTCTACTCAAGGGTTTTGCCCATCCTTCCTGATCCACCTCGGTGTTCACCTTCCCAATGAAGCTTTTGTGCTGGGACTTGAGTGAGTACTTTGTATATCCCAACCACCCGGCAACGGTCAGGCTGATCTTCCATTGTGTACCAGCTACTCTCTTCTGGACTAGGCTTGCTGAGAACCAGGAATTTCTCTTTGCAGTGTCTAATCCAGTGCTTGCCTTACAGTAAGGGCCGGAAGGAAAAAAGGAAGGAAGGAGAAGGGAAGAGAAGGAGGGCTGGAAGGAAGAAAGGGAAGGAGAGAGTGGGAAACAAAGGAGGCTGGGCGTTTAGTGAGCCTCACCCCTCTGATTTTCCTAAGTCCAGCCCCCAAACCATTTAAACATCAGTTTCCAGGACAGAGAGGGTGGGAATCAGCTCTGCAGGCTTAGTTCACTATCGCAGCCTCGGAGGCTGAAGGAAACAGATCTCTCAGGAACTTCTTACCAACCAGGGAGTGAAGAAAGTCCCTGGCACAGAAACAGGAGGCAGCTGGTGGAGGAAAAGGGCATGGAATTTTAAGTTGGAAGACTTCCATTCCAATCCCAGCAGGTTTTAGCTCTGGATTTGTCTTTTAACTTCTCCACACCTCAGCTTCCTTCTCTACAAAACAGAGTAATGCTACCTCTGTTCCTGGGAGTGCTGTAAGGATGTACATAAAAACACAGAGCGTGGGAAAGAGTTGTGGGACCTGCCACGTGGATGTGATTTCTTATTTAGGTCAGTGTATCTATATTAACACTACTGTATTTGAGCTTTCTTCTTGCCCACACCAGCCCTGGCCTTGATCTGGGCATGTGGGTCCCTCTGTCCTCCGGACAGTCTGGCACTGAGGCTGCTGCCAGTCCCCCACCCCCAGTGCCTATTTCCCCGTTCCTCTCCATGGCAGCTTCGAATGAGGAAACCAACCCAGAACGCGTTCTGTGCAGCGTCTAGAATTCATCTCAGCTGACCAAGAAGGAGAAAGAAGTAAGGAGAAGGAGGAGACTTCACAGCAGCAAAAGCCTCCTGGGGGTCGAGCCGCTCTAGAATCATCCTTCCCGAGCTCTGCAGAGGCCTCGCCACCAAGGAAAATGCCGGAAAAATGCCGGCTAATTTCAGAGGCTCCACGTTGGTGGGCCAACATCCCAGGGAGAATGAGCAATTATGATTTCCATCTAAGCAACATATGCTGTTTGCTGGCCTCTTTCGAACAGCTGTAGGTTAGATGCTGTTAAGATTGGTCTCCTTCTCTCCTCCATATTTCAGAATTCAAATTAAACTAAAATAACAGCACCTGCTGAACAAAAACCCCATTGGAAATGTGTCCTCGTACACAATTACTGCAGGGAGGCTGGTCACCATTGTTACCCGCCTATTCTTCCTAAATGGGAACGGCAGCGAAGTTTCCCAGGCAGCTGCAGCAATTCAATTGTATAACTGGAGCTGGCCCTGCGCCAACCCTCAAGAACTCAAGTGGCACCAAAAGATACTATATTGATTTGCAATCGAACATAATAGGCCATCAGCTTAATTATTACTGAAGTGACAAGGTTCTGGGTATTTCATATTTATATTTCAGGGCCTGTGAAGGATGAATGTAAATCTTTTAAATGCACGGATTTGCATATCTTCAGAAGGGTTGAGTGCTCTTATTACATTCATAGCCTTTGAAAGACCAAAAGGACTGGCTATTGAACTCAGGTTGCCAGATCCCACCGGCATTTGCTTGGATGAAGAGACAAAAGGCATAAAATGGAAATTGCTTTTAGTCCAAAAAAAAAAAAAAGAGGGAAAAGAAAAAAAAAAGCCCACTACTCAACTTCATCTAGCTCAGACCTCTTTGGGGGCCTTTGCAGGGAAATTGGTTATAAGTCTTGTTGGGACAGAGGCATTTGGACATTGGGAAATGAAACCAATTACTTTTTGGAGCAGTGAAGACCCCTCTTCTTTCTCTTTCCTGACACCTTCCTGGCTTCTGCAGAGCTCTGGTCAGTAGAATCTTAAAAGCTACTGAGATCAGGGCAAAAGAGGGGCAAAGTGAGACAGAAGTTCACTTTCCAAATGTCTACTACATTAAGATCAAACACCAATAGTCAGATCTTCATCCACTCAACATCATCAACCCATTTCCCTTCACCCTTTCTAATAGGACTGATCACCTTGGCAAGAAATTTTAGAAACATTTCAAATTCCTCCCTACCCGTCACCCTTCAGCGGTTCTCAACCTGTGGGTCGTGACCCACAGGAACTGTATTAAAGGGTCGCCGCAGGAAGGTTGAGAACCACTGCTCTAGATCCAATAAGTCATTGTCTTCCTAATAGATTCCTGCTCCTAAGGCCCCCTTGCGTTTTGCTCTCTGCACCAGGTATTCCTGCTGCCTCTTGTCAGGTCTCATCACAAAGCCTGGACTCATGAGGTTTTCCTGTCCCATCCTCCTGCCTCCATCTCACTGAATGGCAGTGCATTCTCTTCCCTGTCATCATAAGGCCTTTCTGGGAATGCTAGAAACTCCTGTCCAAAGCCCTTCCATAGAACTCAGAGGATGAAGTTCAACTCTACACAGTAAGGCTTCAGGCTTCACTCCAAATCACTATTCCCTAGCTAGATACTTTCCAGTCTTTATGCGTGGCATTTCAATTCTCTCTGCCTAAATGCCTTTTTCTCCTAGTCCATGGAGAGACAAGGATCATCTTTCAAGGTTTACTTGAAAACATCCCATCCTGTTTATACATGACCTGGGTCCCCTCCTCAGCAAGCACTTTGTTTTGTTCACATGAGTATCATGAGATTGTGCTTTACTTGATGGTTTCTGCTGCTTCTACGAGGAAAATTTTCACAGTCAGAAAATGCGCCTTTAAATCTCTTTATTCCCAGGAACGTAGAAATGTTCAGGAATTGTTAGTTGAGTTAATCTTCATCCCTTGGAAATATCAAATATGTATTGAATGTTTATAATAAGTAGCTATTGTTCAGGCACAGAACCAAAAATAGTCCGCATGGGAACCCAATGACAAGACCAAAACACGGCAATAAACATAGTAGTTAGTGTTAATGAGCAAAAGGATGGTTTAGAGATTAAAAGACAGAGAAATAGGAAACTTGTAGCCTAGTATTTGGGATAAAGCAGGACTAGAACTAAGGTTGAGATCCTGAGGTGCTACAATTTAAGAAGTGGAAGGACCAGTTCCATTCACCTACGATAATTTGCACACTTTATAGATGAGTAAATTGAGGACCAAAAAGGTAAGGTTTACAAGGTCAAGAGTAGAAATTCTGATTTCCAAATCCCTATTCTTTCCATTAGGCAGTGAAAAAGGTGGGACTTGATTCGATATGTACTGAGAAGAGTATTCCACCACCTTCCCCTCTCTCAGTAACTTCAATATCACCACCATCACCATCACTGCCATCCTCAACACGACCATTGTCACCACCTTCCTTGTCTCCACCCTCGTCAGTATCTCCCTGACAGACACTGTTCCAGGCCCATTCCCGCCGTCATTCCTACCACCACCGTCCATATTAGGGGAGGCCTCTTGGTTTAAGTGGAAAGAGAAGAGTCTTTGTTTTTGTTTCCATTACCTTTACCACCTTTTTTTCAACCCCTATTCTACTATATTTTCCTGCATCCACTAAGCAGCCCTTGTTCTTGCAGATCCTGGGCTCTGATGCGGGGCTCTCTTAGCACTGTCATAACTTTCCCACTTTAGGAAGAAGTTTTATACCTTTGAACTGAGAAGCTATTTCCAAGGAAGCAAGATCAAAAAATATCCAGTACAGAAAAAAGAAGTGTCAGAGAAGAAGAGAGAGCACTGTAAAATTTAGGAAACTAGAATTCTCTCTACAAAGGTTATGGGGTAACGGGGGTTAAGTTCCACTTGTTTGAAGAAAAAGGTGGCTACCTTTACTTGGATCAGAAAACCTAGGGATGTTCTCCAGGGCACAGCTGAATCCTGCTTCCCTGACTTTGGATGCCCTGGCTCAGAGTCTGGTTTTCCTCCCCCTGCCCCACTGCTATCTCCAGCTTCTGTCTTATCTGGAGGGTCCCTTTTAGACTTACTTCCCTGGCTCATGTCCTCTGGGAAGGACCAGGCACCTCCATTGGAATCACCCAGGAGAGAAATCCCAAGGCTGGCAAGGACTCAATCCTGGGAGCCTGCAGGCAGCAGCATCCCCACAAGGGCCTCTCCTGCCAGGCTGAGCACAAAGGCAGGCATTATCCCTTGAGGAGGAGAGGCGCTGAGGAGGACCACCTGCTCAGGCGATTCTGTGATAAAAGGAAGTGAGGCTGGAAATTGGACAATTGTTACTAAGTAGCTGAGGACCCAGCTGAGTGGGCTTTTCTTTAATAGGGATGATAGGAGCCAGATTTAAAGGCAGATGGAAAATTTCCAGAACCTAAGGGTTCACTGAGTGAAGGAGGGGAGGGTGCCAGGCCTAGGAAAGGGCATCTCTTCAGCTCATTTTGAGGAGCCAGGGGTGAGGGCCTTTCTTACAGGTATAGGAAGCACTTCATGCATCAGTATTTATTTCCTGTCCTCCTCTTAAAATCACAGATTTTGTGAGCACCCGGGAGGGAGAAAGGAATCCCTAAAACTTGGTGAGGGTTCCCCAAGAATTAGCTACTAAGCATGTAGCTAATGGGCTTCCTTCACTGCTTCCTAGGCTGGAAGATTGCAAAACTACCAGGAAGCAAGAAAACCTGGCCTTCAGGGAAGCACTTGACAAAGTTCTTATGCTTGTGGAAAAGATGAATGATAAGGTAATTAAGTGAGTTTACAACTATTTTACAACTATTCGTATCTATAGTTTGTTGAGTGCTTACCATGTGCTAAGTTCCACACCGGGTTTTCCATACGTTGTGTCACTGCATCGACTCATTGCCCATTTATAGATGAGCAAGTGGCTCAGAGATCTGGTACATTTGAACCCAGGGCAGCCTGGGAGGATCTGGGCCACCTGCTCTACAGCACTTGTCTGCAGGCCAGAATAAAGCATGCCTACCTACGCGCACTGCTCCAACGTGCCGGACGGTACGTCACAATCACATACTACTCTGACATCCACACACATTGTTCCAAATGAGGTGCAAACATGCTCCCACACCAGGGCCACCTATGGGGTGGTCTTGCCTATTTCTACCTCCTGTCTCCATCTAATGGATAGAGCTCTTCTCATCTTGCAGTGCAAGCCTCAGGAAAAGGCCTTGACCGTCAGTGATAACACTCTGAAGTACACCAGGCCTTGTGCAATGTCCCAAGGGTGCGACTATGGAATAGCAGGGCAGAAAAAAATCCCTGAGGGATTTATGGCCCAGATCTGCATTTGTGAGCCCAGCCCTGGCCCGTATTAGCAGTGTGACCTCAGGGAATCCCTGCGTGTCCCTAAACCCAAATTCCCCCTTTGTGAAGCTGGGGATGAAAATTCTCCTCACAGAGGGTTGCTCCAAGGATTGGAAAGTCCTGAGCCCAGAGTTGGTACAGAGTGTCTGTGCCGGTCCGTGGTCACTCCAACCCATTCTGCCACGTTCCCATGCTGCCACCTTCTGATGCCAGAGTCATCTCCGTGGCACACTGCACCCTGTCAACAACCCGGGGGAAGAGGAGGTGGCAGAGTTGGGGGGCGGGGGAGGGTTGAGACCCTCAGCTGCTCCCCGAGAGGCAGGGCTGACAAGGCGAGGATTGTTTTTCTCCCCTGGTGCGAAGCATGTTGACTTGCTGTTGATAGATAGTGGGATGATATTAATTAAAATGCAAGCAGGTGTGAGGGCGCCTCTTAGAGTTGCTCTCCCTAGGGGGAGGGGAAGGCATCGGGCTCTGTTTTGTAGCCATGGGAGGAAGAGCATCCTCTTGCCCTCTTCTTCTCCTTCTGAGAGCCGGTGTAACTTGGAGGAAAGGGCCTGCATTTCCTTGTCACTGGTAGATGTGGGTGCCAGGAGCACTGGGCTCCCTGGGAAGCACAGCAGGCCTCCCATCCTGCTGGGTCAGGTGAGGGCAGTTGCACAGCCTCTTCCAATCTTTCCTTATGCCAGGATGTTGGAAAGGATCTGCCTTTGGAGAATGTACTCCAGGGAACACCTGCCTCTTCTGCTCTCTGCTAGCTCTGCCCCTGCCTCTGATAGGCAGGAATGGGGTACAAAGGACCCTGAGAAGGAAGAGTCGGATGGTCTAAGGCTGTGGTCCCCAAATACCTGGGCTGCAGATCAGGGCTGGTCTGTGGCCTGTCAGGGACCTGGCCAGGTAGCATCACTGCCGGAGCTCTGAGCTCTGGCTCCTGTTCCACCCCACCTCCCCATGTCAAAATTGTTTTCCATGAAACCTGTCCCTATAGCCAAAAAGGTTGAAGACAGCTGGTCTAAGGCATAGCCCACAGGGAAGGGCTGAAAGGCAAACACCACGAACCACAGTGCAGGGTGCAGGCTCTAGGTCCAGAGGTCTGGGAGCTACATTTTGAACTTGGTGGAACTTGAGACCAGACAAGGACAGAATAGGGAGAAGAGAAACTGAGCACCCAGAGATTGTTGCACACAGCTGGGGCATGCCCTGTTCGGTTCTCTGGTCAGAGGGCTCTTCTCACCTGGCCTGGGCCAAATTAGACTATAAGAGGGCACTGATGAATTCCCTTTTTGAATTCTAATTTCTTCCTTCTTGCTTCTTCCCACAAGTTAGGTTTCTGAGGACTCCTGACTTTGAGGGGTGAGTACTGGAGATGGCAGGAGTTACTGAGGCTCTCTGCAGTCATGTAAAATGGAAGGACTAGATTGAAACTCCTCATTTCTGCAAGCTGAAGTCTTGAGCCACTCAGTTTACTGAAAGTTTATTTGAAAAGGAACCAGTGGGACATCCCAAGAGCAAGTCCCTTTACTGCCCTAACTCTGCCAATCCCTTTAGAAAAAAATGGAGGGAAATACCTGTGGAAGGAGAGAAGAAAGCAAGAAGAGGGGGCAAGCTGCAGGCTCAGGACTTGCTGGCACCTGAGGTCAGAAATCCAACCCCTGAACTTAACCTTCAGTTTTCTGGTGCTCTGTTTTCTTGTTTATAAAAAGGAATAAATGACGCTGTAAAATCTCCCTCCCTCCTCCTCTTTCTACTTTCCTTCCTTCTTTCATTTCTTCCTTCCAACTTTCCTCCTCCTCCAGCTACAGGAATAATTTGACGATCTGCATTTTGGGTTCTTAAATATGTGTAATCATTTCTCTACCATCTGACCTGTAAATAACAGCTTTAATGAGGATTGTTGGGAAACATTCCCCAGGGATGGCAGCGAATTATAATGCAAATTGAACCAAGCTCTCCTGCAGGCCCTTATAATAGCTAGAACGGTTAACAATGAGGATTATTTTGGAAGTCTTGAAGAAGAGACAAGGTGAAGTGGTAAGGAAATCCCTATAGACTCCAATAGGCATCTCTTGTGTGCTCCAGTCTCACTTAGCAACAAATTTGTTGATCCAAGGAGATCAAGCTCTTTTCAATAACACTATCAGGATGTCCCATGTCCTTAGAATATAATCGACGATGTCATTCTGACACTCTGCTTCTGGCAATAAACTGTCAATTCAAATAAAGAACAATGTCTTCAAATACAATTTTTTAGGGGGAGAGTGTTTATAGACTTCGTTTTCAGAGCAATTTTAAATTCACAGGAAAATTGCACATCAGAGATTTCATGTACAATTTGATGCTCACACATGCAGGATCACTCCCCTATCAACATCACCCACCAAAATAGTACATTTCTTACAACCGATATATTTACATTGACACATTATCACCCTAAGTCCCTACTTTACCTTTGGTTTCACTCTTGGTGGCGTACACTTTGTGGGTTTTGACAAATATGTGACATGTATCTACCATTATAGTATTGGAGAGTGGTTTCATTGCCCTAAAAATCCTCTGTAGGAAGACTAGTATTGATCTCTGTTAGGATCAGGGGTCAGGCTTCCCTAAGTCCAGTTGACCTGCCTTGATAACTCAACTGAGCTACGAAGTTCAAGGGAGGCATGGCAGTAATGGAAAGCAAAAATGAATGGAAACTGAAAATTATACTGGAGCAGCACAGGCAGTGTGGATAGAGAGCAAAAGTAATCTACACAAGTTTCAGGGTAACAAAGAGAAATTTCATTTAGGAATAACAAAGAGAAAGTTTAGAGCACTTTTAAAGAGAGTTGTAAATAGATCCCTCTCATGAAAGAGACAAGATGAGAGACACTGAGAGGCAAAGCCCTGCAGGGTGTAAACACTCTATTTGAAATTGGCTGCAAGTCTTTCATTGGCCTCTCTGCACCTCCAGGCAGTATTGCCCTTTTTTATTGGTCATCCGTTACCTAGGTTACTTCATACCCACACTCTCACGGGCCCTACAGATTTCCTGATTTTTTTTTTCTCTCACCCCTGTTGAGGCCCCTTTCTTTGTGTCCCTTCTCAATCTCTCCCTTCCCCCAACCCAGGCCTGTCTCCATAACTTTTCCATTTCCATTATGTCATATATGCGTTGGTCTTGCTCCACACTTAGTCTTTCCAGATTGGCTTCTTTCACGTAGTGATATGTTTCTGTTTCTTCCGTGTCTTTGCATAGATTGAGAGCTTATTTCTTTTTAACACTGAATAATATTCCATTGTCTGGATATACCACAGTTTATCTGTTTACCTACTGAAGGACATCTTGGTTGTTTCCAACTTTTGGTAATTATAAATAAAGCTGCTATAAACAGTCATATACAGGGTTTTTGTATACAGATAACTTTTCAACATCTTTGGCTGAATACTAAGGAGAATAATTGCTAGATTGTATGGTCACAGTATGTTTAGTTTTGTAAGAAATTGCCAAAACTGTCTCTCAAAGTGGCTGTACTGTTATGTATGGGAATCCCTTCCAGCAATGAATGAGAGTTCCTATTATCCCACGTTCTCCCCAGGACTTAGTTGTGGATGATGTCAATTCTTGTAGGTATGTAGTGGTAGCTCATCATTTTTCTAATTGGCATTTCCCTATTTACCTATGATATGGAGCATTTCTTTTTAAAACACAAGATCTTACTCTTTTACCTTGGCTGCAGTGCAAAGGTACAATGAGAATTCTCTATAGTCTTGAACTCCTGGGCTAAAGAAATCCTCCCACCTCAGCCTCCTGAATAGCTGGAACTCTAAGTGTGCACTACCACATCTAGCTAATTTAAAAAAGTTTTTTAAAGACAGGGTCTTGGGGCAGTGCCTGTGGCTCAAGGAGTAGGGCACCAGTGCCATATACCAGGGGGTGGTGGGTTCAAGCCCAGCCCCAGCCAAAACTGCAATAAATAAATAAATAAATAAATAAAGACTGGGTCTTACTATGTTGCCCAGGCTGGTCTGAAGCTCCTGGCCTCAAGAGATCCTCCCACCTTGGTCTCCCCAAACCCTGTGATTATAGCCACCACCACACTGAAACACATTATCATATATATATATTTACCATCCATATATCTTCCTTGATGAGATGTCTATTGAGGTCTTTAGCCCATTTTTAAATCAGGTTGTTTGTTTTATTATTATTAAATTTTAAGAGTTCTTTTGTATACTTGAAATAGTAGTCCTTTATCAGATACGTGGTTTGCAAATATTCCTCTTCCCACCCTGCGGCTTGTCTTCACATTTTCTTGACAGTTTTTCTTCTGCAAACCAGAAGTTTTTAATTTTAAAGAAGTCCAGCTTATTATTATTTTTTTATGGTGCCTGCTTTTAGTGTTGTAACAAAAAAGTTATTACCAAATCCAAGGTCATCTTGATTTTTTCTTATGTTATCTTCCAGGAGATGTAATTTTAATGTCAACCTTTTGCTGCAAGATACTGCTGTCTTTTTGTTCTTGTTGTTGTTTTGTTTTATAATTTCAGACACCCAGGTCAAATTTTGTCACCATATTTTAACTAAGGAAACTAAACCATGGAAGGAAAAGTCCATATTATTTTTACCTGAAAGCTCTGAAAATGAAGTTTTTTCAAAGTTTCTTAATGACAAACCTGATTTACCTGGGGGAAGCTGCTCATCTTCATTCATCTAACTTAGTGAGCATTCACACATTTTTATTTGTTTGCTCATGTAACACAGTGTATATAAACTCCCCACCCCATTTTTAAAGTGGAATTCTGATTATGTCTGGACTTAAGGGTTTAAGAAAAGAGTTTGTGTATTTTGGCTGTGTGATCACCAGAGAGAGACACACATAAAGTTAGTTAATTTCTGAGCAACAATAAATAATAACAAAGGAAAGTTTCAGTGTTTATTAAGAAATTATCAGATCAACATGGCTTGGTAGATTTAACTATTTTTTTTTTTTTTTGCAAATAGCTTTGACCTTTGTTTTTTAAACAATTGATTCAATAAGACAGTGACAATCTATTTCAGAGAAGATATTCTCTTTTTTTGGAACTAAACTGGAAACATTGAAGTGACTTGCACATTTGCTTATTAAAATATTGTAGTTGTTGTTGGGACTAATAACAATATAAATATCATCAGTAATTTAATCAGAGACAGTTGTTGCCTTGAGTTGTTATCTTAGTCCATTTGTGCTGCTATTAAAAATACCTAAGGGTAGGTAATTTATGAAGAACAGACATTTATTTCTCAGAGTTCAGGAGACTGGGAAGTCTTAAATCAAGGTAGGTTCAGAGTCTGGTAAGGGCTCCTCTCTGCTTCCAGGATGGCACCTTGATGCTGAATACCCCAGAGGGAAGGAATACAGTGTCCTCCTATGGCAGAAGACAGAAGGCAAGAGTCCGATGCTGCTTGTGTAAAACCTCTTTTATAAGGGCCTTAGTCCCATGCAATAGGGAGGTGCTCTCATGGTCTAGTAACATCTTAAAGGCCCCATGTCTGAATTCTATCACATTAGCAAAACCAGAATTTTAGAGAAGACGCATTCAAACCACAGCAGTTGTATTGGGAAAATTAACATTGTTACCAGACAAAGAGGGTCTGGCTGCCTGTCACTGTCAGTCAATATGCAGAGACAGGGATAGGTCCACCAAACTTTGTCAGAAGGCCAGTGATTCTGGAGAAAAGTGAGAGTAGCCTCTCCAACACTGTTCTGTTTTTCTATTTCCAAACTCACAGTTTTATACATAAAAGTTAAAAGCAAGAATTGAATGAACCCTTATCTTAAACAAGAGTAATTAACACTTATCATTAAACAACAGTAATCACCATATCCCATGACTCATAACAATAATTAACATAACCCATGACCCAAAACAACATTTCTTTTTTTTTGAGACAGAGCCCCTCAAGCTGTCGCCCTGGGTAGAGGGCCGTGGCATCATGGCTCACAGCAACCTCCAACTCCTGGGCTCAAGCAATTCTCCTGCCTCAGCCTCCCAAGTAGCTGGGACTACAGGTGCTCGCCACAACACCTGGCTATTTTTTGGTTGCAGCCGTCGCTGTTGTTTGGCGGGCCCGGGCTGGATTCGAACTCACCAGCTCACGTGTATGTGGCTGGTGCTTTAGCCACTTGAGCCACAGGCGCTGAGCCCCAAAACAACTTTTCTAATTCAAAAGTTAATCTCCTAAATCAATTGTCTTTAACTACTCAAGATATACATCTAAGTAAAAACTGAGTTTACAAAACAACAAGAATGGGAGACTTGAGATAAAAGTCCTAAACTGATCAGACCAGACCTTAGGACCTAAATGGAACAGATTAGCTACGTCATGTTGGTCCTAACCTCACTAACTCCATCTTATTCTCAATACATGTGGTCTCAACATGAAAGTTGAGCATTTGCATCAATGCTTGAAAGAGTTAAACTTTAAAAGAAAATGTCAAAGGACAGGGCCTAATGCTGCGTCATGAATAGAGAAGGTGTTCAGTTACGTGTACCATAATGGCAGCCATATTCAAGAGCAGTCAGGTCTGAGGTTAAGCTAGAGTGGTTTTTTCTGAGAGTTATGATATAACCTGAGCCATGCTCATTCTTGCATTCTGTGCTCATCACGGTTTTGCTCTCAGCTCTAGTGTAGTGCCCCAAGATTTTATGCATTTTCCTCTTACCCAGTAGATTCTAAAGAGGATACTCTTCCTAAATATGTATCAATTTTCTAAAAAGTAATAGGTTAGAGAAATATCAAAGGCATATAAAAATATTCACTGGTCCAAATATAAGATCATTCTTTAGAATCAGAACTAATATTCCCTTATGAAAGGGAAGTATTCCATCAACCAAAAGATAACTTTAAAATATCATAATCCGTGTTCTTATTAAGATTTAAAGGATCATGCCTCTATCAAAAAAGGATTATCTTAGATCCAAAAAGAAAGTCTAGATGAAAAATATAGTTATGAAACATTCAAAAACACAATGAAATAGTGGATAGTTGACTAAATATTGCAGAAAATGAAGTTGGCATGGAATAGAGAAATTATTTCAGAATTCAGAAGAAATTAGATGAAAATGATGAGCAAAAAGATGATAGAAATGGTGAATGAATCTAGGAGATATGATAGGATTTATAACAGGATTTTGAAAACTGAAATGAAGCATATGAAAGAGTCATATAAAAATAGAAGGCTTCTCTGGACAAAGGAAAAATTTAGACTTGTAGAACCAAATCCCTGGTCAAGCATCCAGGGAAAAGTGATAAAAGGAGATGTGCTTTTAAGTTTATCCTGGTAACACATTTGAATTTCAAGGGTTAATAAAAAAAAATCTTAGGATTTCTGGCCACAAATAGCAGATTGAACACACAGCTTTAGTTTCATTTCCTCTTGAAATCTCGCTAAACTGAGAGTCAAAAAATGTTTAAAGACAATAATTGAGAATGGCAGAGAAAAATAGTGAGAGTGACAGTAGCAACAAAATTTGGAAAACTGAGAAATAGATGGAGGAGAATAACTCCCACAGCAGACTGAGGAATGCAGGATCCTACACCGCCAGCAGGAAAAACCAACAACACAATTCCCATCCCAGAACACGCCAGGAATCTGTAGTTCCGGTACCTGGGAGCTGGTTGGATGGTGCTAAGAAGCAGCTAAAATAAAGATTGGTTCAACTGTGTGGAGAATTCAAATAGTAGTGTATGCATGCTTTTTAGAATTATAAAAGAGCATTTTAAAACATCAGCTAAAAAAGTTGAAAGTGATTCCTTTTTGGAGTAGTACATGGAAGAGAGCTGGGGGTTTCTGATTTTGTTTTGAGCTACAACTCATAGAACAAGTTGTCTCTTCAAATTGTCATTATGCCTGAAGTGGGGTGGGGGGGAAGAGCCAGTTGGATAATTTAATAAATAAATGAAGAGCAAAACACCAAAATTTTTATATTAAAAAAAATAAGCTGGCAGCAGAACAGTGTCTTTGTTCTGCAGTTTTAAATGCTGGAGGACAGTGGAGCAATGACTACATAATTTTGAAAGGAAATGGCTGTGATCAAAAGTTTCCTAACCAGAAAAACTGTCAATCTACAAGGGCAGGAAAAATGATTCAGAAAGTAACACAACCACATCTATATTAAGAAAATAAATAAGAAAAAAGAAAAAAACTCAAGCAATTTTCTACCTGTCTGAGAAATTAAGAAAAATGATGTTCTTATTTATGGGGAAAATGTAATAAAAAAGAAATGGATGATAAATATGGTATCCTTTCAAAAATAAATGTTAGCATTTTAATACTTGTAAAAGGTAAATATAAAGTGTAATGCTAATTTTTAAAACCAATTCTTAAAGGGTAAAGGTGTAATGTATTATGGATGTACATTTTTAGCATCTGGATTTAGAAGCTAATATTCTGTCACAAACGTGTAATATAATGGAAAAATAGCAAATAAAAGCATGTGTGCTTCATTGCTTAAAGAAATCGTTCTTTATTTATGTGCCAGGCCTTGTGGAAGAAACTAAAGATCTAATCCCTCTCATTGTGGTTACTAAGGTTTATGGGTAAGGATGGGGTAAGGGAATTAATAAGTAATGCTTATGTGTTTCACTGTGATAGAGAAATAAAAGTTCAATATTATTTAAGGAAAAAAACACATATAATCATTATCAGAATACAATAGAGTGGATATTTTTCTAATCAACAGAAAATTTTTAAATGACAAATATATGCAAAATTTACAAAGCTATTTATGTCCTGTTTATAGGACATGCTCTAAAATGAAGTTGATCTAGAAGAGTTCACAGTGGTAGATAGGCTGAAGAAATGCACACACACACAAAAAAGCAGAAATGTCTGTAGTACTAATAGAACCCAAATTAAAATTCATGTAACAACACATAAGGAAAGGAGAATGTTACTTAATATTGATTAGACAATACAATCAAAATGAAATTATCATAATTACTAAGGTTAATCTACTAAATAACAGAGTACTAAAATATCTTAAAAAGCTGTTAGGATTATGAAGAGATTGTACAACTGAAGTAAAACTGTATTGACAGATTTAAAGACATCTCATTGTTTCACGGCACAAATAATTAACAAATGAATAAAACAAAAAGTAAGTTGGATAAGTGGCTGTAAATGATTTAAATGGAAAGTTGTATGTACTACAAACAGAAAACACATTACTTTCCAAAGTTGGTGGCATTTTTACAAAAACATTTATATCCTAGGCCATAAGAAAAAAACCTCAACAAAATTTTCTGCATTTGAAAGTATATATTCTACAATCTAACAATGCAGTGTAATAAAATTAGATATTAACAGAAAAGGTAAAGGGGAAAAACTCAAATTGACTTGGAAATGGAAAACAAAAATCCCTTCTCTAAAATAAGTTCTTTGTCAAAAAGGAAGTTAAACCTTAAATGACAAACTATTTTAAAAATAATATTATTGCAGTGAAAAGTATGCAAACTTATGGAATTCAGTAATGGAGAGGGGAGTAAATGGTTATATATATATATATATATATATTTTTTTTTTTTTTCCAGTTTTTGGCTGGGGCTGGGTTTGAACCCACTACCTCTGGTATATGGGGCCAGTGCCCTACTCCTTGAGCCACAGGCGCTGCCCAGTTTTATATATTTTTAAACAACGATGAAAGAAATCAAACAAACTATGCATCTAACTTAAGGAGAGAGAACATCTAAGTGACAAATAAAACTTAAGAAAAGCTGAAGGAATATAAAATAAGAAACTAAATGAATAGGAAAGAAGAAAACAGTCAACAAAGTCAGCAAGTTTTTTTTTCTTTTCTTTTCCATTCAGTAATATGGATATCCCTCTGGAAATGCAAATCAGGGGGAAAAAATAGAAAATAAAAATGTTTCACATTATGCGGCGCCTGTGGCTCAGTGAGTAGGGCGCCAGCCCCATATGCCGAGGGTGGTGGGTTCAAACCCAGCCCCGGCCAAACTGCAACCAAAAAGTAGCTGGGCGTTGTGGCGGGCGCCTGTAGTCCCAGCTGCTCGGGAGGCTGAGGCAAGAGAATCGCGTAAGCCCAAGAGTTAAGAGGTTGCTGTGAGCCGTGTGACGCCAAGGCACTCTACCCGAGGGCGGTACAGTGAGACTCTGTCTCTACAAAAAAAAAAAAAAATGCTTCACATTAGGAATGAGAAAGTGGGTAGAGTTTTAAATAACTAATGATTCCCCCTACATCGCTATGGAAAAAACATTTAGATATCTTGATAAGAACATTGACCCAAGAAGAGTTTATAAAACAAAGTAGAGACTGGTTTTAGTTGTGACATGTAAAAGAGCTTGGAAGATGCCACACCCATCCCTCAAAAAAAAAAAAAAAAAAAAACTGGGACAAACTGAAAGTCACCAGCTTTTCTTAGATCCATCAGGGAATAAAGTTTCAGGGGAAACTGCTGCCCTGAGATCTGGAGAAACAGGTGAATCCAGAGAATCACAACTGAGCTTACTTGTAACAGAAGCTGCTGGAATCAACAACGGGTAGGAACAGTAAAAAAGGTAATGGTGGATTTCTGGAGGCTGAGTATGGACTAGTTTGAGAGTGCCAAGACTCCTGGAAGCTGCAGTTTTAGGCATCTAAACATGCTCCAGTATAAAGGATCACCACATGATCCCAGTATAACCCTGGAAACTCTGAAATATTTAAAGTGTTGTAAGAAAAAAAGCATCTATCTGGAGTACTATAAGTAGTAAAATGCCTTCAAAAGAGAAGGAGAGATAAAGACTTTCTCAGGTAAACAAAAACTGAGGGACTTCACTCAACAGAAACATGACAAAAGAAGATACACAGGTGGCAAACAGACATATGCAAAGATGTTCAGCATCATTTGTCATTAGTGAATTGCAAATGACAGCAATGAGATACTACTATAATTCTATTCAAATGACTAAAATTCAAAAATACTGACAATACCATTTGCTAGCTTGGGATATGGAACAACAGGAACCATTATTCATTGCTTGTGAAAATGCAAAATGGTACAGTCAATTTGGAAGACAATTTATAGAGCAAAACATATTCAATAGCTTACAAGACTATTCAATAGCTACACTCCTAGGTGTGCCCTTAATTCATTTCAAAATCCATGTCATTAGTGTACACGGTGGCATGCACTTGTAGTCTCATCTGCTTGGGAGGCTGAGCAAGAGAATCACCAGAGCCCAGATATTAGAAGTTTCAGTAAGCTATAATGACACTGCTGCACTCTAGCATGGGCAACAGAGAAAGACTCTGTCTCAAAAACAAACAAACAAACAAACATACAAAAAAAGACAGAAAAGGAAACTTATATCCACCTGAAAATCTGCACTTTAATATATATAATAGCTTTATTCATCATCACCCAAAACTGGAAGTAACCAAAATAACATTCAATTGGTGCATGAATACCAAACTGTGGATATTATTCAGGAAAATAAGCAAATGCACTCAAGCCATGAAAAGAAAAGGGTGAATTCTAAAAGTCTATTGCTAAGTGAAAGAAGCCAGTCTGAAAAGCCTATGTACTAAGTTACTCCATTTATGTGACATTCTGGAAAGAGAAAAGCGATACTGTTGTTCAAAAGTTCAGAGTTTGCCAAGGGGAGGGAGAAGAGGTTAGGATTGAATAGGGGAAGCATAGGAGATATAGTAGGATGGTGAATCTAGTCTGTTTGATACTATAATTGTGGATACTTAAAACTACACATTTATTAAAACCTGTAGAACTTGATAGCCCAAAGAGTAAACGTTAATGCATACACATGGGATGCAGAATGTGATGAGACAATCTGATTTATAAATACAAAGGGTGCCAAAAATCATATATACTTTTAGAGAAAGGGAAAAACTGTATTAAATTTGTAATGTTCAAGTCCATTTGACTTCTGCAACTACAAGGGGTGTTCAACGTGACTTGTATTCATCTTTTGTTATTGGTATATATAGGGTATTGCCATTTTAATACAGTTTTTTTCCTTTCTGAAAATGTGTGTTCATTTTTGAGCATTGTTTGTACATGAAACAATCTCATGGAAGGGAATAAGGGAGAAAAGGTGATTATCTAACTGGTTTTGGAAATGAATGGAAACTATAAGACTAAAGTAAAGGCCAAGGAACTTGTCTATAGAATTGAACTCTAGTTGATAAGATTGTATCTTCAGCCATTCACATCATTATTAGTGATCACAGTTAATAGCAATGCTAGAAGTTTATGTTGATGTTGTATGTGTTCCTGATATGATCAAAATTGTTTTTTGCCCTCTGGGGTATTCCTCCAAGAACCTTTAATCCCAGTCTAATTATCAGAAAAACACAACAATTTATTTTTCTTTTTATTAAATCATAGCTGTGTACATTAATGTGATCATGTGGCACCATACCCTGGTTTCATAGACCGTTTGACAGATTTTCATCACACTGGTTAACATAGCCTTCCTGGCATTTTCTTAGTTTCTTAGAATGTAAATGTGCTAAGACATTTACATTCCACATTTACTAAGTTTCACATATACCCTTATAAGATGCACCGCAGGTGTAATCCCACCAATCTCCCTCCTTCTGCCCTCCTCTCCCCTCCCTCCCCTCCCTTTCTCCCTTCCCCCTATTCTTAGGTTGTGACTGGGTTATAGCTTTCATGTGAAAGCCATAAATTAGTTTCATAGCAGGGCTGAGTACATTAGATACTTTTACTTCCATTCTTGAGATACTTTACTAAGAAGAATATGTTCCAGCTCCATCCATGTAAACATGAAAGAGGTAGTGTCTCCATCTTTCTTTAAGGCTGAATAATATTCCATGGTGTACATATACCACAAATTATTAATTGGGCTTTTTCCATGACTTAGCAATTATGAATAGGGCCGCAATAAACATTCTGGTACAAATATCTTTGTTATGATGTGATTTTTGGTCTTCTGGGTATACGCCTCATAGAGGAATTATAGGATTGAATGGCAGATCTATTTTTAGATCTCTAAGTGTTCTCCAAACAGCTTTCCAAAAGGGATGTATTAATTTGCATTCCACCAGCAGTGTAGAAGTGTTCCCTTTTCTCCACATCCATGCCAACATCTCTGGTATTGGGATTTTGTGATATAGGCTAATCTTACTGGAGTTAGATGATATCTCAAAGTAGTTTTGATTTACATTTCTCTGATGATTAAAGATGATGAGCATTTGTTCATATGTCTGTAGGCTGTGCGCCTGTCTTCTTCAGAGAAGTTTCTCTTCAAGTCCCTTGCCCAGCCTACGATGGGATCACTTGTTCTTTTCTTGCTTATACGTTTGAGTTCTCTGTGGATTCTGGTTATTAAACCTTTGTCAGAGGGCGGCGCCTGTGGCTCAAGGAGTAGGGCGCCGGTCCCATATGCCGGAGGTGGCGGGTTCAAACCTAGCCCCGACCAAAACCAAAAAAAAAAAAAAAAAACCTTTGTCGGAGACATAACCTGCAAATATCTTCTCCCATTCTGAGGGCTGTTTGCTTGCTTTACTTACTGTGTTCTTGGCTGTGCAGAAGCTTTTTAGTTTGATCAGGTCCAAGTAGTGTATTTTTGAAGCTGCTTCAATTGCTCAGGGGGTCCTCCTCATAAAATACTCGCCCAGACCGATTTCTTCAAGGGTTTTCCCTGCACTCTCTTCTAGTATTTTTATAGTTTCATGTCTTAAGTTTAAATCTTTAATCCAGTGAGAGTCTATCTTAGTTAGTGAAAGGTGTGGGTCCAGTTTCAGTCTTCTGCAGGTTGCCAGCCAGTTCACCCAGCACCATTTGTTAAATATGGAATCTTTTCTCCACTGTATGTTTTTAATTGGCTTGTCGAAGATTAAATAACGGTAAGTAGCTGGATTCATCTCTTGGTTCTCTATTCTGTTCTAGACATCTACTTCTCTGTTTTTGTGCCAGTACCATGCTGTTTTGTTCACTATTGATTTGTAGTATAGTCTGAGTTCTGGTAGTGTAATTCCTCTTGCTTTGCTTTATTTCTGAGTAATGTCTTGGCTATTCGAGGTTTTTTCTGATTCCATATAAAACAAAGTATTGTTTTTTCAAGATCTTTAAAGTATGACAGTGGAACTTTAATAGGGATTGCATTAAAATAATATATTGCTTTGGGTAGTATGGACATTTTAACAATGTTGATTCTTCCCAGCCATGAGCATGGTATGATTTTCCATTTGTTAACATTTTTAGCTATTTCTTTCTTTTTTTTTTTTTTATTGTTGGGGATTCATTGAGGGTACAATAAGCCAGTTACACTGATTGCAATTGTTAGGTAAAGTCCCTCTTGCAATCATGTCTTGCCCCCACAAAGTGTGACACACACTAAAGCCCCACCCCCTCCCTCCATCCCTCTTTCTACTTCCCCCCCCATAACCTTAATTGTCATTAATTGTCCTCATATCAAGATTGAGTACATAGGATTCATGCTTCTCCATTCTTGTGATGCTTTCCTAAGAATAATGTCTTCCACTTCCATCCAGGTTAATACGAAGGTTGTAAAGTCTCCATTTTTTTTAATGGCTGAATAGTATTCCATGGTATACATATACCACAGCTTGTTAATCCATTCCTGGGTTGGTGGGCATTTAGGCTGTTTCCACATTTTGGCGATTGTAAATTGAGCTGCAATAAACAGTCTAGTACAAGTGTCCTTATGATAAAAGGATTTCTTTCCTTCTGGGTAGATGCCCAGTAATGGGATTGCAGGATCGAATGGGAGGTCTAGCTTGAGTGCTTTGAGCTTTCTCCATACTTCCTTCCAGAAAGGTTGTACTAGTTTGCAGTCCCACCAGCAGTGTAAAAGTGTTCCCTTCTCTCCACATCCACGCCAGCATCTGCAGTTTTGTGATTTTGTGATGTGGGCCATTCTCACTGGGGTTAGATGATATCTCAGGGTTGTTTTGATTTGCATTTCTCTAATATATAGAGATGATGAACATTTTTTCATGTGTTTGTTAGCCATTCGTCTGTCATCTTTAGAGAAAGTTCTATTCATGTCTCTTGCCCATTGATATAAGCGATTGTTGGCTTTTTTCATGTGGATTAATTTGAGTTCTCTATAGATCCTGGTTATCAAGCTTTTGTCTGATTGAAAATATGCAAATATCCTTTCCCATTGTGTAGGTTGTCTCTTTGCTTTCCCATTGTGTAGGTTGTCTCCTTAGCTGTACAGAAGCTTTTCAGTTTAATGAAGTCCCATTTGTTTATTTTTGTTGTTGTTGCAATTGCCATGGCAGTCTTCTTCATGAAGGCTTCCCCCAGGCCAATATCTTCCAGTGTTTTTCCTATGCTTTCTTTGAGGATTTTTATTGTTTCATGCCTTAAATTTAAGTCCTTTATCCATCTTGAATCAGCTATTTCTTTTCTTAGAGTTTCATAGTTCTCTTTATAGAGATCTTTCACGTCCTTTGTTAGATAAACTCCCAAATATTTCATCTTCTTTGGCACTACTATGAATGGGATAGAGTCCTTAACTGTTTTTTCAACTTGGCTATTGTTGGTATATATAACGGCTACCAATTTATGAATGTTGATTTTGTAACCTGAGACGCTGCTGTATTCCTTGATCACTTCTAAGAGTTTTGTAGTAGAATCCCTGGTGTTTTCCAGATATACAATCATATCATCTGTGAAGAGCGAAAGTTTGATCTCTTCGACCCTATATAGATACCCTTGATCACCTTTTCTTCCCTAATTGTGGTGGCTAAAACTTCCATTACAATGTTAAAGAGCAGTGGAGACAATGGGCAGCCTTGTCTGGTTCCTAATCTGAGTGGAAATGATTTAAATTTAACTCCATTCAATATGATATTGGCTGTGGGTTTACTGTAGATGGCCTCTATCAGTTTAAGAAATGTCCCTTCTATACCAATTTTCCTAAGTGTTCTGATCATGAAGGGATGCTGGATATTATCAAAAGCTTTTTCTTCATCAATTGAGAGAACCTTAAGGTCTTTGTTTTTTAATTTGTTTATGTGCTGAATTATACTTATAGATTTACAGATATTGAACCAGCCTTGAGACCCTGGGATAAAACCGACTTGGTCATGATGTATAATTTGTTTGATGTGTTGCTGGATTCTGTTTGTTAGGATCTTGTTGAATATTTTTGCATCTATATTCATTAATGATTTTGGTCTATAATTTTCTTTTCTTGTTGGGTCTTTTCCTGGTTTGGGGATCAGGGTGATGTTTGCTTCATAGAACGTGTTGGGTAGTCTTCCTTCTTTTTCTACATTTTGGAACAGGTTGAGTAATATAGGTACTAATTCCTCTTTAAAGGTTTGGTAGAATTCTGATGTGAAACCATCTGGTCCCGGGCTTTTCTTTTTAGGGAGGTTTTGTATGGTTGGTGCTATTTCTGAACTTGATATGGGCCTGTTCAACATTTCCACTTGATTCTGGCTAAGTCTTGGAAGGTGACATGCTTCCAAGTATTGGTCAATTTCCTTCAGATTTTCATATTTCTGAGAATAAAGTTTCTTGTAATAATCATTAAGGATGTTTTTAATTTCTGAGTAGTCTGTTGTTATTTTGTCTTTGTCGTTTCTGATTGATGAGATTAGAGATTTTACTCTTTTTTTCCCTGATTAGGTTGGCCAAAGGTTTATCTATGTTATTGACCTTTTCAAAAAACCAACTTTTTGATTTATTGATCTGTTGTATAATTCTTTTGTTTTCAATTTCATTTAATTCTGCTCTAATTTTGGTTATTTCTTTTCTTCTACTGGGTTTGGGGTTGGAATGTTCTTCCTTTTTCAGTTGCTTGAGATGTCCCATTAAGTTGTTAACTTCCTCTCTTTCCATTCTCTTGAGGAAGGCTTGCAGTGCTATAAATTTCCCTCTTAGGACTGCCTTTGTGGTATCCCAGAGGTTCAGATAATTCGTGTCTTCATTGTCATTTTGTTCCAAAAATTTGGCAATTTCCTTCTTAATCTCAATCTGACCCAGCTATCATTCAGCATAAGGTTATTTAACTTCCATGTTTTTGTATGAATATGCAGATTCCTGTTGTTACTGAGTTCAACTTTAATTCCATGGTGGTCTAAGAAGATGCAAGGAATAATTTCTATTCCTTTAAATTTACTGAGGTTAGACTCGTGACCTAAGATGTGATTGATTTTGGAGTATGTTCCATTGGCTGATGAGAAGTATGTGTATTCAGTTTTGTTGGGATGAAATGTTCTGTAGATGTCTGCTAAATCCAAATGTTGGATGGTTAGGTTTAAATCTAAAATTTCTTTGCTCAGCTTCTTATTGGAGGATCGATCCAAAACTGCCACAGGAGTGTTGAAATCTCCAACTATTATGGAGCTGGAGGAAATCAAGTTGCTCATGTCTGTTAGAGTTTCTTTTATAAATTGAGGTGCATTCTGGTTGGGTGCCTAGATATTAATAATGGAAATCTCATCATATTGAGTATTACCCTTAACAAATATGAAGTGACCATTCTTATCCTTCCTTACTTTTGTTGGTTTAAAGCCTATTGTATCTGCAAATAAAACTGCAACACCTGATTTTTTCTGATTACCATTTGCCTGAAATATGGATGACCATACTTTCACCCTGATTCTCTATTTGTCTTTTAAAGTAAGATGTGACTCTTGTATGCGACAAATATCTGGCCTGAGTTTTCGTATCCAGTCAGCTAACCTATACCTCTTTAGAGGACAGTTTAAGCCGTTCACATTAATGGAGAATATTGATAAGTCTGGTAAAATTTTGGGTATTGAGTTTTTCGGAAGTCCAGTGGACATTTTTAATCCTTTCGCCACTGTGGAAGTTGGAGTTTGATCAAAAGTTTCTGAGTGAGTTTACTTTTGTGGTAGAGGATTGGGTTGCTCGTTATGGAAGATGGGTCTGAGAATATCCTGAAGAGCTGGTTTGGTTATGGCAAATTTCTTTAACATATGAATGTCATTAAAGTATTCAATTTCTCCATCATAAATGAAACACAATTTAGCTGGACACAGGATCCAGGGTTGAAAGTTTTTTTGCTTTAGGAGATTAAAAGCCGATGACCACCCTCTTCTGGCTTGAAAAGTTTCAGCAGAGAGATTTGCAGTCATTCTAATATTCTTCCCTTTGTAGGTAATGGATGTCTTACGTCTGGCTGCTTTGAGAATTTTCCCCTCCATATTAACTTTAGTGAAGTTAATTATGATATGCCTGGGGGATGTCTTATTGGGATTTAGTCATGCTGTGGTTCCGAAACTGTCTGCTATCTGAATTTCAGAATTTCTAGGCATGTCTGGAAAAGTCTCTTCCCTAATTTCATGGAGAAGGGCCTCTGCACTTAGCGAAGCCAATTCATCAGATTCAGGGATTCCAATGAGGCAGATATTTGCCTTCTTCGAATTATCCCAGAGTTCTCTGACAGAATGATCCATTTCTGTTCTCCATTTCTCTTCCTCTTTGAGAGTTTGGGAGCATTTGAAGTCTTTGTCTTCAACATCAGAAATCCTTTCTTGTCCTTGCTCCACTCTGTTACTGAGGGATTCTACTGTATTTTTCAGATCTTTGAGGGCTGCAAATTCTTCCTTCAGTGTGTCTAAATCTTTGGTGGTTTTGTCTTTAAATTAGTTAAATTCTTGAGACAACTTTTTAATTTCTCCTCAAATTCCTAATTCCAACTTTTGAATTGGTGCTCGAATTTCTAATTCCAAATTTTCCTCCACTTTATTAATTTTGTTTGCAATCCAAATTCTGAATTCGATTTCTGACATCTCGGCCAGTTGTTTATGAATGGGATCTTCAGTTACATCTGCCATATCTTTCCTTGGGGGGGTTGATCTATTCTGGTTATTCATGTTACCAGAGTTTTTTGCTGATCCCGACCCATGATTGTTTTACACTCTTTGATTTTTTTCCCCTGGAGCTTTGTCAAGGACCTGTACAGTGCTATGGCCTGAGAAACTGGGGCCCTGTTTGGTGCGGTTGGGCTAAGTGGTTCTGTCTTATTTTTAGCTGGTTTATGTTCGACCCTAGTGAAACAGTTACTCAGGGTTGAAGTCTCAGCTGTGGAGAAATACCAGCAATTAAGTCACCCTGCCCACCACAGGCAACAATTGGAAAAGGAAAATCAAACCTTCCTACAACCACACACCCAGGGCACCACCTGAATAGTCCTCAGGCGATTGGCTCAGTTCAAAAGGTCCAAATCAATTGTCTCAGTCAGCACCTGTCTCGGGTGGGAGAGTTTAAGAGATCTCTGGGAACTGTATCACAAGTGTCTGGTGACTACTCTGATATGGCTTTCTCCAGTGCTGCATGGAGTCAGGAGGAGGAGCCACCCAGCAAATAGATCAGTCTGGGAATGTTGATGCCTCCTTCTCCACCTTGCACCTCTGTCACACCTAGTCACTGATAGCCCTGCAGTTGGCTGACCCACTTGCCTGTAGTGAACAGATACTACAGGAGTTTGTACCTGCCTGAATCACAAGGAAATCTATTTCTGTTCAGCCAGGCTACTGTGCTCTGCCTCTACCTAGCAGGAGGAGGTGAGGCCTGACAACCTCAGGTGCTTGATGAAGGCTGGGGAGTGTTCACTCAGTCCTGCCCCGCTCCTGATTGATGTTACCGACAGAACAGAACAGAACAACTTTGCAGGGTTTTGTTTCTGTTCCTGCTAAATTCCCCTGCAGAAGAGAAGCTGTTTTGAGTTTCCAGAGCTGTGCCTCAGGCCCTGTTTTTGCTCCTGCAGGTTTGTATTTGGTTACCTGTCAGTTCTATCCTGCTACCTTCCTCTGTGTATAGGCTGATGATCCCCTGAGGGCCAGGTGTATCTTAGGCTCAGTTAAGTGGTCCTCTGGGTCAGCCCTGCTCTGGGAACTTCCGGGGTCTGTGAGTGCGTTTCTAGTCCCTGCGCTCCACCCAGGTTGGTACCGCCTCAGGCAATTCCTTTACTCACGGGGCCTGCATTTCCATCCCAGATCTGTTCGTGTTGGTTGCAGGCCTCCTGTGGTTGCCTAGGGAGACAGGGGGTGTGGCTTCAGAATATCCGGGAGTGAGCCGTATTGTTGCTAAAAGACAGCTGCTGCTCTGTGCCTCAGGGAACTGCTGCTTTGGTGTGGTTCCCTCTCAGCTGACCATCCTCTCCTCGCTCCCATGTCCCAGAGTCAGCACTGACCAGCTGCAGTTTAGGCACTGTTCACACCCCTTGAGAAATCACCCAAGAATCTTGACTCTTGGGGGACAGGCCTCTAGACCTCAGAGTGAGAGTGGAGGGGAGTGCTAGGAGCTCAGAGTTGCAGGTAGAGAATATATACAGTTTTATACAGTTTTATGCCTGGTAGGAGAACGCCATGGCACCCTAGTAGGGGAGGTAGATCCAGTTTTTAGAGGGTCTCTCCCGTGGAGTGTAGTGGGAGGACCTTTGAACTCTGCCTGTTTGTTTGTGGGGTGCTCTGAGCCATTCTCATGGGGGAGGGGACTCCCCTCCGCTTGGTGATGGATTTTGTACCTTTTGTTTGTATCCTTGTGGTTGCAGCTCGCCTCAGCAGGGTTGATGTGCATTCTTCAGCCTTCTCTCTTGGTGCAGCTCAAATCCACCAGGTTACTTGCCTTTAACTCTCTTTCTGGATGGGAGCCTCTATGGAAAGCTGGCTTCGGTCAGCCATCTTGTCCCCCACCTCACATCAAATCTTGATAGAGGATTTTTCTACAAAATGTCTGACTGTCCTTCAAACTGCCAAAGTCATCAAGGAAATTCTGAGATATTGTTTAGCCAAGAGGAGCCCAAGCAGATATAATGACTAAATTTAGTGTGATAGTTGGAATGGGATTCTGGAAGAAAAAAGAACAATAATTCTGTAGTGCCACTGTAACAAAATACCACATATTGGGTAATTTTAAAGAAAAGTTAATAACTCAAAACAGTTATTTCTCATAGTTCTAGTAGCTGAGAAGTCTAAGATCAAGCTGCTGGCAGGTTCAGGGTCTGGAGAGGGCCCTGACTCTGCCTCTAACATAGAACCTTGTTACTGCATCCTCAGAAGGGGGTGAGCTCCGTCTCATAAGGCAAAAGGCTAAAGACCAAAAAGGGCCAGACTCACTAATTTCATCCATTGGGGGGTGTCCTCATGGCCTAATCACCTCCGTCATGTTGGTGATTAAATTATAATACATGAATTTTGGGGGACATTCAGACCATGGCAGGTAAAAATCAGGAAAATTCCAGGAAAAATGGACTTAATGAAGTTAATAATAATGTACAATGTTGCTTAATTAATAGTAACAAATGTATTATACAAATGAAAGATGTTGATAATAAGGGAAACTGGGTGTGGGGTATATGTGAACTCTGTACTATGTTAGCAATTTTTCTATAAATGTAAAATGTTTCTTAAAAATAATGTCTATTAAAATATAGCTGAAATCACCGTAATAGAAATAAAGACTCTTGAAGGAAGTCCATCAAATTTAGAATATCAAATATTTCTGTGTTCTAAACATCCAGCTTCAGGCAGTTGTCTTGAGTTCTCCATTCTTGGTGTGCTCTTGGCTAAAGAATAGCCAGACCCATGAAACACAAGGCAAGTGTAAAACAAAGTTTAATGAGAAAAAGAAAGAGGGGTTTACAGAGCAAGAGCAAGATACAGGTTTACTGAACAAGATATGTTAGCCACAGACAATGAATGGGCTCCTTGTTGTAAACAAAAGGCTAGGTATGGTCTGGGGTCCATTTTATATATTGCCTGGATTGGTCCCTCCCCATGGTTCAGACACGTCACCATGGCACCACTTTGATAGACAGTTAACGACATGATAATTAGCCTTAGGTTACTCTATGTCACTTTCCAAATCTTACTGTGCCTTGGCTGCCTGGTGGGCTGGGGGACTCCCTGCATTCTTTTGCAGATTCCCAAGGGTTCCTCCTTCACCAGGTGTGGCAGCTACTTAGGGCAGGATTAAAGTGGGACAGCACCAAGAAGAGGCACCCTTGTCTTTCTTCCCAGGTGGAGCAATTGATCAAGACAGCACCAAGGCAAAGTACCACTTCGTCCCTTAGGAGAGTCTTAGAGGTCTCTTGCTTTTTTTTTTTCTGTTTTTGGCCAGGGCTGGGCTTGAACCCACCACCTCTGGCATATGGAGCTGGCGCCATACTCCTTTGAGCCACAGGCACCACCCTGAGGTCTCTTGTTTTTTACCTAACACAAACATTATATTTTCTTTTTCTTTTTCTTTTTTTTTTTGTGTTTTTTTTTGGCCAGGGATGGGTTTGAACCTGCCACCTCTGGCATATGGGACCGGTGCCCTACTCCTTGAGCCACAGGTGCCGCCCCAAACATTATATTTTCATACTTGAAAATAGACTATTGGAAATTTATTACATTTCTCCAGAGCACTGAGACAGACAGAAAACCTCTCAATTCATTTTATAAAGCTAACATAAACCTGATAACAAAATTTAACAAAAATAGTACATATGCTACAAGTATATAACTATACAACTCTAAAGAACAATTATATTTATGAATACAGATGCAACATCCCATAAAGCACTAACAAAATGAATGCATTGGCATTTAAAAATAATAAACTTTGGTGCTATAGACTGAATATTTGTGCTTTCCTCCATCCCATTTGATCCTAGCCAAAGGCTGAAAATTGATTTCCTTCACCAAATTCAGATGTGGAAACTTAATCCCCAATGTGAGGGTATTTGGAGGTTGTGCCTTTTGGAGGGTAATTAGGTCATGAGGGCAAGGTCCTCATGAACGGAATTAGTGCCCTTATGAAAGAGTGCCAGGGCCACCTTCATCTCTTCTGCCGTGTGAGGTCACTGCAAGAGAAAGCTAGGTATAAATCAGGAAGCAGGCCAGACACCTAATCTGCCAGCGTATCGATCTTGTACTTTCCAGCCTGTAAAACTGTGAGAAATAAATTTTGTTATTTTGTTATAACAGCCAAAACAGACTAAGGCACTTTGCCTTTCAATATGTATTTAATCAGTTAATTAATAACCAGGTACATTTTATTTATTTACTTATTTATTTATTTTGAGATAGAGTCTCACTATGTCACCCTTGGTAGACTGCCATGGTGTCACAGCTCACAGCAACCTCAAATTCTTGGGCTTAAGAAATTCTCTTGCCTCAGCCTCCCAAGTAGCTGGGACTAAAGGTGCCTGTTACCAACCGTCCAGCTATTTTTTGTTGCAGTTGTCATTGTTGTTTAGCTGGCCCTGGTTGGGTTCGAACCCTCCAGGCTCAGTGTATATGGCTCATGCCATAACCACTGTGCTACGGGCACCAAGCCAGACCAGGTAAATTTTAATTGGGAATTCACGGATACTTGAGAATAGCCAAGTCAACTAATGTTGGCTCATATGAATGTCAATAATTCAAAGCAATATTATCATATCAATAGTTATTAAAGAGGCATATGATAAGATTCAACACTTATTTCTGCTTTAAAAATTTTACCATTGGAACAAATATCCCTTTTATATATAAAAGAAAATTCTATTTGAAACCAAGAGGTGGCATCTAGCACAATGCTCATTAGAGAAACATTAGTCATTTTTAACAGAGTTGTGACACTACACTTACTGTCTATTATCTATCGCCCCTATGATTAAACATCATCCTGTAACTGAACAATGCAACCTGAAAAGACAGGAAAATATGCAGCTATATGCCCTACCAATCTATATAAGGGACTTTTTCAATGTGACCCAAAAAAACAAACCATTGATCTTTTGGCATAGAAATAGGTAGGCGGCGCCTGTGGCTCAGTGAGCAGGGCGCCGGCCCCATATACCGAGGGTGGCAGGTTCAAACCCAGCCCCGGCCAAACTGCAACAAAAAAATAGCCGGGCATTGTGGCGGGCACCTGTAGTCCCAGCTACTCGGGAGGCTGAGGCAGGAGAATCACCTAAGCCCAGGAGTTGGAGGTTGCTGTGAGCTGTGTGATGCCACGGCACTCTACCAAGGGCCATAAAGTGAAACTCTGTCTCTACAAAAAAAAAAAAAAAAAAAAAAAAGAAATAGGTAGGTCGCTAGAATCTAATGGAAACAAAACCATATATAACCAGCAGTACTCCTGCTCATCTCAGAAAGAACCAGCAATAATTTGGAATGGTCTTCTCTTTTTCTGATAATTCACATAAATGGTCTACATTTTACATTGTGTGCAAGAATTTTATTTGTTATATCCAAGCATAACATTCAGAACATAAATTTAATAAGGGGACATACGGATCACCATTTGAACAGTAGGAAATGATTTCCTTTCTGTTTTTAGGCATTTGAGGAGTTAATCTTATCAGACTGGCTGTATGTTAAATATCAGAGGGAGAGATTTAGGACAGGGAGGATGAGAGTTGGAAAATGATGTGGGTTACAATAAAATTTTAATTTCAGATTCAATGGGACATAATTAAGCTTCTCACAGTTGTCTTGAAATATTTGCTGTTATAAAATTAAAACAAAAATATCACTTCTTTTGGAGGTAACAAGGAAAGGTTTAAAGACAGAGGAGTAATAAAAAATGCAGGAGAACCTTAGAAAAGTGGCGGAATTTTAAGTGTATTTCAGGAATGTTTTACTGCTTTGTCTCCCCACGACACTTCAGTGAAAATATTCATTAATCATCAAAGATTCTGAAGTTGGAGTTGACTTTTTTTCATGTTTTCTGATGAGAACATTGCAATGGTTTAAATGTGTGTGTGTCCTTCCAAATTTTATATGTTGGAATTTTGACCCCAGTAATAGTATTAAGAGGTAGGGTCTTTAGGAGGTGAGGTCTTTCGTGAACGGGATTAGGGGCTGTATCAAAGGCTGGCCTCACCAGACACTGAACCGGCTGGAGCCTTGAGCTTAAATTTCTAACCCCCAGGACTGTGAGAAATAAATTTCTGTTCTTTATAAATTACCCATTCTCAGGTGCAGCAGGAATAGACAAAGACAAAGATGTGTTGAGATGGCCTTATCTCAAATGCTTGGGAGTGTTTCAAATTTCATTTTTTTTTTATTTAGGCATGTTTGCATATATATAATGAGATATCTTGAGGATAAGAGCCAAGTCTAAACACAAAATTTATTTACAGTTGTATATACCTTATACACATAGCATGAAGATAATTTTTTATGACATTTTTGGTGTGGAATTTTCCACTCGTGCCATCATGTCAGAACTCAGAAAGTATCAGCTATTGGAATTGTATTAGTAATGATCAATCTATGTTATTTCTCTCCTTTTTCAGATCTGAGAACCACAACCACATATAGGTGAAATAATTAGCCCAAATTAATAATGATTAATAAGCAACAGGAGCAGAATCTGAATCTAGGTTATCTGGCCTCAGAGTCCATAATTTAAACCACTTCAATCTCAATCTCTTTATCCTTTTCATTGTTAAAATTCTAAAATAAATAAAAAATGAAATGCAGTATGAAGTAAATCTCTAATAATTGGAGCAAGAGTTAGGTAAAGTTTAATGGTCAGCTAAGTCTGTTACAGGTGATATTTATTTTAAGAAGAAAGTAAGGATTTTACATTTTATTTGAAACACTTTAGTAGGATTTTTTCAAAACTTGCCCTGCTCCAAACATTTCCTCATATTAAAGCATATGTTTTAAAACAATCATTTAGCCAAAATTAAATATCATCTAGCCAAACAATCATTAAAACAATTAAAACAATCATTTAGCCAAAATTAAATAATAAAAGTAAATATTAAATATTTACTTCCAGTAAATATTAGGAAGGAGATGATAAAGTTAATATAATTTATTGATGATTAAGGTTGCCTACCTAGAAAAAACATGAGAACCACTTGAAAAACAATAAAAGTAATACACAAATTTGATAAATTATCCAGTTACCAAATTAACTTAAAAATCAGTAGCTCTCGATACAGTAGAAATAACTACTGAGAAATACATAAAGAAAAAATAATTATATTAATTACAACAAAAATATAAAATAACAAGGACTAATCTTAACAAGAAATATAACAAACCTGTCTTACAAATTTAGGTTAAGGACAGAAAAGATGTTCATAAATCAGGAGACATTCCATGTTCCTGGATTAGAAAGTTCAATATTTTAAAGATGTCATTTCTCCTCAAATTAATTTATAAATTTAAGGCAATCCCAATTAAAATTTGATGAGATTTTTGTTTGGAACTTGACCAAATGATTCTAAAGTTCATTTAGAAGAATAATTATGTTAGAATAGTCATGAGAAGACGCAGAAAAATGAGTAATGAGATTGACTTGCCGTATTTGAAATGAAATTATCACTGTGATATGGTACAAAAGTAGTGAGACCCATAAAACTAAAAAGAAAATCCAGAAACTGAGATAAGTGTATATAATCATTTGATATATGTTAATTATGACAGTTAAAATATTAGGGAAAGAATAACCTATTTATTAAATGGATTATCTGATAAACTATGATTGGTGGGAAGTATATTGGCATTTGAAAAAACAAGTTCAAGTTTTACAATCATAACTTATACAAAAATAAATTCTGAGTGTTTCAAAGTTTTTATTGAAAAGAAGAAACAAAGTACCAGCGTATATGAATAAGTATTTATGTAATCCTGTGGTGGTGAAGGACTTAAAATGTAAAAGCTCTACGGCTTAGAGGAAAAAACTAATAATGCCTTTGACTTGATAAAATTTCATAACTTGTGAATAGCAAAAATAAACCCTGATCCACTGATGCACCCAAATACCATAAATACATTAAAAGACAAACTATAAAAATTATTTGTAAGAAAAAATACTATAAGCAAAGGTTTAGTTTCCTTAATCTTTTAAGGGGTCATACAAATCAGTAAGATAAAAATGTTACTCACATTGAAAATGGTCTAAAGACAGACCAGGAAATTTCAGAGAATAACATATCCATATATAGTTTGTGCATTTAAAAAATGCTAAACCTCACTTCATGAGCTATGAAGGTAACATAATTAAGACATCAATGAGACTATTTCTTACCTATTAGGTTGAAAATGATGAAAAATATTGAAATAGTAGCCAATGTTGGCTAGGGCCTGAGTAAACAGACATTCTTATATACCTTGGTGTAAACTCAGATTGGTACAAACTTTCTAGGGACTAGTTTGGCAACATATCATCAAAATTAAAAATGTTTATATCCTTAAATATAGTAAGTCAATTTATGGAATTGAATTTTAGGGAAATGATAGGACAAACAACTGGAGATGGAACTCAAAGAAGTTCATTTTGGCATTAGCAGAATAAAATCATTAGAAAATCATATTGTTCAAAAATAAGATGTTTATTTAATATTTTATGGTCTCTTTACACATGGAAAATTATGCAGTAGTTTAAAAAGATGATAGATCTGTATTCACTACGTAATGTCATGCCCACAGAACAAGAAATGAGAAAATTGCCTTTAAAAGCATTTTGTGTAGTCTGATGCCATTTCTCTCTATAGGTATTTGTATATGTGTGCATTTGGATGCATATGTGTGTGATTGTAAATATGAATTATTCCTAGGGGTCTTTCTTTTCGTATGTGTGTGTGTGTGCATGCACGTCTGAGTAAGAAAACCCCAGCTATTTCACTAAAATGTTATAGAATATTAGTAAAACTGCATTTTCCTTTTGGTTATGAGAATTAAATGAATCACATGCAAAGCACTTAGAATAATACCTGGCACATAGTAACCAGTGTTCAGTAGTTCCCCATGTACATTATTACAATGAATACCCTCCACCAAAGTACCAAAGAGGGGAAGAAGCACTCTCCACAACAAAACAAAGCACCGAGCAGCTTTGGCCTCTAATCATTCCTATAGCTTCTGTTGCTTTGCACGTTAGTCCCTGCAGGGAGTGAGAGAACCATGGGATGCTGGGGGTGGGAGGCCGTGCAGAGCCAGGGCCAGGCCTAGTGAGAGAGGACGTACTTGTGAGCCTTGCTCAGACACCCCTAGGGACTCTGGGAAATAAGTAAGATGCAAGGGGACCACAGGTGGGGGCCAAGTCCACTGAAATATCTGACTTTGTTACCATGCCTCCATGCAAACATACAGGCTACAAGAACTGAGAAACCAGCTGCTCGGGAGGCTGAGGCAAGAGAATCGCGTAAGCCCAAGAGTTAGAGGTTGCTGTGAGCCGTGTGACGCCACAGCACTCTACCCGAGGGCGGTACAGTGAGACTGTCTCACAAAAAAAAAAAAAAAAAAAGAACTGAGAAACCTGTATATGGGTGAATTAAATTAAAAGCATGTGAAAAATATTTGTGCTTATGCTTTCTATTTAGGGAAATACACACAGTTTTTAATACACACATAACATAGTCCATCTCCACTAATCCCTGCTGTTGTAAAGTTGAGTAAAGCCCCGCTGCAGTTATGGTATGGAAAGTCTGCCACCTGAACTTGCTAAAACTATGCAGAATTGACATAGCTGATCCAATTTCATAATGGTCTGTTTCTGTTTTGGGTAGTTCTCTCTGAGCCCCTGAGAAGAAGCAGGTCCTTCTTCTGAGCCTTTTATTCCCAAAGAGAAAGGGAATGACATTCACGATGCCCACCCGCTGCAGATGAATAGTGGGATCTTGTTTACCACAGAGAAATGTTGATTTCGTATTTGTCTGCATGTGTGAGATGAATGCTGGGCATGATTTACTTACTCCAGAAGTGTTGCCTGTAACGTGGAGACACAGGACAGTTTAAAAGGAAAAGTAATCACAGCACACACTATTCATCTTCGGCTGCCTCTGAGAACCGTGAGCTGATTAACTGGTGCAAGTCCTGGCTGCTGGGAGAAGCTGTCAGCTCCCACCTCCCTGGGGCTCTGACCTCCCTAGCTCCTCACTGGCATAAGGTGTCCTGATCTCTCATACCCTACCTCAGCCCCTGTACCCCTTTTGATAGGGTTAAGTATTAAGTCACACTTCCTTGTCTGAGTCAAAACTGATGAGGTTTTATATCACACCCTTATCAAACCACTTTCTATGAAAGCCGGAAACCTGTATTTTCATGTTGATTGCTGGTGAGTTGTCTTGTCTAAAATAAATCTTCCTTTTCCTCTTCCAGGTAGGCTTGTCTATTGCAAGATTCAACCTTGTTTCTTAGTTGTGATTGATTTCCTTGCTGATTACGTCTTTTCATAGTCTGAGACTACTGTAATCCTTATCTCAGAGTGGGAATCCTGTTGCCCTGCCTGGTCCATTCAAGACCCTGAGCCGAGGGTCAGGATCTTTAATTTGCTAAGTCACATGTGCTTCTTCTTGGCCTAAACTCAGCTGTAGATGTGTAAATAGGCAGGTGGCTGAAAGCTTGTTGCCAACAGGTAAAATTCCTTGGAAAACATTTGCCTGAATATCTCTTTATTGCTCATTGCTCCATTTGAGAACTTTGCTGCCCTTCTGGATGTTTGATTCATCCTTCAGTGTCCACCAGTTCAGAATGGAGCTAGCTGAGCTTCTAGAACCACGTGAATTGTCCCTCCAGATAATGTGGCCTGTCACTCTTCTAGGTACTGAGACCACAAGAGTGAATAAGACATACAAGTCCCAGCCTTCATTGTGATGACATCCTAAAAAGGAAGACAGATATTAAATAAGTATGCTACTACACAAATAAGATCCCATCAGAGGGATAAGTGCTATGATGGAAATAGAGCTGGTTACTGCTTTAGAAGGTGACAGGGTAGGCAGGGAATATTCAATGAAGTAGCCATGAAAATCCTCTTTGAAGAGGCAAGACATTTGAACTGAGACTTGAATGACAAGAAGTCAACTATGATAAAATCTAGGGGAAGTGAATTCCAGAGAGAACAAACCAGAAGTGAGAGCACTGACCAGCGAAAGAGAGGAAGGTAGTTAGAGACAGAAGAAGGGCAGCAGGGCTGGCGGTGAAGGAGGAGAGACAGGAGCAGATCATGTGGAGGGGAGGCTAGGCAGGTCTCATGCAGGCCATGGGAAGAAGTTTCAATTCCCTGTCCAGTGCCCTGGAGAACCTTTGGTGTGTCTGACTCACCAACTGCACACTGGCTTCCTTTCCCCCACTCAGCCTGGTGGGTACCATCATTTCCAGTCCCCTGCACTCAACCTGTAATAGTGGCCAATTTCCACCAATGGACAGGAAGAAATAGAGGGCAGGATACACATTACAGATTATACAATCACAGCAATACCACCTTGGCCCATTTGTCAGTGAGGACCACCATGGTCCATTAGCTGGGGTTCACTTGGAGCTCAGAACATCTTCATAGAGGAATGTGGTCAGACAGGAGAGTCAAAACTGAGGAAACTGCTGGCTAGCATGTGCACAAGAGTGTTGATAGAGAGGAAGGTCATGAGTGGTTCTGTGGGCAGTACTAACTTACAGAGGTCAAATCTGGGGCTGTGGACAGAGACAGGCCAAGGAAGGATTGCTGTGAGCCCGCTGCTCTAGGAAGAACATAGAACAGATTGCTGTCCTCTACTGTCCCATCCTGTGGTCCTTTAAGGCTGGATCCCCATGACTGGGCCTATGTGCCTAGTTCACTTCTCAGGTCATGTGTCCTGAACTCAGCTGAAGGTGTGTAAATAGTGAGTGTAATGTTAGAGTGGATGAAAGGTTGGTTTCACTGAAAAAATTCAATGGAATTTTATTTAAATCAAAAATTTCCATCTCAGGACTAGAAGAAATTATAAAATTTCTGGTAGCCAGACTCTTGCCTGTTGAGTCTCAGGACTCTTAATTCTGTGGTCCTGAATTTCTGAAGACAGCATATGGGCAAAAGGAAAAAGGTGATAATGTCTCTTAAAAATATATTACATGCAATTTCTATGAATTTTGTGTGTATTACTTGAGTAATCCTCAATTATCCTATGAAATAGATAATATAAACTCATTTTGTACCCAAAGAAACACAAGCTCATGGACATTAATAACTAGGAGGAAATCTGTAAGTGATGAGACAGGGCCAAATTTGAACTTGAAGATGAGTCTTCTGAACCAGGGGGCCATCTGGCTTTTACACTGTTGATACTACATTAATTCCTATGGTTGGTTACTCTGGCTGATGAGGAAACAGGAGTATTCTATTCACCCCTTTTGGGTACTCTTTATCCTAGTATTTCAAGCCTGTTATGATTTTTTTTGTATTTAATTTTCCAAATGGCTATGTGTTATCTCCTCAAATTTATTACGATGTCCTTGAAAGTGGCACTCTCTCCCTCCCAATACTTTTCCTTGAATGAGGTCTCAACAGTGTTTCTTATTGGTGGGTTGACAATTGACAAATGATCAGTTAGGCCACTTTGCGTAGTGCATCCAGGGCAACGGGGGAAAGGAAGGGCTCTCAGATGTCTAAAGCATAGAAAAAAGTCCCCAGAGATCATCTAATAGTCCCCAGAGACCAACTAGACAGTGAGCAGTGGCATTAATTTGACACATGCATGGTATGCCCAAGAATTCTACTCTGGGCATTTGTAGATATGTCAGATATTGTACTCTGGCTTTTTCCACATCCCTTTGCATTAAGAAAACAAGAGAAAAACATAAGGTAAAGAAAAATTACCATTTTAGTTTACCATTTTCTGTCCTTTTCCTATATCTGAAAATCTTTTCAATAACTTGTCTGAGGTCTTTTCACCTCCCATTAGTGCTGCCAAATTCTGGGAGTCCAGAAGTTCTCCAACAATGTTCTCTGTAATAAATGCTTGCACCATAGTAGAATCACACCCACAACTAGACTATCTTACTATGAATGATTTGTTTGAGAGGTTTGCTTCATATGAATATAAATGTATTTGAATTTAAAGGCCTTTTGGAAACACAATGTTAGCCATAGCAGGAGAGGCCACGTCATTCATTGGAAAGAAAACTCTGATGCCTTTTATGCATAATAACTGATTTTGTATAGTACCAGAATTTCTTCTTTTAAGACCAGTTAGAATGTTTCCTCCTTGTTATTCTTGATACCTAAGTTGATTACTTAATATTGTTCACCCTAAATACCACTGGCATTTTTTTGTTTGATTGGTTATTTTATCTGATATTTGTTTTGGAGAGAGAAAATTTGATAATTCTGCTTTACGAATAAATTATTGTTTGATGTTCTACTTTTCAGAAGGTTGAACAAATACCACTCTAGATATTGTACTCTGGCTTTTTCCACATCCCAGCCACCCTCCTCATCAAACTCCCTAAGCATTAAGTCTGGAAATTAATTTTACATCCCAAGAGTTAGGATGACATATAAATGCCTCTTATGTTTCAGCCATGACCTTGTAGTTGCTGGGGACCTGAACTCAACTGTGAATTCAAGCACAGGAAGTTCTGGGATCTCAGTCTCTAGGTAAATGGGCCTAAGGCAACACAAGAATCATTTCTGAGGAACAGGAGGAAAGACAAAATGCCTTGGAATGATCCACATGCAGAGTTGGCCCCAAACACACACAGACTAACTGTCCTACTCCCACTTTAATAAATAAGTGGACTTCTAAACAAGAACAGAGGAATAGTCACCCAATGTTCTTCTGTAAGTTAGGGCATAAAAAAAGTAAGCATGTTAGGGAAAACAGACACAGGGAAGCCAGGAAAAGTTTTTAAACAGATACAGGTCTTGGAAAGACATTTGACTCACTTAAGAATTCTGTGTTTCTGCACTGTGCCCCCACGGCTGGAGTCTCAGGGCCTGCTCTGTCACACATGCAAAACCAATCTGCTCCCGTGACATGGAGCATGAAAGTTCATCTCCTAAAACTTTACACCCTATTGAAAGAATATAATAGTGTTAAAGAAAACCTAATTCTGTGATCCTTTCGCATAGGGCTACAGATGGGATGCCATTTTCAAGGGACATTTTTTTTGCCCCGTTCCTATCAAATAGCTCCTGAAATAGGCATGATACAGCCCCCTTGAATAAAATAAAATACCTTATTTAATTGCCTGAATGACACTCTGGATTGTGCTGCCAAAGCAAGCCCAAACAGGCCCAACCAGAGGCAATATCAAGGGTGGGGGGGAAGTTGGCTATGAGGCAGCTCTAGCCCCAGCCCACACCCATCACCAGCCCAGGCTGATGGAAATGAAAACAGGTCTGGGGAAATGCAAATGAAATCTGCAAAGGAGCAGAAGGGAGAAGAAACCATTTCCCAGAGTAATGAGCTTACTGATTGCAAGCATGGCACCTCAGCCCAACCTCCAGGACTCAGAGAGCCATTACACATGGAAGAGAGGGTCAGGAGCCAGGAAGACAGGAGGGGCATCTGACCAGCTACAGCCACAGAGCCGCAGCTCTGTTCACCTGCCTGAAGCCTCAGGATGACCCTCTGGCCTCTGGCTCCTAAATTCTGGGCCCATCTCTGCTTTCTTTTTAAATTTCTGCCATTTGTGAGGATTCGTCCAGGGTCCATGACATTCTTACTATTTGTCAGAACTGCAATTCATAGATCTTCCAAGAGAACCCCAACTTTATTTATTTATTGACTCTATCCTAATTTTAAACATCACTATAATCACAAAGATGCTGACTACCTGTCCTGTCTATGTCATCTGTTGCTAATGCCCAAAGAGCTTAGATAAGAAGTGTTTAATTATCCTGCTTCATGGAAGATACATTTGTTTTTTAACATGGAAAGATGTATTACTCTAAACCAGCTGATTTTTCTCCAGCACAGATCTTGTAAGAGTTTCTGCAACATAATTATGCTAGAAAGACTTTTAATCAAAATGTACAGTATTTAACAACAATATCTCAGTGTGTAAAGCTGGTCAGTTCTCTACTCATTCCATCTTCTTTAGGATAATGGAAACTCTGAGGCATTTATTTCATCCTTGCCCTTCCTTATCCCAACAAGGTACTTTAGCTCCTCCCACTCCTCTCTAAATGAAAGACTTTTCCATGGTTAATAAATGCGATTAATGTTTGAAAATAATTTTTTTTAATAAGGCAGAGTCTCAAGCTGTTGCCTGGGATAGAGTGCTGTAATGTCACAGCTCACAGCAACCTCAAACTCTTAGGCTCAAGCAATTCTCTTGCCTCAGCCTCCCAAGTAGCTGGGACTACAGGTGCCCATCACAACACCTGGCTATTTTGTTGTTGCAGTTGTCATTGTTGTTTTTAGCTGTCTTTGGCCAGGTTCTAACCTACCAGCCTCAGTATATGTGGCCAGTGCTGTAACCACTGTGCTACGGGGGCCACCTGAAAAGAATTTTTAATGTCACTGATTTAGAGCAGCTATTTCATCTGCTGCTATATGTTGGGACCAGGATTTGAGAACAAGAAGTTTGTGTGTGAGGTAAACCCAGGAAACACTGATCAAGGACTGAGGAAGTAAGACAAGGAAAGGAAGAGGCCAGTAAAGGGTGTGTTAACAGGGAAGCGACCACCGTGGGTAACTGAAATTCCTCCTGCAAGGGTACTCTGGGAGCCGGTAGAGAACACCTGCCACAGAGTTATCCCACCTGGCCAAACAACTGGGCTACTTTTGCACTAGTCCTTGTCATGCATTGGTTAAGGGCTGCTGGAGAAGGAGTATTAATTCTCCAGCACTTCTGACCTGATGTGCACATGGACACAGCAGTTTGAACATCAAGGAAAACCATCAGGCAAAGAGTTGCCATCGCTAGGGGTGTTGGGGGTGCTGGGGGTTGACTGCCAGACTAGTGTCATGTAAAGCCCAGGGAGTGAGGTGAATCACAGCTGCACCTGCTGCCATGATCCCATCAGCATCCTCTCTGGCAGAGAACCAGGAAGAAGAACCTTATTTCTGTCACCTTTGCCTTTTTATTTCCTTCTTCCAGTTGTCCTTTGCTGTCCAGAGATCTCTGAGGAGCACACTGTCATTTGCATCAAAGGACTATTGAACGGAAGTTCTTAAATGCAGAATCACATCAACAACCCAGGCACGAGAGATGATATCAGAGGTCCCACCTACCTGTGCAGATTGCCCCAGCTGGGAAGTGGCCAGCTGAGAGGCCAGTGAGGGTGGAGCACCAAAGCGTGCTGTGCTATAGACTGCACCTAGCAGTGCAAAAAGGTGCTGCCCATTCATCAAGCGTGTATGCTGACAGAGGAGGTGTTTGTTGTAATTTGTGTAATGTTGGTGTTGAATAAGCTGAGTGATTATGCTACCATATGGCCCAGGTTCTTATGGTAATTATCAGTTGTTGTCTATGAACAATGAGCTCTTTTCCAATGGAGTTAGTGGGAAGTAGGGAGTAAAGGTTTCAGAATATTCGAACAGCTCCAAAACGTCACAGTTTCAGACCTGACTGCCACTTTGCCCGCAGGATTTTACCTGAAAAAATAAATAGACATTCCCACCAAGGTATTAATGCAAAGGGGTGAGGCAGGTACAATCCAGGCAGAAACCAATAGCGTGGATACTTGGGTTTCCAGACAAGAAAGTCTAAAGGAGGTACATTCTGGAAGATTCTAAAGAGACTTTCTAGAATGTCAAAGGCTTTGCTGTTGAAGGTACTGTGCTAGACTAAGAAAAGCAACCTCTCAAGATTTTTTTTCATATGGATTTGGACAAAGGAGAATAATAATTCGTTGAAGTGGAAAGACCCTGAAATAGAAGTCAAGAGGCAGGAGTATTCCTAGTACGGTATTAAAATATCTGTGACTTATGAACCAATGATTTCCTAGATAGCAGTCCTAGGGAAAGAAACTAAAATGCAGACAGGGATTTATGCACAACAATGTTTATTGCAGCTTTATGTGTAATAAAAAACCTGGAAACAGCGCTAGTGGTTGAGGTATGGTTAATTAATGCAATTAATGTTTGAAAAGAATTTTTAATGACACAGAAGGGTAAGGGTAAGTGAGCAGAGAAGAATGCAAGGGTCGAGAAGGGTGAAGAAAAAGGCTGAGGGGAAATGTGCCAAAGTATTAACAATTTTTGCCCCTAGGAAGTGGGATTAGGAGTGATTTCTTTTTCTGCTTATGATTTTTTTTGACTTTCAGTTTTTCTACGATTAAGTTTCTGGTACAATCTGAACAAGATTAGCAAAAGAAAAATAGTGCCATTCTAGTTGTGCAATGTTGATTCTAAGCTCTGATACTTGCAGAGCCCCTGAGCCTTTGGTTTAGTGCAGAGATAGCCAGAGCCTATGCTGTGATGCAAGGTATAGGGTTTTCAAGGAGAAGCCAGTGCTCCATCCTCATAAAGGGCAGCACCAGATGTATCGAGAAGAAAAGAGCCTCAATTATAACATATAGGTATCTGATGTCAAACTCTGCTTATCATTAAATTCTGTGGAGTTGAGGTGGGTCATTCCTTCTGAATGCAATTAGCTCTGAGAGATTTGCAAAAATTGAATGTGGGGGTCTGTATGAGGGAAGATTTTTCAGTTGGTCATGGTGGGCTTAATTAAATATTACCTGATGGTGGACCTCTCCAGGAATCCAGCTTGCTCCCATCTATGGCATCTCTAATTTAGCGCACTGCACTTGCAACATTGACATCTGAGTTGGGTTTTGAGGATGAATGGGAGTCCCCCTGTTTAATAGGGAAGCATTGGCAAGCAGGTATTTCTGGCATGTGCAGGGTATGCAGAAAAAGGACAGTGGGGGAGGAGTAAGGAGTTTCATGTGTTGTATAGGCTGGACAGTGGGGGAATGGAATGGGAAGAGCAAAGGGTAAAGCTGAGTAGGTAGTTTGGATCAGATAAGAGAGGACTTGCAAGTTCCACTCAAGGGCTTGGATGTTATCCTCAAGGTAAGGGATGTCTTTCAGCAGACAGGTTAGCATTTTCAACATTGATTATTCACATACTTGCATAAATACTATGTTTGCATCTCACCTTTTCTTTTTTTAAAACATGGACCCACTCTTTTGATTGTTTGGCTTCATCCTAAACAATATCTCATAGGCTTTATATACTAGTTATGTTTTTCCAATATGTTGAATATAGTAACATAACTAAGAAAATCATAACAATTCACCCATGTACCACTTTAGCTCATTTTGCATATACATATTGCACCTGGGAAATGTTGTTTCTGTTCATTTATTCATTCAACAACAATGTTGAATATCTGCTATATGCCAAAGATGAGAAAATAGCATTGGTATTTTATTCATATTGGTATATATGTCTGTTTTTACTCTGGTACCATTCTGTTTTAGTTACTATAACTTTGTAGTATATTTTGAAGTCAGGTAGTGTTCTGCCTCCAGGTTTGTTCTTTTGGCTCAGGATTACATTGCTTATTTGGAATATTTTTTGGTTTCATATTAATTTCAGGGTTATTTTTTATTGCTGTGAAAAATGTTATTGGTATTTTGATAGAAATTGCATTGGATTAGAGATTGCCTTGGTTAATACAGTCATTTTGAGAACAATAATTCTTCTAGTCTATGAATATAGGTTGTCTTTCCATTTCTTGGTGCCCTTTTCAATTTTTTCCATCTGCATTTTGTGGTTTTCCTTGAAGACATTTTTTACATCCTTTTAAAAATTTATTTCTAGCTATGTATGTGTGCGTGTGGCTGTTGTAAATGGGACTTTCTTTCTGATTTCTTTTTTATTTTATTTTATTTTTTTATTAAATCATAGCTGTGTACATTAATGTGATCACGGGGCATGATACACTGGTTTTATAGACCGTTTGACACATTTTCATCACACTGGTTAACATAGCCTTCCTGGCGTTTTCTTAGTTATTGTGTTAAGACACTTGTATTCTACATTTACTAAGTTTCACATGTATCCTTGTAAGATGCACTGCAGGTGTAATCCCACCAATCACCCTCCCTCTGCCCAACCTCCCCCTCCCTCCTCTCCTTCTCCTTCCTCACATTCTTAGGTTATAACTGGGTTATAGCTTTCATGTGAAAACCATAAATTAGTTTCATAGTAGGGCTGAGTACACTGGATACCTTTTCTTCCATTCTTGAGATACTTTACTAAGAAGAATATGTTCCAGCTCCATCCATGTAAACATGAAAGAGATAAAGTTTCCATCTTTCTTTAAGGCTGTGATTTCTTTTTTAGTCAGTCAGTCATTGGTGTATAGAAATGCTACCAATTTTTGTCTATCCATTTTGTGTTCTGCCACTCCATTGAATTCATTTATTAGTTCATTTATGATTTATTGTTCATTATTCATTTATTAGGGGAGACCTCTAGGGATTTTCTATATGTAAGATCATGTCATCTGCAAACAGGGACCATTTGACTTCCTCTTTTCCAATTTGGATGCCTTTTATATCTTTCTCTTCCTTAATTTCTATGGTTAGGACTTTCCGTCCTATGGTAAATAAGAGCAGTTGTAGTGGACATCCTTGTCTTGTTTCAATTCTTGGTGAGAAAGCTTTAGCATTAAAGACAATGAAGATAATTCTTACAGCGACATGAAATTACAGTGTAGTTACATGTGTGTATTGATAAAGGAGCTATAGTTTTAAAAGATTCATGTAGAAATACTGTAAAAAATAGCTTAGAGGTAATAAAACTAAGAGACAGAAAGACTTGTCAAAAGGCTTTTGCAGTGGCCCAGGTCAAAATATGATGGAGGCTTTATCTAAGGCACTAGCAGAAGAAAACGAAAAGAGGAGACAGATGTGAAATATTTTTATTACAGAAATAAAACAACAGGCCTTGGTGACCAGTTTGATGCATGTTGTCTCCCGAGGGGCAGTGAGGGAGGAAGGTGTGAATGCTGACCAAGTGTTTCCACTCACATCTTCTCTTCTGTCGCTGATACCCCATGCACCTACAGGAGATTGTCTGGCTCAGCCTGCTGCTGGTATGACTTCCTGTACTTGGAGGCCTGGAAAACTAACTGCATGTCCCAGACTGTCTTGCAGTTAAGTTTTCCAACAATAAAATGCACTCGTGCAAGACTAGAATCTAGAAGTGAGTTAAGTACAGGGAAAGGTATGGCAGGAAAGTATCCATTTTTTTTTTTCTGGGGTGGACCTAGGATCCACAGTATGGCTTTGGAGCCAAAACTTCAGGCCAAGGCTCATGATTCACAAGTCATTGGTGTATGAGTTATGAGCTTAGAGTCAACAATGGGCCCAATCATTTCCCAATTTCCCTGCAGCAGGGATAGCAAATCTCTTAGTGGGCCATTTTGATGTTGTCACTCTAGAATCATCTCTGGAAGCCTAGTTGGAACCTACTCCTCTAGTTCTTCCAGTGATTTTGTAAATACCTGATTCCCATTTTTAAATCCCTCTCATTTAAAATAGGTGGAATGACTGCTGCTTTGTAGCCCTGAACCCTGACTGACACTATCACTCAAGATCACATTTAGTCAGACTGTGTTATACAACACAGTAAATGTTTGTGTGGGCCAGGCACCGTGGCTCACATCTATGATCCCAGCACTTTGGGAGGCTGAGGTGCAAAGATTGCTTTAAGTGGGAGTTCAAGGCCAAGCTAGGCAACATAGTGAGACCCCCATCTCTACAAAACGTAAAATAAAATTGGTCAGGCATGGTGGCACATGACTGTAGTCCCATCAACACAGGAGGCTCAGGTGGTAGGATCACTGGAGCCCAAGAGTTTGAGGCTGCAATGAGCTGCGATTGTACCACTGGATTACAGCCTGGGTAGCAGAATGAGACCCTGTCTCAAAAAAAAATTATGTGTGTGTGCACGTGTGCATGTTTATGTATGCACTTGTGTGCACATGAATGCTTTACACTCAATTAGTCTGTAAGGTCATTGGGATTTGCCTGTCTTAGCAACTATGTGTATCATTAAACTTATTTTGGAGAAAGCACTACTTCCCTTCTCAATTCTGATTCTAAAAGGACATTAGGCAGAGAAAATAAAATATTACTGACTCAAGAGAAAAAGGTTTTAAGACCATTGGCTGAAAAATGATACTTGTGTGGGTATAATATTAATTGTAGAAGAGAAGAAGTCTGTTGTATAAGCATCATGGTGACATAAGGTTGGACCATAACGGAGATGAGAGGAATACACACACAAGAGAACTTAGTGTTTTGTGAAGTCAGCGCACATCTCATGTTGGAAGGAGGAAGGGAGTTCCTCCTGTGACTGTTATTTCTGAGGGCTAATGCCTCAGCAGGGAGGAGCTTGTCTAATGAGCCTTTAACCGCAAAGGGCAGTGATTCCTGACCTTGGATGCCCATTAGAATTCCCTGCTGAAGCTGAGGACTTGCCCCATCCTCAGGGATTCTGATTGATTTCTTTTGGAAGGAGTATAGAAATCAGTAATTTTTAAAAGCCCTCATTAAGTTGAATGTTGCAGGATTGCGAACCACTGACCTAGGGTTCAAATGTTTTGTCATTCAGGTAATCATGGTGGGTTTTATTTTTGTGCTTTCTTATATTGTTACTGCATTTATTGTTAGGTATGCTTTTTCATTTGTGGCATCTTACGTTTATGCCTTTTTCTTCTTCTTTTGAGAGAGAGTCTCACTATGTCTCCCTTGGTAGAGTGCTGTGGCGTCACAGCTCACAGCAACCTCAAACTCTTGGACTTAAGCAATTCTCTTGCCTCAGCATCTCAAGTCGCTGGGACTATAGGCACCTGCCACAACACCTGGCTATTTTTTTGTTGCAGTTGTCCTTCTTTGGCAGGCCCAGGCCTGGTTCGAACCTGGCAGCCTCGGTATGTGCCCAGCGCTCTAACTGCTAAGCTATGAGTGCCGAGCCCATTTATGCCTTTTCTTCCTCAGTCTTTTCCTTGATCCGTCTTCTTAGAAAAGTTTTATTATTAATGTTTGTGTTTTGTTTATCCTGTAATTTAGCTGTACCCCAGAGGTTATGACATGTAGCTTATTTGGCACCATTTGGTTCTAAATGTTTTCTATTATTTATTTTCTGACCCATGAGTTATTTTTTTAAATGTGTGTATGTTTATTTAAATTCATGTAGGTGGTTTGAGTTTTCTTCTTCTTTTTTCCCCTTTGACCATCATTTCCTCATTTCCCGCACCCTCTAGACCTTGGAAACCACCCTCTACTCTCTACTTCTCTGAGTTCAACTTCTTATAGACTCCATATATAACTGAGATCATGTAGTCTTTGTCTTTCCACGATTGGTTTATTTTACTTAGCATTATATCCTTCAGGTTATCCATGTTGTTGGAAATAAAAGAAGGATTTCCTTCTTTTTAAGGCCAACTAGTATTCAATGTGTGTATGTATAAATAAATAAATACACATATATATACACACATACACAAATATATATACTTATGTATGTGTGCATATATATATCATATTTTCTTTATCCATTCATTTTTCAGAGGATACTTAAGTTGATGCTGTACCTTGATTATTGTGAATGGAAGTGCAGATATCTCTTCAAGATACTGATTTCATTTCCTTTGGATGTAGACCCAGAAGCAGGATTGCTGGATTGTATGGTGGTTTTATTTTCAGCCCTTTCGGAAACCTCCATACTATTTTTTATAATGGCAATAGCAATTTACATTCCCACCAACAGTGTACAAGTGTTCCCTTTTCTCCATATCCTTGTCAACACTGGATAAATTCAATCTTGGTAGGTTATATATTTCTAGGAATTTATACATCTCTTCTATTAACCAATTGGTTGTTCATTGCAGTCTCTTATGATTATTTGCATTTCTGTAGTATCAGGGGTAATTTCTCCTCTTTCATTTACAATTTAATTTATTTGAAATTTATCTCTTTTTTCCTGGTGCTGAATGTTTCTCAATTTTGTTTGTCTTTTCAAGAAAATACCTCCTAGCTTCATGGAACTTTTGTACTTTTTTAATATCCATTTCATTTATTTCCAATCTAATCTTTATTATTTCCTTCCTTCTGCTACCTTTACCTTAGTTTTTTTTTTTTTTTTTTTACCTGAGGTATAAAGTTAGGTTGTTTATTTGCGGTTTTCCTTTTCTCTTAATGTAGGTGTTTATCACTGTAAAATTCCCACTTAAAACTACTTTTGCTACATCTCACTTTTTTTAAGATTGAATATCTTTTTTATTTTTAATTTACATATGATACACATGTATTTATGGGGTACAGACTGAAATTTTGATACATGTATGCCATGTGTAAGGATCAAATCAGGACAATTATCATAGCCATCATTTCAAACATTTATCATTTCTTTGTGGTCAGGACTTATGGAATCTTTTCTTCTATTTCTTTGAAAATATGAAAATAGTCATTCTATCAGTGCTGTAGAGCACTAAAACTTATTCCTCCTGTCTAGTTGCAATTTTGTATCCATTAACCAACTTGTTTATTTGTCCCATCCCCCTATTCTTCCAGCAACCACTACTCAACTCTCTACTTCTATGAGATCAACATTTTTCTTTTACATGTAAGTGAGAACATGCAGGATTTATCTTTATGGCTTATTTCAGTTAATGTAATTCCATAAGATTTGGTATGTTGTGTTTCCATTTTTATTTGTCTTAAGATTTTTTTTGATTTCTGTTTTGACCCATTGACCCATTTGTTGTTCAGAAGTGTGTTGCCTGATTTCCCTATGTTTGTGAATTTTCCAATTATCCTCCTGTTATTGATTTCTAATTTTATAACATTGTGGTCAGAAAAGACACTTGGTATGATTTCAATATTCTTAAATTTGTTAAGACATGTTTTGTGGCCTAACATATGATCTATCCTGGAGAATGTTCTGTGTATACTTGAGGAAAATGTGTATTCTGTTTGTGTTTGTTAGGTCTCTTTGGTCTATTATATTCAAGTCTGCTGTTTCCTTTTCAGTTTGGATGATCTACCCATGGTTGAAAGGGAAGTTTCTTGCTATTACTGTATTGCTGTCTATTTTCTTCATTTCTGTTAATATTTTCTTTATATATTTAGGTGCACCAATAATCGATGCATATATATATTTATAATTTTTTTGTGTCCTCTTGATAACTGATTCCTTTCTTATTAATTATTTTCTTTGTCTCCTGTGGTACTTTTTAATTTAAAGTCTTTTTCTGATATAAATATAGCCACCCTGCTCTCTTTTGGTTACTATTTGCATGGAATATCTTTCTACATTCTTTTGTTTTGTTTTTTTTTTTTTTTAGAGTTTCACTTTATTGCCCTCAGTAGAGTGCCGTGGCATCACACAGCTCACAGCAACCTCCAACTCCTGGGCTTAGACGATTCTCCTGCCTCAGCCTCCCGAGTAGCTGGGACTACAGGCACCCGCCACAATGCCCGGCTATTTTTTTGTTGCAGTTTGGCCGGGGCTGGGTTTGAACCCACCACCCTCGGTATATGGGGCCGGCGCCCTGCTCACTAAGCCACAGGTGCCGCCCACTTTTTTTGGTTTTATCTAAATCTAAAGTGACTCTTTTGTAGGCAGCATATACCAGGATTTTGCTTTCTTAATCCATTAAGGTAGTCTATGTCTTTTGATTAGAGAATTTAGTTCATATACATTTAAAGTAATTATTGATAGTTAAGAAGTTAATATTTCCATTTCCATTGTTTTCTGACTATTTGTAGTCATAATCTTTTTCTTTCATCCATTCTGTCTTCTTTTATGACTTATTGATATTTTGTAGCGATATGCTTAAATTCCTTTTCTTTATCTTTTGTGTATCTCCTAGAGATTTTTTTTACTTGCAGTTTCCTTGATGCATATGTGAAACGTCTTATAGTTACAACAATCTACTTTAAGCTGATAGCAACTTCAGTCATGTATAAAACCTCTACAATAACTTCTCTCCAATAGTTTATGTTATTGATGTAAACATTGACATCTTTTTATATTGTTTATCAATTAAGAAATTATTGTTAACTATTGTTGGTTTTGATACTTGTATTTTATATTTTATAGTATAGTTAAAAATGGTTGATACATTACCATTACAGTATTAGGTATCTGAAATTTACTATATTCCCTCTTTGTAGTGAGTTTTATACTTTTATATGTTATGTTGTTAGTTAACATCCTTTAATTTCAATTTAATGTACTCCCATTAGCATTTTGATAGGTAAGGTCTGAGCTTTGAGAAACTTTGAGAAAGTTTTTATCTCTTCTACATTTCTGAGAAACAGATTTTTCTGAGTATAGTATTCATAACTGACTGTTTTTTCTTTCAGCACTTTATAAACACAATACATATTTCCATTGTCTCCTAGCCTACAAGGTTTCTGCTGAGAAATCACTTCCCTTGTTTGTAATGAGTCATGTTTCTCCTGCTCCTTTCAAAATTCTCTGTTTTGGGGCAGCGCCTGTGGCTCAAGGAGTAGGGCACCAGCCCATATACCAGAGGTGGTGGGTTCAAACTGGCCCCAGCCAAAAAAAAAAGCAAAATTCTCTGTTTCTGACTTTTAAGAATTTAATTATAATGTGTTTTGGTGAAGATATTTTTATGTTTTATCTGTTTGGGGTTCTTTGGAATTCTTAGATCCAGATGTTCATGTTCCTCTCTAGATTTGGGAAGTTTTCTGTCATTATTTCTTGAAATAAGCTTTTTGCCCTTTACCCTTTCCTGTTCTTTATGAGACAAGATGAATACATGATTCACTGAAGGTTTTCTTTGCTCTTTTTCAGTCTTTGTTATTTTTATTCCTCTGAAGTGGTAATTTCAAATAATTTATCTTCAAGCTCACTGATTTTCCTGTATTATGTTGAAGTTTCCTATGGAATTTTTCAGTTCAATGATTGTGTTACTCAACTCCAGAGTTACTGTTTGGTTATTTTTTTATGGTTTCTATTTCTTTGTTAAACTTTTAATTTTGTTCATGTATTTTTTTTGTTTATTTCATTTAGTTGTCTCCCTGTGTTCTCTTGTCTGATTGCTCTAGGACTTCCCCCACTATGTTGAATAGAAGTGGTGACAGTGGTCAATCTTGTCTAGCTCCAGATTTGAGTAGAAACACTTTCAATTTTTCCCAATTCAGTATGACGTTTGCTATGAGTTTGCCATACATGGATTTAATAATTTTGAGATATATTCCATCTATGCCTGTTTTATTAAGAGTTCTTATCATAAAATCATGCTAAATTTTGCTAAATGCTTTCTCTGCATCTATTTAGATGATCACCTGGTCTTTGTTTTTGCTTCTTTTTTTGTGGTGAATTGCATTCAGAGATTTGCCTCTGTTGAACCAACCTTGCATCTCTGGGATGAAGCCCAGTTAGTCATGGTGGATTTTTTTAATATGCTTCTGAATTCAGTTTGCTAGAATTGTATTAAAATTTTTTGCATCTATATTCATAAGGGGTATTGGTCTGTAGTTTTCTTTTTCGTTGTGTCCTTTCCTGGCTTTGGTACAAAGGTGAACTGACTTCATAGATAAACTGGGGAGGATTCATTCATTCTTGACATTATGAAATAATTTTTGCAGTTTAAATACCAGTTCTTCTTTGTAAGGCTGGTAAAATTCTGCTTTGAAACCATCAGGTCTGGGATTTTTTTCATTGAAAGGATTTTTATTGTTGCTTCAATTTAAGTTCTTGATATTGGTCTGTTATTTCCTTCTGATTGAGCCTCGGGTGGTTGTGTGTTTCCAAGAATTTGTCCATTTCCTCAACATTTTCTAGGTTATGTGCATAGAGATTTTTATAATATTCAGACCTGATGTTTTGTATTTATGTGTTATCAATTGTTCTATCTCCATTTTCATTTCTGATTGACTTATTGACTTTATTTTCTGTTTTTGGTTAATTTAGCAAGAGGCCTATCAATTTTATTCATCTTTTAAAAACCCAACTTTTTGTTTCCTTAATCTTTTGTATAATTCTTTTGTTATCAATTTCATTTACTTCTTCTCTGACCTCAGTTATTTCTTTTTTTCCTGATGGGTTTGGGATTGGTTTGCTCATTTCAAATCCCTTGAAACAATTCTTTAGGCTGTTGATTTGCCATCTTTCTGTTTCTTTGGTGTAGGCAAATTTAAGGTTATGAATTTTCCTCTCAGGACTCCTCTGGATGAACCTCATAGATTTTGGTAACTTGTGTCCTTTTGTCATTTAGTTCAAAGAACCTTACAATTTTTCATCTTAATTTCATCCTTGATCTAATAATTATTCATCAGTAGGTTATTTAATTTCCATGACTTTGTGTAGAATTGTTTCTTTTGGAGTTGATTTCTAATTTTATTCCACCATGGTCTTAGAAAATCCAAGGTATAATTTCTATTTTTATTTTTAATTTGTTAAGACATATTTTGTAGCCTGAGAGTGATCAGTTTTGGACAATATTCCATGTGCTGATGAGAAGAATATACCATCAGTAATTTGGGGATAGAATGTTCAGTAAATGTCTGGTAGGCCCATTTGCTCTCGAGTCTCTTCTCATTTCCAGGTTTCTGTATTCATTTCCTGCTCAGAGGATCTGTGCAGTTCTGTCAGTGGGGTGTTGAAGTCCCTAGGTATTACAACGGTGCTGTTTATCGCTTAGGTCTAATGGGGTTTGCTTTATAAATTTTGGTGCACCTGTGTTAAGTGCATAAATATTTTTTTGAGTGCGTAAATATTTATAATTGTTACATCTTCTTGTTGAATTGTTTCCTTTATCATTGTGTAATGACCGTCTTTGTCATTCTTTCTTTTTTTGAAGTCTGTTATCTGATATGAAAATGGCTGTACCAGCTCTCTTATGATTTGAATTTGCATGAATATTGTTTTCCATCCATTGGTCCTTGTGGATTCAATTCATTGCCTAGAGACAGCAGATACTTGTCTTACATTTTTTTCCGCCATTTGATCAACCTACATCTTCTGAGAGGGATGTTCAATCCATTCACATTTATTGAAAAAATTGATAAGTGGGGTGGATTTCTGTTTATCCTGTTGAGTAGAACTTTACTGCTTTGTTTTATACCTATTGAGCCTTTGTGGTATTTGGGCTCCAAACTTTAGCATTTGGGTAATTTTACATTAGTGGGTGATTCTTATGCTGATCTGTGTATAATACAGATCTAAGTACTTCCTGGAGGGAAGATCTGGTCTTGACAAATTCCTTCAGCTTTTGCTTATCTTAGAAAGTCTTTACTTCTCTCTCATATGAGAAACTTAGTTTTGCAGAAACTTAGAATTCTAGGTTGGTTGTTAATCTGTTTGACGTGACTGAGAAAGGGGCCCCAGTCCCTTCTAGCTTATAAGGTCAGTTGAGAAGTTTGCAGTTAGTCTTATGGGCTTTCCTTTGTAATTTACCTGATGCTTTCACCTTACAGTTTATAGGATTTCCTCTTTTGGGCTAACTTTGGCCAGTCTCATGACTATACATTGTGATGATCGCCTCTTGATGATGAACCCTCTCAGCGCTCTGTTGTGCTTCTTGTAACTGGATGTTCAGATTTCTAGGAAGACCTGAGAATGTTTCCTGAAGTATTCCCTCAAATAAGTTTTCTATCCCTTGTGTGTTTTCTTCTTATGTTATGTTGGGGAGGATCCCTTCTTATGATTCTTATGTTCGGCCTCTGCATAATCCCATACTTCCTGTAGACTTTCTTGTTCTTATTTCTTAGCTCTTTCTCTTTGACTTTTTAATTTACAAGGTGTGGTCTTTGAACTCTAAGATTCTTTTTTCTGCCTGATCTAGCAATTTTTAAGGCTTTCTGCTGTGTTTTGCCTTTCCAGCAGCTCTGCTTGATTTAAAAAAAAAAAAATCAATTTTTTTTAGTGAATTTTTCATTAATTTCTTTGATTGCTTTTGTGGTTTATTTGTATTGGGTTTCTATTTTCTCTTCTATTTCATTGAGCTTCCTTATAATCCATATTTGAATTCTTTTTATCAGTCATTTTAATATTCTCATTTTGGTTGGTTTGCATCAGTATGGAGGTATTTCTTTTGGGGGTATCCTTTCACTCTGATTTTTCATTTTTCTGAAGATATTTCACTGTTTTCTTCTCATCTAGAATAGCTTTTTCTTCTTATTTTTGGATTTTCTTTTGTTTAGATAATGACATTTATCTGAACTCTGAGACAGTGGGTGGTGCTGGCGGGAGAGGCTCAACCACATCCTATATGATTGATAGTGAATTCTATAAAAGGCAGCAGCAGGTTGTACTTGCTGGAAGGAACAACTGCAATCCTATTGTTCTGGAGTCCTGTGATCAGTTCTAGTCCCTCAGAAAAAGAATTTGATTTACCCAGATGGTAGATGGGCCTTGGAACTTCAGGTGAGTTCTTATTCTCTACCACAGCAGAGGCAAGTAGGGGAGTGTGGCTGGACAGGGCTGACTTGATAAGATTGCCCTCAGGATCCTCAAATGCTACAAAGGTATCTGTTTCAGCCTGGCTCAAAGATCTGCTCCCATCTTTTAGGCAAAGCCATCAGGGAGCAGCTGAAGTGGCCTCACCTAACCAGAAAGTCTCCTTGTGGAGGTAAGGCCATCTGACATTCAGTATGGAAGACTGAAACAGGGATCCCTGCCCTTTGCTCTCCCATGATCTGTGGTTTCCCTTTGCTGTCTCCTAGTAGACAGAAGCTCATTCCAGCCAAACTCCCCTATGGATGTGATGGGGTCCCTGGGTCCCTGAAGATCAATCCCTGACCATGCCAGGGAAAAATGTGCTGATCCTAAGATCATGGGATTCCCAAGAAGGTTTTTGTCCCTCCACCTAGAGGCATTCCCCACTCTGCTGGGGTTGCCAGGTTAGCTGCACCAGGGTGAGTCAGCAGGCAGGGAGCTCATAGTGTGAGCACCCCTCCATCCACTGCAGGTCCCTTAGAGGAAGGGTCTGAGCTCTACTCTCTGTGGAATCCTCAGCACGGTGGCTCAACTGCCTGTCTTGGCAGCCACAGGTGGTAGATGGTAAGGGGAGAAAAAGAGTCTGGAAAGGTTGGAAGCCACAATGTGGCACATGCACCAATAGAGAGGAAAAGCAGTTTCATTGAGCCCTGGCTTAATTATCTCTCAGCAGCCATGAGTGGGGCAGGAAAAGGGGAGGAAAAGAGTCTGAGTGAAAGAAAGATAACATTCTGCTCACTTCTGTTCCTCTCTCCAGAAGGCAGCCAATCCCAAATGTTCATGCTCTGGGGTTATACAGATACCCTGGACCCATCGACCCTCTGTGGCTCCCATAGTCTGAGCCAGAGTTAGAAAATATTAGTATGGAAATAAGTAGGACCAAAACTGAGGGACTGAAGCCCCTGGGAAAGGCAAAAGTGCACTGTGGGCTGAGAAGTAGTTTGATATCTGCTGTCTCTGCTCAGGTCTGTGGTGATGGGAAGTGACCCCAAAGGAAGGTGCTGGTAGCCTGATACTTTGTCCTCAAGAAACTCCTAGTTCACTGGCAGCAACAGCTTTGGGGCTTATAAGGGTATAAGAGCTTTCCAGCATTTTTGGAGCCTACTGATTGCCAGAGATATTGCAAAGGGAGAAGTAAACTGCTCACCTACCCTTCTCACTCTAAACCCCTTGGGGGTTGATCTCTGCCAGTATCCAGAGTATTTCTTTTTTTTTTTTGTGGGTTTTGGCCGGGGCTGGGTATGAACCTGCCACCTTCGGCATATGGGACCGGCGCCCTACCACTTTGAGCCACAGGCGCCACCCTATCCAGCGTATTTCAATTGTAAAGCTGCATTGTTATGCATCTCTACAGAAGGCAGGTGCCATGTCCTCACTGCCAGTGCAAGTTGTCTCTTCTGCCTCTGCCACACTGCCACCACTGACCTTACCAGCTCATTCTGCGCATGTGAGGAGTGTTTGACTATTTGATGTTAACTCTCCTTGTTCAGAATTGTGTTACTAGGTTTAGAAGTAGATCATGCATGATCAGAGATATTAGAAATACTGAATATACATTCTCATTAGCCATGAAACAAGTCTTATAAAATTCAGAAAAGTCAAAATTATACCAGGTATCTTCTCAGACCCACAATGAAATAAAATTAGAAATCAAATCCAATTAAACAATCTGCTGCTAAATGACCCCTGGACCATGAAGGCAAAACATCAAAAGATTCCTTGAGCGGAATGATAAAGGTTTCAAAATACGTGGGCTACAGTAAAAACAGTCATAAGTGGAAAGTTCATAGCCTTAAATGCCTGCATGAAAAAGACAGAAAGATCACAAAACTAACTATGGTCAAATCTCAAGGAACTAGAAATAGAAGAACAAATGAAGCCCAACATTAGAAGAAGAAAACAAAGAATAAATCTCAGAGCAGAACTATAGTAAATGAAATAGAAACAAGCAAAAAAAAAAATAAAAAAAAAGGGGGAGGGGTCAATGGAACAAAAAGTTTGTCTTTGATAAAATAAACAAAATTGATATACCACTAGCCAGATTAACTGGAAATAGAAGAGGAAGGACTCAACTAAACACAATCAGAAAAGAAAAATATAAAAAGGAGAAATTACAACCAATACCGCAGAAATACAAAGTATTATCCAGGAATATTTTTAAAACCTTTATGCATACCAACTAAAAAATGTAGAGGAAATAAATAAATTCCTGGAAGCACACAAGCTCCTAAGCATGAATTAGGAAAAAATAGAAATCCTGAACGGGATTAAACTGTAATGAGCAGTGAAATTGAAGCAATAACAAAAAATCTCCCAGGAAACAACAACGACAATAAAAATGCCAGACCAGATGGATTTACAGCTGAATTCTACCATATCTACAAAAAAGAAGTGGTATATATGCTATAGAAATTATTTCATAACATCAAGGAGGGAATCTTTCCTAACTTCATTCTGTGAAACCCATATCACCTTGATGTCAAAGTCAAGAAAGGACACAAAACTACAGACCAATATTCCTTATGAACATAGATGCAAAAATCCTCAACATAATCTTAGCAAACCAAATTCAGCAGCACATCAAAAAGATAATTCACCATGATCAAGTGGGTTTCATCCCACGGATGCAAGAATGGTTCAACATATGCAAATAAATACATGTGATTCACCACATAACCAGAAACAAAATCATAAAATCACTTCAAAATCATAAAAGCCATGTATGACAAACTCATTGCCAGTAGTATACTGAATGGGGAAAAGTTGAAAACACTCCTCCTAACAACTGGAACAAGACAAGGATGCCCACTGTCACCAATTCTATTCAAGATAGTACTGGACAACCTAGCCAGAGCAATCAAGCAGGATAAAAAAAATAAATCATGTCCAAATTGGGAAAGAGGAAGTCAACCTATCCCTGTTTGCTGAGAACATAATCTTGCATCTAGAAAACCCTAAAGACTCCATGAAAAGACTACTAGAATTGAGAAATAAATTCAGAAGAATTTATAATTCTAAATTCTATTCTTCTGAATTTATTCTAAATTCTAAATGCTAAATTTAGAACCAAAAAGAAGCCTGAATAGCCAAAGCAATATTAAGCAAAAAGATAAATCTGGAGGCATCATGTTACCTGACTTCAAATTATACTACAAGGCTATAGTAATAAAAACAGCATGGTACAGGTATAAAAAAGTAGAGACATAGGCCAATGGAACAGAATAAAGAACCTAGAAATATAACCATCTACATACAAGTGACTGATCTTTGATACTTTGACAAAGCAGTGAATAACATACAATATGGAAAGGAAGCCCTATTCAATAAATAGTGCTGGGGAAACTGGACAGTCACATGCAAAAATGAAACAGGGCCCCCATCTCACACAGGTACAAAAATTAATTCAAAATGCATAAAGGACTTGTATAGAAGGCATTAAACCATAAAAATATTAGAAGGAAAAATAGAAAAATATCTTCTATACATTAGCCTAGGCCAAGAATTTATACTAAAGTCCCATAGACAAATAGAGTAATAACAAAAATGAATAAATGTAACTTAATTCAATTTAAAAGCTTTGTATTGATTAGGAAATAATCAACAGAGAAAGTAGACAACTTACAAAATGGGAGAGAATATTCACAAAGTATATATCCAATAAAAGTCTAATATCCAGAATGTACAAGTAACTCAAATAAATCAGCAAGAAACAAAATACAGAAAACCTCATTAAAAAGTGGGCAAAAGACATGAACAGAAGTTTTTAGACAAATAGCCATTGAAAAAAATGTTCAACATCACTAATTATCAAGTTAAATTATGCAAATTAAACCATGATGAGATACCACCTTATAATACTACTTCATAATAATGGTCATTATTAAAACATAAAAAAAATAGATACTGGCATGCATGTAGAGAGAAAAGGACACTTACACACTGTTGGTGGAACTGCAAATTCGTGTAGTCTGCATGGAAAACAGTATGGAGATTCCTCAAAGAAATAAATGCAGACTTGCCCATTAGATCTAACAATTCCTCTGCTGGGTATCTACCCGCTGACTATAATCAAATATAAAACTAGCATATGATAAGGACTGTGTCTACAATATATAAAGAACCCCCACAAATCAAGAAGAAAACAACTCAATAAAAGAACAAACAGACACATCACACAAGAAGATATGAGTGCTAATAAACACATACAAAAAAATGCAAGTATTCTTCGTTCATTGGGGAAATGCACCTTCATACACAGAGCACTGGGTAGTTGTTGAGGGTTTAGGGTCAGTGGACGTCTCACACATTGCTGGTAGGAGTATAAGACTTTCACTAATCTCAGAAAATAATTTGACAGTCAACTTAACTGTAAGTCCACCTATTCTATGACTTCGAATTTCCTCCTTCAGTCATTTACTTAAGAGAAATGAAAACATTAATATATGCCCACAAAAAAAATATGTGTACCATTATTCATAACAACTTTATTCATAATAAGTAAAACTGTAAACAATCCCAGTGTTCATCAATAGGCAAATGAATAAGCAATATTTGATAAATCTGTAATATGGAATAATAGCGGACAATAAAAATTAACTAACTGGTGATTTTGCGTCCTAGATGCTTCTTTCACTTCACCCCATTCCAGGCCAGCTTTAATGCATTACTGAGAGAAAGTGAAGAATTAATTACAAGGGAACTGGGGAACATTCTGAAATGAGCAAAATGCTCTTTATCTTTTTTGGGATGGTGGTTACACATGTACATATATATCAAAGTGCCTTGAATGGAATACCTAAAATCTATGCATTTTATTATACATCATTTTTAAAAGTTGATTCTTAAAAAACTACCAAGACTATTTTGAAGAAAAATAATAAGTAAAAGAACTCAGTTGATCAGATATTAACGTTAGTAATGAAGTTATTATAAACTCATTGGCCTAATCTCTGAGATTAGAGAGCTCAGAGAAGCATAGAGAGTTCAGAGCTCAGAAATGCATAGATATATATGAAAACCTGGTTTTTGACAAAGGTGATTCATGTTACTAAAACATTAATTATTTTATATAAAAAATAAATTAAGTTAGACCTTATCTCATGCCAGACATAAAAATAAATACTAGGTAGATTTATTTTAAAAAAGAAAACAAAATTAATGTGTCACATTTTAATCTTTTAGAAAACGACTTGAAACATTTGATACATAAGCAAAGAAAAAGTTCTTTAAAAGACAGCAAAGGTACTTACATCATAAAGAAAAAACATATTTTACTACATTAAAAATATAAAATGTCCAGGTAGTAAAATACACTATTAACAAAGAGAAAAGACAAGCGATAGAATGGGAAGTTACTTGTAATGCCCAACAACCAACCGATGGTCAAGATCCAGAATATATAAAGAATTCCTATGAAGCAATAATAAAAAGCTAAAAAAAAAAAAGTGAGAGAGAGAGATAGAAAGGGCCAAGGAATAAAGGACTATAAATATGCAATTTAAAAATCATCAATAAACTTAAGAACAGATACTCAAGCTAGGTAAAATTAAAACACAAATGAGATACTTTTTAATTTTCCAAATTAGAAAACTTCAAAATAATCTGATAATATTAAATGTTTACAAGGATTTTTTCTTTTTTTCTTTTTAAAGAAGCTGTTATTCACTACTGATAGGAATGTATAACTACTCTGGAGTAGTTTTGTCAGTTTTTATTAAAACAAAAATTTGTGCATACTCTTTGACCCAGCAAAGTCATTTCCATTTATCTACCTAGATAAATAAACACATGGAGAAGCACTGAGACCTTTATGTGAATATTCATAATGCTATTATTTGGTAATAGAAAAATTAGAAGCAATTCAGATGTGCTTCAAAAAAGAAGAAATAAACAAAATAAAGAATTACAAAGTAGCAATTAAAAGAAACTTTTAGGTCAATGTGTAATAATATGGTGAGATCTCAAAACAAACAAACAAAGTCTAAAATAAAAGACTCAAAACCAAAGCAGTCCCACTATTGAGAGTGAAAAATAAAACCAAATTTTTAATGGCCATAAACATGATTACATTTCTGAACCTTAAAATCACACACAAAATAGTACCATAGAGTTCTATGGATACATATTAAAATATATAAGTATATATTTTATTTTTTATTATATATAAAATATATAAGTATATATTTTAATGGGCCAAAAACGCCGCCAAAACATAAAAATCACATCTGCAGGGTAGATTTGGGACTAATAAAAGGGGTCTAGAAGCAAAAAGAAGTAAAAAGATGGTGGAAATATGAGGGATTTGGAAACAATTTATATTTTCAATATTTTTGACATTAATTTTTTCAGATCTGAAATGCTAGGAGGCCTGGGTTCATAGCTTATCTATGCCATGAATTCTGCTATTAACTTAAACAAGTAACTTCTTCCATAGCTATATTTCCTCATCAGTTCTATCAAATATGTTTCCAGTGAGGGAATGACTTTCAATCTCTACCCTAAAGTTGACATTTCTACATTTAGAAGGGCCTGGAGGAAATCTTTCATGTTTTCTTAGCCTGTAAGGAGTGCTTCCTGATTCTGAGTTAAGGTTATCTTTCAGTGACAAAGGTGGAAAGTTCCTTCTTCCTCTCATCATTACAAGACTACTTTTTCCTTCTTTTTTGTTCTTCTGTCTGATATCTGGCCTAAATCCCACATTTTCCCCTTAGAACCTTGCTGCCAGCATCCAACATCCCATAGAAGGGTTACAAATAGAAATAGAAAAATCCAAAGTGAATTAAAACACCAGGTTGTTGACAGGAGAGAAAAAAATGGCCCCTGCTAATAACCTGATTTGACATCTGATTTATGTGGCCCTAAAAGGACAGTCATAAAAAATATGTAAGTGAAGGAATAACACCTAGTGATTTACAAAGGCATGGGGAGCATGGGTGACGGTATGCAGTGTAAGGGAGAGTAATAAATCCAACCAGGGAAGCCACGCTTAATCCTCTCCCCCCGTCCCCCAGGCCTGCCAGCCACAAGGCCTGAGAAACCCATGGATTCTCTACTTGTAGCACTTTCTATTTAGCCTTTCATTCAGCAAATATTTCCTAAGTCCCAAGGCTGTGGCCAGCATTGGACAAGGCAAAGTATAGTTGTGTGTATATGGTAGGAACAAATGCACCGAGAGAAGGTGTGACTAAGCGTGTCCAGGAACTAATCATATGATAAACCAAACAGCCAGAGACAAAATACATCCATGTGTAATGATTGGAAGCAATCAAAGAAACTTAAAGATGGGAAAATTCCAGGAAGAAGTCGTTGCTACAAGGTCTAACAATTAAGTTCACAAACACATTCTAGAAAAAGAGTTTTGAAGAGTGACTAGGCACTGGAGTTGGTTCATAGCTTCCCAAGGTGGAGAGTACTTTGGAGGTGACTGTAGTGCGATTCAGCAGTGAATTATATGGCACGTTTTCCAGCATGAGTTTGTGAACTCAATTGTCTGATATATTTTTAAATATCTCAAAAGCTTCACCGAGAAGAAAATTTGATCTCCAGAGGATATTGGGACCAATAAATTAATAAAAGTAAATTCTTTCCATCAATATGTGTTGAGTACCTTCTAAGTGCCAAACACTGTTCTAAGAGTGAAGGATCTAACAATGCGAAAGATTGACAAGATCCAAAACCACTGGAAGTTACACTTCAGTGAGAGGAAGCCTCATAATATGCCAAACAACCAAAGGAACAGATTATTTCAGATATTGATAAGTTTTGTAATTTCACAAGACTGTGGGATAAAGTGTTAGCAAGGGGAGGAGGTAGAAGAAAATTTTATTTGGGAACAGTAATCAGAGGACTCTCTGAGAAAGAGGCATTTGAGACGACATCTGAATAGTAAGAAGGATCTATACTTGCAAGAATCTGAGGAGGTAAAACCTAGAGAGAAGGAACAGTAACTGTGATGGTGTTGAAACTGGAATAAACCTAGAATCTCTGTCTTCAAAGGAAAAAGAAAGGCTATTGGGATATGGTGAGTCAGGCAAGTGAAGAAAGATCTAGGCAGGAACAAGAAATTTGGCTTTGCAGGCCTTGGGAAGGACTTTGGGTTTCACATTAGGTGCAATGAGATCAACACAGGCTGAGCAGACCTTTGGTTCCCCGTGCCACATCCCATTAGCGCTCATCTGATTTCAGATGCAGGTAGATGGGCAGTGACTATGCACATTCCAAGCATCTTGACTTAAAAATGAGTCTGCAGGAAGTTCACTAGCAGATATCAAGATTTATAAAATCGTACTATTTAAAGTAGTATGCTATTAGCCCAAAGATAGACAAACCAATGCAACAGTCAGGTTCCTGACTAAGAGTGTCCAGGAACTAATCATATGGTAAACCAAACAGCCAAAGACAAAGTACATCATGTGTAATGATTGGCAGCAATCAAAGAAACTTACAGATGGGAAAATTCCAGGAAGAAGTCTAGTCTTCAATCTAGAAACAGACCCACATATACATGGTCACTTGATCCATGTGTATAAAAAAGATGACATTGTAGTACCATATGGAAAAGGTGAAGTTCCAGATGGTATGTGTGTGTGTGTATATATATATATATATGTTTATATAAATATATGTATGTATATATATTAATTTATTGTTTTACATTTAATATATATACACACACATATATATAAAATGTAAAACAATAAATTTTCTAGAGGAATATATAGGGAAATATTTTCATGGCATTAAAGTACGCAGAAAATTATTTTTGTTGGATACATAAATCACAAGCCATGAAGACTGGTACAATGATGCATGTCTGGTCTATGAAAATTGGGTCAACTTAAGGAGATGGTCAATGTGGAGAAGTGGCCAGTTATGAAGGTTCTTCTGTAAATTCAAAGCAATTATATTTTACTACCTTATTCTCTTTCACTCTAGTTTCTTGCCTAGATTATTGCAGTGGCCTCTTAACTAATGTTCATGTGTTGACTTTTGATTCCCTTCACCTAGTCATCCTGCTAAAATGAAAATCAAATCATAACATTCCTCTCAAAACTCTCCAATAGTTTTCCATTTCTCTCTGACTGTGTTGGAGAGAATACAAAGAAAAGAAACTCATACCTTGTTGGTAGGAATGTAAGTTAGTGTAGTTACTATGGAAAATGGTATAGAGGTTCATCGAAAAACTGAAAATAGAACCATGTAATCCAGTAATCCCACTACTGGGTATATATCCAAAGGAATGGAAATCAATGTGTCAAAGGGATATCTACTCTCCTGTGCTCACTGATATGTTAATTTGCTTGATTTAATCATTTCACATTATATACGTATATGAAAACATCCCATTGTAGCCCATAAATACATACATTATGATTTTAAAATCAAAATAATTATTAATATTACTATTCATATTAATGTTGATAATTAATAATATTAATATTTACATTAACTTTAATTAATAGTTAATAATTATTTAAATTATTTTTAAAATGTCTGCTGTCACCAGTCCAAGTCACTATCATCTCTCACTGGAAACTTTGTAACAGCAAATAGCCTTCTGGTTGGTCCCATTTTCATGCTCTTCACAGCACAATTAGCATGATTTTAATAAAAAGTTAGGACTAATAATGCCATATCTCTGCTCATTTCTCTTCAGTGATTAGAACTAGAAGTTTGTGATTCTCCTTTGTCTTAATGACCACTAGTAATTAATTGTAGAATCAGCTGTCTATGTCTGTTTTGCCTACTACTGTGTAAAATCCATAAAAACATCAACTTTGCACATTTTTCTTACTGCTATATTTCTAGCATCCAGTATAGTATTTTGCTCAGGTTAAGTGGGATTTTTTTTTAGGTAAATGATTGAATACTTAAAAATTGTGGTTCATATATGAAGTCAACAGACCAATAATCTCAGTTATGCAAGGACTCAAAAAATGTTTGACTCATGCATTCTTCCTGAAAAATTACTCCAAGGTCTACTTCAGCCAGCTGAAACAAAATGAATCAAAATTTAAAACTCATAAATAATAAAGTCATGGTGTGGAAGAACTGGTAATGAGAAACTGAAAGCATTTAAGCACATAATTTATTCTAAATAACTGTGGTAAATATGGTCGCAAAACAGAATGAAAGTGTCATAAATAATTCTTGAAAGAGAAGATTCCTAATTTATAAAATTAACAATTAGCTGGGTAAAATAATCATATGAACTTATTATATCAATTAAAGCTGGTATAATTTACTTGGTGGCAGCAAGTAAAATAAGGATGATAAAAGGTGTCTTGTCCATCTTCAATGAAGGTGGTAAATAATAACAAATGATTCATTGTTTAAACTTGAATATTTTTTTTGACAAAAATAAAAGAGATTTCTAATTTTGGCTATGACAGAATATCTTTTATTAGATCACTTTTTCATAATGAACAACTATAAAAACCAGATAAGTGCTAAAAATAAATCCAGCCTACTTCAGAGGGAAGAGAAACACATTGAGGCCTCATAGTCATCATTGCTTTCCCCATTAAAGTGTTCTCCAATTCAGGGTTTGGAGCCTAGACACTGAGCAGAAAGTGGTAGCCTAATCTTAATGACAGTTTCATCATTCTGGAAGACAAAAATTAGAGTTCCAAGCTATCAAAGTCAACAGGATTGAAAGGCAAAAATACCAGATGTAAAAGGAACTTCAGAGAAGTGAGCCTGGCTTTCCTCTCCAAGCTTTTGTGTTTACTCTTAAGCTGCGCCTACTCCTAGAAAGAAGCCAAAACCCAAAGAAGCAAGGAGAAAGTGCCTGCTAAGACACTAAAATGACAGAGTTTCAGAAGTTTCATGGCCTTGAAAACATAGGAATTGAAGTTCAGACATAGCAAGGAAAGTAAAGGCTTTCTGCTGAAACACTGAAAGGAACAACTTAGGGATTAAAGCAAGCCATAAATAAACCAGTTCTTAAATTCCTGAACCACACCCTCAAATAATTTCAGTATGTGATTAGATAAAATTGATTTGCTTAATTATAAATATTTTTAAATAAAAGCATATAAAACTGATCTACTTTCTAGGGGAAAAAAAAAAAACAAAAAAACTCAAAACCAACCAAACAAACAAAACAGCACAGGAAGATAAGGCATGTAGCATTTTGAAAGAAACCTGTCCAGTGTCAATTAGATACTAGATTGCATTTTAGGAAACAGGACTAAATGACTAAAAATCAAAAGAAGAAAGGCAATAGAGGTGCGCCTATGAATAATTTAGTTATTTGATGTTATCTAGTATGAAGTTTTCAGCAGATATGACTTATATTTTCAAAAATATAAATGAAAATGTAAAAATTTAACCTAAAGTGAACAAAAAAAACATTAAATAGAAAATACGGAACTAAAAAAATACAGTAACTAAAATTAAGATGTCAGGAGAAGGCTTTCACAGAATACTAGGGGTCTTCAAAAAATCATGGGTAATGAATATTACGAAAAAAAATAATCCAGGCATTTCAAAATCTTTTGGACCAAAATAAACTTGTACTAACTTCCTGTAGTTTGTCTGAACAGGATCTAGTTTGAGGCACTAAAAACATTAAATTATCTCTTTGATAAGTCCCTATCAGAGCAACATGAATTCTGCTAAAATTAAAGCAAGAAAGACATCAAAACTGGGGTGAAGCTTGGGTAGAAGAATGGTGACATGGATGCTTTATAAAAAGGGGACCATGCTCCAAAGAAATCAGCAGTTTAAAAATGGAGAACTCATTTTAAAAAGGGACAAGATGATGTTGAAGATGAAGCTTGCAGCAATGGACAATCCACATCAATTTGCAAAGAAAAAATTTGTGCTCTAATTAAAGAGGACAAATGATCAATAGAAAAAAATAATAGTCTATATCATAGGCATCTCAACATCTCAACTGGTTCAGCCTGCACAATTCTGATTGGAAAATTAAAGTGGAATAAACTTTCTGTTCAATGGGTGCTAAAACTATTACTTCCCAGATCACTTTCAGATGAGAGCAGATTTTAAACAAGTGGGATCAAGATCCTCAAGCAGTTCTTTGAAGAATTGTAGCAGGAGATGAAATAGGGCTTTACCAGTATGATCCTGAGGACAAAGCACAATCAAAGCAATGGCTACAAAGAGGTGGAAGTGGTTGAGCCAAAGCAAAAGTGGATTGGTCAGACCAAAGGTCATGGCTACAGTTTTTTTGAATGCTCAAGGCATTTTGCTTATAGGTTTTTCTGGAGGGCCAAAAAATAACATGTGCTTATACTGGTAGTGTTTGGGGAAAGTTAGCCACGGTTTGGGGGGGTGGAGACAAGATGGCTGACTGAAGCCAGCTTTCCACGGAGGCTCCCGTCTAGAAGGAGAGTTAAAGGACAGAAATTTAGCAAGTAACCTGGTGGATTAGAGCTGTACCAAGAGAGAAGGTTGAAGAACGCACATCAAGCCTGCGGAGGTGAGCTGTGATCCCAAGGATACAAACAAAGGGTACAAAATCCATCACTAAGCAGATGGGAGTCCCCTCCCCCATGAGAATGGCTCGGAGTGCCCCACAAACAAATGCGCAGAGTTCAAAGTTCTTCCACTACACTCCATGGGAGAGACCCTCTAAAAACTGAACCTACCTCCCCTACTAGGGTGCCATGGCATTTTCCTGCCAGGCATAAAACTGTATAAAACTGTATATATTCTCTACCTGCAACTCTGAGCTCTTAGCACTCCCCTCCACTCTCACTTTGAGGTCTGGAGGCATGTCCCCCAGGAGTCCAGATTCTTGGGTGATTTCTCGAGGGGTGTGGACAAGGCCTAAACTGCAGCTGGTCAGTGCTGACTCTGGGGCACAGGAGTGAGGAGAGGACAGTTGGCTGAGAGGGAACCACACCAGAGCGGTGGTGCCCTGAGGCGCAGAGCAGCAGCCATCTTTTGGCAACAACAGGACTCACTCCCAGATATTCTGAAGCCACACCCCCTGTCTCCATGGGCAACCAGAGGAGGCCAGGCATCTACTCAGTTGGCAACCACCAGGGAACAGATCTGGGACGGAAACACAGGCCCTGTGAGTAAAGGGTTTGTCTGAGGCGGTACTGGCCTGGGTGGAGTGTGGGGACTAGAAACACACGTGCAGAGCTGGGAAGTTCCCAGAGAGGAGCTGACCCAGAGGACCACTTTATTTATTTATAAGACGCACCCGGCCCACAGGGGATCGTCAGCCTATAGACAAAGGAAGACAGGAGGCTAGAACTGACAGCTAACAGAATACAAACCTGCAGGACCAAAGACAGGGCCTGAGGTGCAGGCTCTGGGAACTCAAAACAGTTTCTCTTCTGCAGGGGAATTTAGCAGGAACAGAAACAAATTTCCGCAAAGTTGTTCTGTTCTGTTCTGTCAGTCAGTAACATCAATCAGGGGCGGGGCTGGAACTGAGTGAACACCCCCCAATCTCCATCAAGTGCCCGAGGTTGTCAGGCCTCACCTCCTCCTGCTAGATAGAGGCAGAGCACAGTGGCCTGGCTGAGCAGAAATAGATTTCCTTGTGATTCAGGCAGGTGCAAACCCCTGGAGTATCTGTTCACTACAGGCAACTGGGTCAAAGCCCTGCGGAACTATCAATGACTGGGTGTGACAGAGGTGCAAGGTGGGGAAGGAGGCATCAACCTTCCCAGACTGATATATTTGCTGGGTGGGTCCTCCTGACTCTACGGAGCATTGGAGCAAACCATATCTGAGTAGTCACCACACTCCTGCAATCCAGTTGCCAGGGACCTTTTAAACTCTCCCACCTGAGACAGGTGCTGACTGAGACAACTGATTTGAGCTTTTGAATTGAGCCAATTGTCCGAGGACTATTCAGGTGGTGCCCTGGGTGTGTGGTTGTAGGAAGGTTTGATTTTCCTTTTCCAATTGTTGCCTGTGAGGGGCAGGGTGACTTAATGCCTGGTATTTCTCCACAGCTGAAACTTCAACCCAGAGTAATTGTTTCACTAGGATCGAACAGAAACCAGCTTCAAACAAGACAGAACCACTTAGCCCCACCACACAAAACAGGCCCCAGTTTGTCAGGCCATAGCACTGTATGGGACCTTGACAAAGCTCCAGGGGAAAAATCAAATGGTGTAAAACAATCATGGGGCGGAATCAGCAGAAAACCTCTGGTAACATGAATAACCAGAATAGATCAACCCCCCCAGGGAAAGATATGGCAGATGTAACTGAAGATCCCATTCATAAACAGCTGGCCGAGATGTCAGAAATCGAATTCAGAATTTGGATTGCAAACAAGATTAATAGAATGGAGGAAAATTTGGAATTAGAAATTCAAGCAGCAATTCAAAAGTTGGAATTAGAAATTCAAGTCGAAATTCAAAAGTTGTCTCAAGAATTTAACGAATTTAAAGACAAAACCACCAAACATTTTGACACACTGAAGCAAGAATTTGCAGCCTTCAAAGATCTAAAAAATACAGTAGAATCCCTCAGTAACAGAATGGAGCAAGCAGAAGAAAGGATTTCTGACATTGAAGACAAAGCCTTTGAATGCTCCCAAACTCTCAAAGAGGAAGAGAAATGGAGAGCAAAAACAGATCATTGTCTCAGAGAGCTCTGGGATAATTTGAAGAAGGCTAATATCCACCTCATTGAAATCCCTGAAAGTGATGAAGTGGCCTTGCAAGGCACAGAGGCCCTTTTCCCTGAAATTATGAAATAGAATTTTCCGGACATGCCAAGAGATTCTGAAATTCAGATAGCAGACAGTTTCAGAACCACAGCACAACTCAATCCTAATAAGACATCCCCCTGGCATATCATAATTAACTTCACTAAAGTTAATATGAAGGAGAAAATTCTCAAAGCAGCCAGATGTGAGAAATTCATTACCTACAAGGGACAATATTAGAATGACTGCAGATCTCTCTGCTGAAACTTTTGAAGCCAGAAAGAGGGTGGTCATTGACTTTTAATCTCCTAAAGCAAAATAACTTTCAACCCCGGATCCTGTATCTAGCTAAACTGAGTTTCATTTATGATAGAGAAATTAAATATCTAAATGACATTCATATGTTGAAGAAATTTGCCATAACCAAACCAGCTCTTCAGGATATTCTCAGACCTATCCTCCATAATGACCAGCCCAATACTCTACCACAAAAGTAAACTGACTCAGAAACTTTTGATCAAACTTTAACTTCCACAGTGGCGAAAGAATTAAAAATGTCCAGGGAGTTTCGAAAAACTTGATACCCAAAATTTTACCTGACTTATCAATATTCTCCATTAATGTGAATGGCTTAAACTGTCCTCTAAAGAGGCACAGGTTAACTGACTGGATACAAAAACTCAGGCCAGATATTTGTTGTATACAAGAGTCACATCTTACCTTAAGAGATAAATATAGACTCAGGATGAAAAAATGGTCGTCCATATTTCAGGCAAATGATAATCAGAAAAAAGCAGGTGTTGCAATTCTAGTTTCAGACACAATAGGCTTTAAACCAACAAAAGTAAGGAAGGATAAGAATGGTCACTTCATATTTGTTAAGGGTAATACTCAATATGATGAGATTTCAATTATTAATATGCATTCACCCAATCAGAATGCACCTCAATTTATAAGAGAAACTCTAACAGACATGAGCAACTTGATTTCCTCCAGCTCCATAATACTCGGAGTTTTCAACACTCCTTTGGCAGTGTTGGATAGATCCTCCAATAAGAAGCTGAGCAAAAAAATTTTAGATTTAAACCTAACCATCCAACATTTGGATTTAGCAGACATCTACAGAACATTTCATCCCAACAAAACTGAATATACATACTTCTCATCAGCCAACAGAACATACTCCAAAATCGACCACAAGTTTAGGTCACAAGTCTAACCTCAGTAAATTTAAAAAAATAGAAATTATTCCTTGCATCTTCTTGGACCACCATGGAATCTGCATACTCATACAAAAACATGGAAGTTAAATAACCTTATGCTGAATGATAGCTGGGTCAGAGATGAGATTAACGAGGAAATTGCCAAATTTTTGGAACAAAATGACAATGAAGACACAAATTGTCAGAACCTCTGGGATACTGCAAAGGCAGTCCTAAGAGGGAAATTTATAGCACTGCAAGCCTTCCTCAAGAGAATGGAAAGAGAGGAAGTTAACAACTTAATGGGACATCTCAAGCACCTGGAAAAGGAAGAACATTCCAACCCCAAACCCAGTAGAAGAAAAGAAAGAACGAAAATTAGAGCAGAATTAAATGAAATTGAAAACAAAAGAATAATACAACAGATCAATAAGTCATAAAGTTGGTTTTTTGAAAAGCTCAATAAAATAGATAAACCTTTGCCTAACTTAACCAGGAAAAAAAGAGTAAAATCTCTAATCTCATCAATCAGAAATGACAAAGACAAAATAACAACAGACTCCTCAGAAATTCAAAAAGTCCTTAATGAATATTACAAGAAACTTTATTCTCAGAAATATGAAAATCTTAAGGAAATTGACCAATACTTGGAAGCACGTCACCTTCCAAGACTTAGCCAGAATCAAGTGGAAATGTTGAACAGGCCCATACCAAGTTCTGAAATAGCATCAACCATACAAAACCTCCCTAAAAAAAAAAAAAAAAGCCCGGGACCAGATTGCTTCACATCAGAATTCTACCAAACCTTTAAAGAGGAATTAGTACCTATATTACTCAACCTGTTCCAAAATGTAGAAAAAGAAGGAAGACTGCCCAACATGTTCTATGAAGCAAACATCACCCTGATCCCCAAACCAGGAAAAGACCCAACGAGAAAAGAAAATTATAGACCAATATCACTAATGAATATAGATGCAAAAATATTCAACAAGATCCTAACAAACAGAATCCAGCAACACATCAAACCAATTATACATTATGACCAAGTCGGTTTTATCCCAGGGTCTCATGGCTGGTTCAATATATGTAAATCTGTAAGTATAATTCAGCACATAAACAAATTAAAAAACAAAGACCATATGATTCTCTCAATTGATGCAGAAAAAGCTTTTGATAATATCCAGCATCCCTTCATGATCAGAACACTTAAGAAAATTGGTATAGAAGGGACATTTCTTAAACTGATAGAGGCCATCTACAGTAAACCCACAGCCAATATCATATTGAATGGAGTTAAATTGAAATCATTTCCACTCAGATCAGGAACCATACAAGGCTTCCCATTGTCTCCACTACTCTTTAACATTGTAATGGAAGTTTTAGCCATCACAATTAGGGAAGAAAAGGCGATCAAGAGTATCCACATAGAGTCAGAAGAGATCAATCTTTCGCTCTTTGCAGATGATATGAATGTTTATCTGGAAAACACCAGGGATTCTACTACAAAACTCTTAGAAGTGATCAAGGAATACAGCAGCGTCTCAGGTTACAAAATCAACATTCATAAATTGGTAGCCTTTATATATACCAACAACAGTCAAGTTGAAAAAACAAGTTAAGGACTCTATCCCATTCACAGTAGTGATAAAGAAGGTGAAATATTTGGGAGTTTATCTAACAAAGGATGTGAAAGATCTCTATAAAGAGAACTATGAAACTCTAAGAAAAGAAATAGCTGAAAATGTTAACAAATGGAAAAACATGCCATGCTCATGGCTGGGAAGAATCAACATTGTTAAAATGTCCACACTACCCAAAGCAATATACAATTTTAATGCAATCCGTATTGAAGCTCCACTGTCATACTTTAAAGATCTTGAAAAAATAATACTTCGTTTTATATGGAATCAGAAAAAAACCTCGAATAGCCAAGACATTACTCAGAAATAAAAACAAAGCAGGAGGAATCATGCTCCCTGACCTCAGACTATAGTATAAATCAATAGTGATCAAAACAGCATGGTACTGGCACAAAAACAGAGAAGTAGATGTCTGGAACAGAATAGAGAACCAAGAGATGAATCCAGCTACTTACCGTTATTTGATCTTTGACAAGCCAATTAAAAACATTCAGTGGGGAAAAGATTCCCTATTTAACAAATGGTGCTGGACCTGTAGAAGACTGTAGAAGACTGAAACTGGACCCACACCTTTCACCAGTAACTAAAATAGACTCTCACTGGATTAAAGATTTAAACTTAAGACATGAAACTATAAAAATACTAGAAGAGAGTACCGGAAAAACCCTTGAAGAAATCGGTCTGGGCAAGTATTTTATGAGGAGGACCCCCCGGGCAATTGAAGCAGCATAAAAAATACACTACTGGGACCTGATCAAACTAAAAAGCTTCTGCACAGCCAAGAACACAGTAAGTTAAGCAAGCAGACAGCCCTCAGAATGGGAGAAGATATTTGCAGGTTATGTCTCTGACAAAGGTTTAATAACCAGAATCCACAGAGAACTCAAAACGTATAAGCAAGAAAAGAACAAGTGATCCCATCGTAGGCTGGGCAAGGGACTTGAAGAGAAACTTCTCTGAAGAAGACAGGCACACGGCCTATAGACATATGAAAATATGCTCATCATCTTTAATCATCAGAGAAATGCAAATCAAAACTACTTTGAGATATCATCTAACTTCAGTAAGATTAGCCCATATCACAAAATCCCAAGACCAGAGATGTTGGCATGGATGTGGAGAAAAAGGAACACTTCTACACTGCTGGTGGGAATGCAAATTAATACATTCCTTTTGGAAAGCTGTTTGGAGAACACTTAGAGATCTAAAAATAGATCTGCCATTCAATCCTATAATTCCTCTACTAGGCATATACCCAGAAGACCAAAAATCACATCATAACAAAGATATTTGTACCAGAATATTTATTGCAGCCCAATTCATAATTGCTAAGTCATGGAAAAAGCCCAAGTGCCAATCGATCCACGAATGGATTAATAAATTGTGATATATGTATACCATGGAATAGTATGCAGCCTTAAAGAAAGATGGAGACTTTACCTCTTTCATGTTTACATGGATGGAGCTGGAACATATTCTTCTTAGTAAAGTATCTCAAGAATGGAAGAAAAAGTATCCAATGTACTCAGCTCTCCTATGAAATTAATTTATGGATTTCACATGACAGCTAAAACCCAGTTATAACCTAAGAATAGGGGGAAGGGGGAAAGGGAGGGGAGGGAGGGGGGAGGTGGGCAGAGGGAGGGAGATTGGTGGGATTACACCAGCGGTGCATCTTACAAGGGTATATGTGAAACTTAGTAAATGTAGAATGTAAATGTCTTAACACAATAACTAAGAAAATGCCAGGAAAATGCCATCACCAGTGTGATGAAAATGTGTCAAACGGTCTATAAAACCAGAGTATGGTTTCCCATGATTGCAGTAATGTTCACAGCTATGATTTAATAATAATAATAATAATAATAATAAAAAGACTAACTTAAGCCCAGGAGTTGGAGGTTGCAGTGAGCTGTGATGTTATGGCACTCTACCCAGTGGGACAGCTTGAGGCTCTGTCTCAAAAAAGAAAAAATTCTCAGGCAGTATTACTTCAAATATTGCTTCTTTCAAATTCTCTTTCTTCTCCTTTTGAAGCAACAAATTCTTTTATAAACCTTTTTTAAACTTCCCAATATATCTTTTGCACTGATTCATTAATTTTAATTTCCATCTCCTTTTACTCTCTGTGCTTCATTCCCCACATGCGACTAATCTATCTTCTAATCCATGAATCCTTCTTTTTGCTCTAACTAGTGATTAATATAAGGTGACTTGAAAAAGTTTGTGGAAAATTGGAATTAAAAGATGAAAATAAAAAATATGAGCTGTTTTTCAACATAAGCTCCATCAAGTTCAAGACACTTTGGCAAATGGTAATATCAGCCATTTGACCATCCCTGCAGAACTGAGAGTCCTGTGAATTGAACTTCATCAGTGCAGTCTTTTTCACAATATTAACTGAAGAGAAATGGGTACCCTTTATAGATGTTTTAAGATTATAAAAAAAAAGAAATAATCAGGAGCTAAAGAAGGACAGTAAGGTGAATGCCTACTGATTTCCCATCAGAACTCTTGCAAATTGCCCTTGCTTGACAAGAAGAATGGGCAAGAGCATTGTTGTAGAGAAGGTTTCCCAATTGAAGCTTTCCTAGGTGTTTTTCTGCTAAAAACGTGGCTAACTTTCTTTTCTTTTTTTTTTTTTGCTGGTGCTGTGATCAAGGTGTCTTAAGATTTTATTTAATCAAAGTCACATGCATGCAGTGTTTAAAAGTGAAGTAATTCTACAAGATTTATGAGCAGACACAGACCACCCATAGAAAATGACATACCATGCAAACAATAATCAAGATAAACTGAAGTGACTAATATGAATATCAGAAAAAATGGACATTAAGACAAAGAGCTGTTACCAGAGATAAAGAGGGATGCTTTATAAAGAAGAAAGTGCCAATCAGTCAAGAGGCGTAATTATCCTAAATGAGTATAGATCTTAATAATAGAGCTTCAAAATACATAAAATACAACCTGGTAGTAGTGAAAAGAGAAATTGAAAAATCCACAGTTACTGTTGGAAATTTTAACATTCCTTTAACAGTCCCTGATTGAATAATTAGTAATAATATAGATTTGAAAAACACTATCAATCCAAGTAGCCTAACTGACATGTATATAACACTACAATCAACAACTGCACAAGATATATTGTTTTTCAAGTGCATATGAACAGTCACCAAAATATACCATGTGCTGGTCCATGAACAAAGTCTAAGTAAAATTCAAAGGATTGCAGTTTTACAAAATGTTATTAAACTACAGCAAAATTAAATTATAAAACAAGATATCTAGCAAACCCACAAATATTTGAAAATTAAGGAGCACATTTTTAAATACACAAAAGTCAAAGAAAAAATCACAAGGAAAATTAGTAAATATTTTGAATTGAATAACAACAATAATAAAATTTATGGATTCAACTAAAGCAATGCTTAGATATGCTTAGAGGGAAAATTTTAGTTCTGTTTATTTTAGAAAAGAAAAAAGGTTAAAACCATTCATGTAAGCTTTGGTCTTAAAAAGATAGAACAAATTAAACCCAAACTAAGTAGAATGAAGGATGTAACAACAATGAGAATGAAAACCAACATAATATATAAGTTGAATAAACAATAGAGAAAACCAATGAAACTAAATGAATAACCAAAATAAACCTGAAAATTAAGAATAAAATTCGATGATTTATACCATCTAATTTCAAGATGAACTAGAAATCTTCAGCAATTAAAACCTAATGGTGGCCAGGTGCAGTGGCTCACGCCTGTAATCCTTGCCCTCTGGGAGGCCGAGGCAGGTGGATCGCTTGAGCTCAGGAGTCAAGATTAGCTTGAGCAAAGTGAGACACTGTCTGTACTAAAAATAGAAAATAAAAACAGAAAAGCACTGTGGCATGTTCCTGTAGTACCAGCTGCTCTGGAGGGTCAGGCAAGAGAATCTGTTGAACCTAAGAGGTTGCTGTGAGCTGTGAGGATGCCATGGCACTGTACCCTGGGCAACAGAGTTACACTATGTCTCTTTAAAAAAAAAAAAAAAGACTTAATGGTATTTTCATAAAGAGAGACATATAAAAGAATGAGACAGATCAGAGCCCAGAAATACATAGGTAAGCAAAATAAAATAAAATAAGGAGATAGTATTAGATACCCACTACAATGGCTAAAATTAAAAACAACATTTATATAAAGTTTTGGCAATGATGTAGAGCAGCTAAAACTTTTACACAATGTTGGTAGGGGTATAGAATCTTATTAAAATTTTAGAAAACTTAAAAAAAAATTATAATGTTGTATATATACCCCTATAATATGATCCAGTAATTTTACTTTTCAATATTTACTCAAGAGAAGTAAAGCTATATGTCTATACAAAGGTTTGTGCATAACAGCTCAAAGCAGCTTCATCTATAACGGCCCAAATGTCCATAAATGGGTAAGTAAACAAACACACTTTGTTATATTTATAAAATGGAATACTGAAATCTAGGGATCCAAACAATAACATGGGTGTATCTCAAAATTATTGCATTGAATGAAAAAATGTAACACATAAAGATATTTAATTATCATGGAAAATAAACACAGTGGTGATTGCCTTGAAGTTGGGGGATTTCCTGCAAAGGAGTATAAGAAATCTCTTTGAATAGATAAATTGTCTTAATCCATGTGTGCTGCTATAGCATATTAGAAATGTATCACAGATTGAGTGGTTTATAAACAATAGAAATTCATTTTTCACAGTTTTGGAGGCCAAGAAGTCCAAGATCAGGTGTCAGGAGATTCATTGTCTGATAAGGACCCATTTTCTGGCTCATAGACGGTCCCTTTTTGCTGTGTCCTCACGTAGTAGAAAGGTCACGGCAACTTTCTGGGTCTTTTAAATTTAAGGGCACTAAATCTATTCATGAGGGCTTTATCCTGATGGCCCTCATCATTTCCTGGAAGTCCACCTATTTCACCTATTTTTTTTTTTTTTCAATTGAGAAATAGGGCTTCACTCTGTCACCCAGGCTAAAGTGCAGTGGTATGATCGTAGCTCCCTGCAGTCTCAAACTCTTGGGCTCAAGGATCTTCCTGCCTCAGCCTCCCAACTAGCTAGGACTACAGGCATGCACCACCATGCCTGGCTATTTATTACATTTTTTTTTTTTTTTAGAGATACAGGATCTTGCTATGTTGCCCAGGCTGGTTTTAAACTTCTGGGTTGCAGTGATCCTCCTGCCTTGGCCTCCCAAAAAACTCAGATTACAAGCATGAGCCACTGCAGCCAGCTAGCTCCAACTGTTGGTTTCAATATTCAGACCAGAGCACAAACTGATTTAAAAACAAAAGATCAATAATATAAACTCCCACCCTAAGAAGCTGGAAAAATAAGAGCAAATCAAATCACATGAAGAAGAAAGAACACAATACAGAGGATAACTAATGAAATGTAAACTAGACAAGCTAGAGAAAATAAATGAAATGAAAAGTTGGTATTTGAAAGAAAGACAAAAATAAAATATATATATATAAACTTCTGGCTAAACTGGTCAAGAAAAAAGAGAGAAATCACAGCCTACCCATGTCAGAAATGACAGGGAGAATATCACTACAGATTCCATAGACATCAAAAGGGTAAGGGCAGATCATGAATTATTTTATGCCAAATAAATTTGCCATCTTGAATGAGTTGGATAAATTCCTTGAATGACTAAAATTACCAAAAATAACACACAAAAATGAAATATCTGAAGAGCCTCAGTCTATTAATAAATTGAACTTGTATTTGAAAATAGTATTGTGAAGAAAACTCCATACTCAGATGGCTTCACTAGTCAATTCCAGCAAACATTTAAGAAAGAATAATGCTAGTCCTATGACAGCTCTATAGAAATGGAGAAAAAGTAATGTTTTTTGAGTCATTTTGTGTGGTCAGCATAACCTTGATATCAAAATCAGGCAAAGACACTTCTAGATGAAAAAATTATAGAACAACATTTCTTGTGAATAAAGACACAAAATTCTTAATAACTATTAGCAAATCAAACTCGGCAGTGCATAAAATTAGTAACATGTTGTGACCAAGTGAGATTTGTTATAGAAATACAAGATTCACTTAACATTGAGATATCAATTAACAGACTAAAGGAGACTCGAAAGGCATTTGAAAATAGTGACTATATATTCATGATAAAATCTCAGCAAACTGAAAATAGGAGGTAAGTTCCTCAACCTGAGAGGGTGGAACAACCAGAAGTCTCATTTATTTGTGGTAGGACTGTAAAAGGGTACAGATTTTTTGGAAACATTTTGGCAGTTTCTTGTTAAATTAAATGCACACTTACCCAATGACTTCGAAATTTCTTTTCTAGACATTTACTCAACAGGAATGAAAACTTAAGTTTATACAAATGCTTGTATAAGAATGTTACAGAAGATTTATTCATAATGGTCACAAAATGGAAATAATATAAATATCTGATGGATGTATAATAAATTGTGATATATTGATATAATGGAACACTACTCAGAAACAAAAATCTGCACAAATGTCTGGTACAATGTAGGCGAATTTCACAGACATTACCTCAGGGGGAGTGAAATAAATAGGGCACAAAAGAATATATGTACTGTAGTGTGTGTGTGTTTATCTATAGGCAAAAGTACTCAACAGTAAAAGAATTTTAAAAAGATTGCCTAAGAAGTGGCATTGGTAAAATCTCCAGAATGATGAAAATGTTTTGTATATTAATGGGGGTATGGCTTACACATATATATAAATTTGTTATAACTCACTGAAGTGCAATACTTTAAGACTTTACATTTTGCTTTATGCCATTTATACTTCAGAAAGGAGAAAAAAAGCTGATATAGCCACAGTAATATCAGACAAAGAAGTTTAAAGACAATCATACTGGAAATAAACAGATAATTCATGTCAAATGCCAAATTCCCTCCCCCTACACTGAGCCACAAAAATTCCAATTCTGTATGTACCTAGTGTTATAACTTAAACCTTAAAAAGTATATCAATTAGTAATATATTTAATCAAATACAGAACATCTTTTGAAAACCTGAAACATTAGGCTGAGAAATATTCCTGAGAAATGGGATCTATGAGAAAAAGATTAAATTAAAATTGTAGAGTCAAGAACAATAAAATAACGGTATCTAAAAACCCGATAGATGGGTTTAACATCAGAATTAGCTGCTCAATGTTGCATGGAAGAAATAAAATTAGAAACTTTAGGAAAGAACTTGGAGTAGTTCACCACTAAGTATTAAAACAAAACCCACATCTTTAAAACTGCCGTAGGGAGCAAGGCACAGTCATACACGCCTGTAGTCCTGGCTACTCAGGAGGCTGAGGTAAGAGAATTGCTTAGCCCAGGAAGTAGACTCTGTAGTTGTCCACCACACTCCAGCCTGGGCAGCATAGCAAGATTCCATCTCTAAAAACAAACACAAAACAAAAACAAACAAACAAACTACCATAGAGGAAAAATAATAAAAAAGAGGATAATCCAAAGGAAATAGCAAGGAAGGATCAAATATAATAAACATAACAAGACAAGAACAAATGAGGATACCAGTTATGACAAGAAATATAAATAATTTAAACTTTCCAATTAAAAACAGATGTTTTCCTCAGCAATATTTATACTGCAAAAACGTTGGAAACATGCATGCCCAACCACAGGGAAAGATTATATGTGTGATGTTTCATCCCATATGCCATAATTAAAATTGGTGTTAACAAAATTTTTTTAGTAATATAGGAAGTACATATGTTAAAATATTAAGCAGAAAGGACATACAATCCTTATATATAGTATTATGACATCTAAATATAGTTTAATAAAAACAAAGTAGGAGAAAAATACCAAATCTAATAGTGGTTATCTACAGGCAAAAGTTATGTTTTATTCTATTTGTTATTTATTTTTTCTATAAATTTATAAGACTCTTCCAATGGGACTTTGTCACTTTTATTTATATATTATTTTATTACACAAGCAATCCATAAATATAATAGTGAAGTAAAAGATGTAACTGATATGTAAAACTTCCCCTTGACATTCTGACCTGCTCTGTTCTTATTCCCATGCTGGTCCCTTCATATATTGCTTTGATAATCAGAGGTGATCTAATAACAATGGAGACAGTAACCTTTCCATTGCTGCAAAAAGAGGCTCAGGGACTATGACGTCTGATAATTAAGTTCATGAACTCATCCTAGAAACATCCTACATACCTCATTGCTGAATATCCCTGTGGTCATCTTTGAAGTACTCCCCTGAGGCAGCTATGTACTCACACCAGCACCTAATCCATCCTTCAATTTTAGAACACTCTTTTTGGAATGACCATCAGCGTTATAGTATAGTACACAAAACCAGACAAAACTAATAATGAACGTCACCCCACAAGACACTGCCACATGTTAACACAGACTCAGCTGTGTGACTCTGATATAACAAGGTTATGAAACCTTATGGAGTTGTTTCTATAGTGCTACCAAACTAAGTGCATGAACTGAATTGTCAGACCTTCGCACGATGACAGCTCTCTTGGCCATTCCAGAAAAAGAGTTCTAAAATTGCTTTGAAGAATTGGACTACTGGGACTTGATCCAACTAAAAAGCTTCTGCACAGCCAAGAACACAGTAAGTAAAGCAAGCAGACAGCCCTCAGAATGGGAGAAGATATTTGCAGGTTATGTCTCCAACAAAGGTTTAATAACCAGAAGCCACAGAGAACTCAAACACATTAGCAAGAATAGAACAAGGGATCCCATCGCAGGCTGGGCAAGGGATTTGAAAAGAAACTTCTCCGAAGAAGACAGGAGTGCGGCCTTCAGACATATGAAAAAATGCTCATCATCTTTAATCATCAGAGAAATGCAAATCAAAACTACTTTGAGATACTATCTAACTCCAGTGAGACTAGCCTATATCACAAAATCCCAAGACCAGAGATGTTGGTGCGGATGTGGAGAAAAGGGAACACTTTTACACTGCTGGTGGGAATGCAAATTAATACATTCCTTTTGGAAAGAGATATGGAGAACACTTAGAGATCTAAAAATAGATCTGCCATTCAATCCTGTAATTCCTCTACTGGGCATATACCCAGAAGACCAAAAATCACATCATAACAAAGATATTTGTACCAGAATGTTTATTGCAGTCCAATTCATAATTGCTAAGTCATGGAAGAAGCCCAGGTGCCCATCAATCCACGAATGGATTAATAAATTGTGGTATATGTACACCATGGAATATTATGCAGCCTTAAAGAAACATGGAGACTTTGCCTCTTTCATGTTTACATGGATGGAGCTGGAACATATTCTTCTTAGTAAAGTATCTCAAGAATGGAAGAGAAAGTACCCAATGTACTCAGCCCTACTATGAGACTAATTTAGGGTTTTCACATGAAAGCTATAACCCAGTTACAACCTAAGAATAGGGGGAAGGGGGAAAGGGAGGGGAGGGAGGGTGGAGGTGGGTAGAGGGAAGGGCATTGGTGGGATTACACCAGCGGTGCATCTTACAAGGGTATATGTGAAACTTGGTGAACGGTCTGTGAAGCTAGTGAATGATGCCCCATGATCATATCAATGTACACAGCTATGATTTAATAAAAAAAAAAAAAGAAGAATTGGACTAAGCATGGGCATTGGTGCATAGTTTCCCAAAGGGAGTACTTCAAAGATGATCATAGTGATTTCAGCAGTGAGATATGTAGCACTTTTTCTAAGATGAGTTCACGAACTTATTGTCTGACCTTGTTCATGTGATAGATGTTGTAGAGGAAATGTCTGCATGGTAGAGAGTTTGAGTAGGGTGAACTCTCATCTTTCTCCAGTTTGGGTTCTAGTGTGTGAATTACTAAGCATTCACTGAGTGGAAGAATAACTAGATACAAGATAGTTAAGGCTGTATCGCTGAAATTAGAATTTGTCTGCACCCAGATTACGTGGGTGTCCTTGAGTGGGGGATAGAAAAAGAGCCTTTGTAGTTGGCTGTGAGCAGAATTACAACCTTAGAGAAAACACAGTGAAGGGTAGTTCAGCTGGAGAAAAGGCAGGAGGTAAGGGATAGGGAGAGGAGGCTCCAAAGGAGATGCCGCGATCAGGCTTTAGACGCCTGGAATGTCTAGCTTGGAGGGTTGGAATACGTCCTGGTGCTTCTGCAGAAATTCCCTAGTCATTAAATCAGTGACAGCGGAGTCCTCTCTGAGATTTTGTTTTCTGGCTTATAGAATGGGGATATGAGTAATGTGAGAATTAAATTAGACAAAGAGTCTGAGAACACTTGGCAGCATGAGTGGGTCGCACAGCAGAAGGTTGAACAGAAGGAGCACAGCACTGAAGGAACTTGAGTCCCGGGAAGCTGACTTGATGGCATCCCTGCTGATATTTCTGGAAATCAAGCAAAGCTTAGTCTGGATTTCTGTGACTAGAAAGACCCCAGCTCATGTTGGCACCCAGGTCTTTGGGGAGTAGTAAACTCAATTTTCTGATACCCCAAGGCAGACACTGTCCCTGCATCCATAGGGAACTGAACACGGGGTTTGGGGTGGTTTCTTTGAAAACACAACTGCTGTACACTTAATCATTTCTTTTTCAAGGAAAACATAACATTAACTACTGTACATGGGTATGTAACTCATCTCTTTTAATTAGATGCTAATTAATGACTCGCTAGCTTTAATCATATCAATCTGGTAATACTATTTATGCCCCACAGAATAATGAACTACTTTATAAGAAATGAGCGTGGCACATGTTGACACAGGAATGCATCCAGCCATAATTCGCTCTGGGTAAATATCCCACCCCAACTTGGATTCTGAACAATTTACAAGGCAATGCTTACATGATACATGGCAGAGAGAGGCAGAGACGACCATACAGAGAGACACAGACAGGAGAGAGAGGCAGAGAAATTCCACAAGGGAGTCTTTCCCCAGAGAGGGGCCACTGTCCTGATTGGTTTTGTCCTGGAGGTGAATCGGAGACAAGATCAGTATGAAGGAGTCCAAAAGAAGGGTTTTACATCACCCTGTAAACTGCTTTTTTGGCCAAGGAAGAATGTGGCAGGCAGGTGGCATGATTCTACTAAGGCTTGGCCACCTGATGCTGTTGCATCCAGCCAAGCTTGGAGAGTGGGCATGAGGACAAGAAAAGATAGAACCAATATGGGCATAAATAAGAAAATTCTCAGCTGTTGCCTAGTGAGGAGGAGTGGCCAGGAGGCAAATATCCCATCCATTGGACATATCTCAGTCAAGGTGTTCGAGCCAGTAAGGGTCCAGGACAGCTATTGAGTAGGAGTGCAGCAAGTTGGTAAGGGGCAGCCCAAACCTGGGCAACTGGTGACACTGAGAGTTCAAGCACACAGTAGCACCATGGCTCTGAGAAAATGGACCTCTGCCAGTGTCATCTTTATTTGGGAAGGACAGAGAACTGTGTCTCAAACACACAAGGAAAGGATTTGCAAGAAATGGCCAGTAGAATAACCTTGATTACCCAGTGAAGGATTATTAAATAACCTTGATTACCCAGGAAGATTACATACAACATCTTGTGGAACCATTTTACAGATGAGAAAAATGAGGCTTAGAGCAAATAAATAAGTAATCATTGTTATATAGAGAGAAAGTGTCGGAGCCTTGGTTAAAACCTAAAACCAGGAGTCACAGACCCTGTTCTTAAGCACTAAACTCTACTCTTCCCTCTGCTCCTCCATCTCCCTGCCCTCCAGAAGTATAGGCTGTAACAAGGCTATATCAGCAGAATCAATCGGTTAAATAGGAATTATTAATAGGGAACTGAGACAGAAATCCACCCCTCAGACTAGGATAAATAAATGAGGGAAGGTGTTCATTTGGTGAGCATCCAGTATTCCTGAAGCAAATCAAATTCTAGCCCCATTTTTTTCCACAAGCTGCTAATGAGGTTTCTTTCCACATTAAGATCTCTCAGGATTTGAATGGTGAGTTGAAGAATACAGGCTGATGTCTTTACAATGGTCCACTAGGACCTCCGTGGCCTTACCTGGTGTCTTTCTGATGTCACTCCCTTCACTTTCCCTTTCCCCACCAATATTCATTTTTTTCTGTTCCTTTAATAGTTAAACACACTCATACTTCAGGGCCTTTGCACTGTTCATTTACTTAAAACTTCCTCCTTCAGATTCCCTCCACAAAAACAAGTGTCTGTGCATTTTTTGTCACTTATCTACCCCAGGCACCTAAAAGTTTCTGGCTGACATAATCAATAAATATGCATTGGGTGAATTAAGGAAGGACATTGGTAAGAATAGTTCGGGAGACTTCTTACAGCACAGCCAAAGACAATGGACAGAAACTGAAGAGAAGCAGATCCCAGCTCAGCCAGACAACCAGTGTAAGCATGGAATGGGCTCCTTCCAAGTAGACACCTTGGAGGGGTGGAAGCAGAGCCTGGTCACCCAGTGTCATTGGAGATGTGGAAGATGAGCCAAAGGAACCCAACCTATGTAGGACATGGACTAGGTTAGGAGGTGAAGCGAGTGAAAATCAGGTATAAGAGTGAACAGAGAAGGGCTGTGAAAAGGCTCGTCCTATCTCTGGATGCCTGAAATCTTTGTCCCTGGAAGCATTAAGTGAGAATATGCAGGCCAATGTTTTCTGGGCATGGGCAGGTGGGCGACTCTCAGACCAAAGTCCTTCTTAAAGAGGCCATGCCTTTCTCCTGTACTGACCCCGCACTCAGTAAGTATTGGTCAAAGAGGGGATGATAGGACAGGTTTTTTAACAGAGGTATATTTCACTGCTGAGAAGTACAGAAGCCAGGTAGGGATTTGGGAAAGCTCAGTGAAGAGGGGTTATTTGAACTTGATCTTGAAAGATAAGCAAGAATTCACCACAGTGACAAGGACAAGGAGGTATTTCAGACAGTGGGAACTGCTTGCAGGAACACATTACAGCAGCTCTGTCTGCTCACCACCTCCAGCATGTATTTACCTTCCTTTTAATAACAGGAACATTATTTTTCTTGGCGTGACTACACCTCTCCGACACCCAGTCCATAAGTCATGGGTGCAGCTGGCTCGACCTTCAACTCTGGGCATAGATGTGATCCCAGCCTAGCGGAACAGCATATCCGATGCCTCTGGCTATAGACATTGGTTCAGGGATGGGCACTGACTTGACTTGGGGTGAAGAGAGCCAGATCTAAGAATATCACTTAAAAATATATTCCTAGTTTTTTTGTGTTGCTGAATATGGAGTAGGAAGGATATGAGCAGGAGTGCAGCAGTCTAGGGCAGGAGAAGGGATGGCTAAGAGAGTTTGGGGACAGAGTCAACACCAAGACAGAAGAAGCAAGAGGCAGAGAAGGGCCCAGTTCTGGCAATGAGGCTCACTGCAAGATTTTCTCCTGAATCTGTTCTTTCTGGGGGGTGGGGTGCCAAAGAAACAATAAATCCTCATTTTCCCTAAGCCATTTTGTGTTCAATTTTCTACTGTTTGTGACCAGAAATGTCTGGAATGATATAGGAATGAAAGCAATAAAGAGCATAATGTGCTTAAATAGTGGCAAATATTTAATTTTGAAGGACACAGATAACACCCCTTTGGTTTGTGGAAGAGGAGACTGGAGCCCAGGAAGGAGATGGAGCTTCCTTGAGTTGCATGTCTAGGAAAGAGCAGAGAAGGAAAAGGGGTAGGATTTAGGGCAGTGGTTCTCAACCTTCCTAATGCTGCAGCCCTTTAACACAGTTTCTGTGGGTTGCAACCCACAGGTTGAGAACCGCTGATTTAGGGGGAAGGAGGTAAGAGTTCTCCTTTGGCTTGAAAAGAAAGGGATTGAAACCAAGAGCTCATCTACATAGTATGTCCCTGACATCACCTACTTCCTTGTAAGAAGGTTCCATGACCACTCGGCTAGTGCATGGCCAATGATGGCCTGATGGCCAATGCCAGCTAGCATGGCATGTTGATAACTCGCCAGGTCTCTCCCAGCTTTTAAACTTGCTTTGTATATTCGGGCCATGAAATTACAGACCTTAGCTTTATGAAGCTGTTTTTTTTTTTTTTTTTTCAAATTAGAAAGAGCCTCACACAAGTCCTGCACCAATGCTTTTAATAATATATATTTTTAAAACTGCAAATGGAGAACCAGGATAGCTTTCAGACTTCAATGCAGTTTTTCTTTTCGATAGATGGATAGACAAGTGACTTATGTAGATGTGGTATATACATCCCGCACAGTTTGACCATGGTTAAAGGGTATTTATATTCTGATGCAGATAAAATTGAACGTGTCAACACTAATGCATTTTTCGAGGAGAATCACTACTTTCACCATAATTTCCATGGAAAATTTGTGTGCACACGCAGTAATAGACACATTTATAACATCAAAAGGATTCAATTTTCTTTTCAATCATACCACAGTATGAATCGCTTTTCCTATTGAATTTAACAATGAGGCACATTACCAGAGTCTAAAGGATGGGACACTTCGTCTTGCTCTTATGAAAGTACGTCAAACAATGGGTAATACATCACACAATGTCGCGGGTTAACTGAGCCTTTACACAGGCTGGCTGCTAATTTGCTTGGGCCAGCAGAATGTCACTTTTATTTAATTTTGCCAATAAGATCAGCAGGAATCTAAACTCTGTTTAACTCCCAGTTATTAAAAGAGGTTTTTCTTGTTACACGAGGAACTCATTAATTCATGTCTCTCTTAATTCAGAATCTGAGATCTTTGGAACGGGAGGTGGGAGGTGCTTCATCTTTGCTATGGAGGGAGCCATCCCATCCTGTACACAAGCATCCGTGCAGAAGCATTCTCCTCAAGCTGCAGAAGAGACAAAGTCTTTCAAAGCCGCTAGAAGAAAATGTGATGTGTTAATTTTAAATTGTTTCTACGTAGTTGCCCCAGCAGCTCATCAAAAGAACTCCAGTAGGCAGAACTTTGTCCTCCCGCCTTCATTCATTCAGGCATTCTGTCATTTGGTGGTTTAATGATCCTTCTATTCAGCATCCCCACATCCACTGATTCACTCAGAGTTTGTGGAGCTTTTTCTGTTTCTCAGGACTTGAGTTTGGGGCTTGGGGTACAAAGTGGAAAATATTTCCTTCATTGGAAAAGCTCTCACAGACTAGTGAGGGAGACAAGCTCTTTTCTGGGCGTACTCGCCTCACCCCAAGATTCGCTTTCTATACTTCTTGCCCCTACTCAGTGTGCTGGAAGGCTGCTGAGCCACCTCAGGGACTCCCTCGCCTCCTGGCCTCTGGTCAGAGGCACTGGCAGATGAGAAGGTGAGAGGACAGTGACGTCAGGATATTTACTTACTCCCAGCTCCCTATGAGCAGAGACACCAAGGCTGAGTCCCTTTATGGTGTCACGGATCACAGCTCCTATCGGGCGACCCTTCCCCTCCCTTGTCTCTGCAGACCTGGGGTGTCAAGGATGGCCACTTTTACTAAATCTGGGGTACTGGACTCTCTTTTTGGTTTCCCTGAGCCCTCCCCACATCTATGTAATTGGTTAGTTTTTGTTAAACTTTCCTTAAATTACCTACTCTGAGTGTGCCACCTCTTTCTTGTCTGATACACAGATAAACCAAAACTCAAAGGCAAAAACAGTACCGTCTGTGATAAAGGTGATCCCAGGAGGCTAGGGGGCCTGGAGTAGAATGGAGCAATGGTTATGGAAGTTTCCTGGGGTCATTTCTGTTCTAATTTGTATTTTAAGCAGTCAAAGTGCATTTATTTAAAAAACAGATCAACAATCTAGACTTTCTACAACTGTCTACTGATCTCGCCTAGTTCATCCAAGAACTATCTTAATAGTCTCTTTTTAGGGGGGGACAGTTCCCTGTCTCCCTACCAACCTAGGTCCACTTCACTGACATGTGGTTCATTCTCCATTAAATACCTGGAAGGGAGAGTGAGAAATGAGGATTTCAGGTTCATTTTGGGTGGAAATGAAGACCTAATGAGTGAGAGCAGAAAACAGTACAGAGCAGAGAACAGCCAAGTGAGACTTGCTCTTCTGCCAAAGGTCAACTGGATGTGAGGTCAGGGGGCAGCAGAGAGAAAGGAGCAGATAAAATGAGAGGGTGTATATGCGCACTCATGTCTGTCTGCAAAGGCAAATGCTTGTATTTCTGCCCCTACCTGGGAGTGAGCTCTGGGTGAAGGTCTAGGGAAGACCCACTGGCAAGTTCCACCACTGAGGACAACCGCTCTCCCACCTTTCATTCTAAATATTTTGGAGAAGCCCAAAGATGTCATGTGGATGAAAGAGCATTTTGGAGGGAGTGACCAAGTTGAGAGAGAACAATGATTTAGCTGGCAAAGCTAAAATCAAGAGCCTCTTGAGGGGCAGAGCTGGCAAAACCTCTTGAGGGACAGAAGCATGAGGAATCCCTGGGAGCATCCCAGGAGTCAAAGCTTGAGAAGGAGTGAAAATTCCTTGTTTGAGTAAACTTAGAATCACAGAGACCTTTTGTGGAATGTTGCCCTGAAAGGGAGGAAGGTGAGTGTGGAGGGAAAACAAATAGTGGGTGGTAGAAATACAAAGAAATAAATACATCCAGACAAGGGAGAATGAAAGTAAACAAGTGGATCTTAAAGATCACCGAGTTCAACTCCGTCCTTGAAGGAAATGAAAAAACCAGACAAGGAATGTGACTTGTCCCGTATTTGGAAGACTGAAAGACGCTTGTGCACGTGAGGGCAAAGAAAATTTAGAAAAGATGGCCATCAAGGAGTGTGTTTGCACTTGGATATGTGTATGTAAACATTTGGGAACTTACCTTACAGGCTCATGGGCTAATATATTTGTAGGTAGTGAAGGTGCGTGCATGTGTGGCCGCATGAATAGGTATTTTTTTTCTGTGTATGCACGTGTCTGCAGGTGCTAAGGGAAATAACACTAAAGCTTGGGATATTACAGGATTTCTTGTACTTTAGAGATGAAAGCTGATAATAGCCAGTAGTAATTGACCACCACAGGTGTTTGCTGCATTGGCACAATCATTGTATGTCCATATCTCATTTAATACATGTGTAATCCCACATGTAGGATTCCAATTAGTATCCCTATTTTGAGATTTATCCTCTGAGGTTCAATGAGAGTATGTGATTCTTCTGTGTCACACAGATAAAAAGTGGCAGGGTTAGGATTTGAACTTAGATCTCTCAGGCATTGCAAGGAAAGCTTGAAAAGACCTGGGCATCAGTTATCGTGCGGGCCAGCACACTGCCTCCTCCTCCTCCTGGGTGGAGCATGGAGGCTGGCCTTCCATCAGGATGCTTTGTGAGACGTCCTCACTCTGCTTCTAAAACTATCGCAGCCTGCCCCATCTCTGTCCTACCAGAATGGAGTTTCCTTGGTCAGAACAGCGGCTGCTGAGGGCAAGAGCCTTTCTGTTCCATTCCTTATCTTCCCCCAAGTACTTTGCACGGTTTCTGTTACATACAGAATGAAGGTTCAGTAAATATTTATTAAATAAATGGATGTATGAGTAAATAGATGGTAATGCTTGCCTAAATTATAACATATTTTTAAAGAAATCCCATCTTCTATCTTTCAAGTACTTATAGCAACTAGCTAACATATAAATTCCTGAGGGGACCGGCTTTAATACAAAAAGATAAGCATAATTTGTAATTAGCATATCAAGCACTCTTAGAAGCAGTAGCATTCCCCTCCAGTTCTTGTTTATATTTCTCATTAGCTTCATAAACACTTTCTTTACTGTCAGAGCAAACAGACCTCTATTCAGTCCCTATCCAAATTGTCACAACTGCTCACCCCCTGAGCCCCTGACCAACATGTCTTCACCATGGACCAGGGGTCACCCTTCCCAGCTTCCCAGAGTCAAGGCCAGGTACTGTTCTTGCCATCAACTCTCCTACCCTAAAGCACATACAGAGGAATGATTCTAGCACCTCCACATACTTGTGAGGGGTGAGGAATTCAAATTAGGACCTTCTGTGATTTTTCACAGGATAAAAAACTCCTCCCTGCATCTGGAGAGAATGAGCTGCTAGGCCCTACAGTGACCAGAGTTGGCAGAAGCTGTCAGGCAGCATGCTCAGAGTCCAAAGCCAAGTTGGCAGCCTATGTCACGTCAGGGTGAGCTCAGGATGCTGGCTGAGGGTTGGCCCTTACCACGTGGAGAGCAGACTAAAGTGGGGTTTCCTAAGTGGCCAGAGGGATCCAGGTGCCAGGGGAATGGCAGAGAGGGGAAAAGAAAGGGGGTCATGGAATGAGGGTCACCAGATTTGGTTTGTGTGGTCATGAAAAAATGATTCATGGCTGGGAATGGTGGCTCGTGTCTGTAATCCTAGCACTTTGGGAGGCCATGGTGGGAGGATCACCTGAGGCCAGAAATTCAAGACGAGACTGAGAAACATAGCAATACCATTTTTCTACAAAAGATAGAAAAATTAGCTGGGAATGGTGGCATACACCTATACCCCAGATATTTAGGAGGCTGAGGAAGAAGGCCTGTGTGAGCCCAGGAACTTGAGGATGCAGTGAGCTATGGTGATACGACTGCACTCCAGCTTGGGCAACAGAGCGAGACCCTGCCTCAAAGAAGAAAACAAAAGCAAACAAAAGAAAATACCACAATGTTTCAAATGCTGTATTCTGAACATCAAATCGTCCATCTACAAAATGAGGCTGATAGTAATGATACGTAATTTACACAGAGGATGAAGTGGAATTATATAACCATCATATCTGGTCATTTTTGGCCTCAGAATGGAAAACTATGGCCTAAGATGCTTCAGCCTTGTCTTCTATTGTAATTTTCAGGAATATATTCTAAACACTGCTTGACAGTTCTTCTAAATTGTCTCATGGGAACATTCCAGTTTCTCCTTCTCACTTAATGTCAGCCTGATGCAGTCCCGGGTCCTGCTGTTCCATTGCATTGCCCTGGACATGATGGATGTGGAATGGGCTTGGGTGGCAAATTAGGATTTGATCCTGGCTCAGCACTCAGGCTGGATGAACACAGGCTGTAGGATCTCATCTTTCTGAACCTCAGTTTCCTCATTGGTAAAATGACAAAAACAATCCCTATTCATACATTTATCCATTCTCTCAATAAACATTTATTGTTTGCTATATCCCAAGTGTTGCTCTAGGTTCTAGGCATGTAACCCTGATCTGTCTCAAAGGGGCTTAGGTTGTAGTGAAGGGTGACAAATAATAAAAAGCATTGTATCAGCTTCTATGATATGATGTAGTGGGAAGTGCATGGAACCAAGCATCAGGACCCTCTGCTTCAGTCCTTCTTTGTCTGAGAATAACTATGTTGACCTGGGGCAAAAATCTTCTCAGAAGGGTATGCTTCTTTAGAAGAATATAACCATCATTTCTGGTCATTTTTGGCCTTAGTCTCTTCATGTTTAGAAACAGTGATTAAGGCTAATTCAGATGGTTCTGATTTTTTTTTTTTTTTAGTCCCCACTAAATGTTATGTTTTAAATTTTTTGTTTGCAAATAAAAAGCATCATTTGTGTAATAATTTATTTTTTATTTTCAGAAATCAAAGGTAGCTAAAGCTAGGTTTTTAAATTTGGATCTTGGGCTTATCTCATTACATTTCAACATGTCTACAGTCCCATATCCATCAATTGTAACTTTTACTCAGTATGAGACAATCACATTTTATCTGGTGTCTTTCCTGCCTAAAGTCAAGACTCTCAATAATGACTATTGATTGAGTGAATGGATGAAGGAATGAGTGAGCAAAGGAACAAACAAAGTCATAGCTATTGTGATCTGAAATCAGAACATGAGCTGGAGGTCTCATCTCTGTCTCTGTGTTCTTACCTGAATGAGCATAGGGATGCCTACTGGTGGCCAGAGCCCCATGCCTGTTAGCTCTGTGATTTGGGTTTTTTGCTTCTGGAAGAGTGCCGCATACCTCCAGCTAGTCTGGTTCCTAACTCCATTTCTTAGCCCCAGGATTATGAATCTCAAACTTCTGCACCATTCAACTCTTCCTCAGTATCTTTGGAGAAGGCCTGTAGGAGCCCCTCTCTTCTTCCTCCTCCTCCTCCTCCTCATTTTGCACCTCTCTCTCCCCGTCTCTTGCCCAGCTTTGCCTCTCATCCCTTCCCTCCTGTGACTGTCCATCTTTCAAATTCAAGCACCGTGGGCTCCTTTGAAGAATGAGCTCATGACTGCAGCTGTGTCCCTTGTGAGCCCAACTCATTACTCTCTCTCATGTTATTAGTATTTGGACTCAGGGCGATGTAGTTCTGATTAATGAGGCATTTGTTCTGCACCACAAAACAATTGAAGAATACCCTTCTCATTCCAGTGAATTGTGTCACAAAGTTAATCATGAGATGACCTTCCCTGGTGCTAGGCAGAAGAGACCAGGTGTCCAAGCCTCACTTAACAAGTGTTTTACAGAGACAAAGACTCAGGGACACACAGAAAGAGACATCTAAGACCTGAGCCTGACATCAGAGCCTCCGATCTCATAGGACTGCTGCTGTCTGCCCTGGGGGCGGAATTCTCCAGTGTCTCTTTCTTCCTTATGGTCCCTTCCGAGGTGGCTCAGCAAGGTAACAGAGAAAGTAGGAGAGAGAGATCCAGGTTCAAAACCTGTGTGACCTTGTACAAGTCACTTAGGGTCTCTAGACTCTACCTCAATAAAAGGAAGGAGGTGAGGCCCAGGGTGCATCCTTGTTGTTCTGGCTTCTTAGAAAATGTGAACAGTCAGTAGCAGTTCTCTTCTCTCACTTTTCCTTCTTTTTGGGCCTGGCTGAGAGCTCTTATGGTGGAAATACATGCTTAGTTTCCCTGCATCGAGCCTTCCCCTATTCTTAACCAAGAAGCTAGGAGAACTCTGGACTCTGCCAACCACAAAGGTAGGCCAGGGTAACAGCTGGAAGACATTTGCAAGCAGCCATAGCACAAAGCAAACGTGTAGCATGTGGCATGCTTTGGAGGACCCTCAGGAGTGTGGTTCTTGAGTGCTCACAGAAAGGGGCTCCACCCTATACCTCAGAATGTGCCCTGAACATGCATTTAGGCAAAGAGCAGTAAGCTCCATGTTCTTGGACATTTGAGGCTCAGGTGAAGGGTGGGGTGAATACTTTCAGGGGTTGAATTCTGGGGCAGCAGGATCAGTCTAGCAGAGAATGCTCAATCTCATGGACCTTAGAATTATTCCTCAGTGGGCAGCCCTCCAGGAATCATCTGTTCCATGGCAGAGTTTAAGGGAACTAATATTGGTAAATACTCTAAGCACCACACTATGTACCACATGTCCCAGTGTTCTCCACCCTTACACAACCCATCTTCTGTCTCACAGGAACAATTTCCTTCATTTTGCAGTTGTGGAGTCAGAAGAGGTCAGGTAACTTGCCCAGGTCACATAGCAATTGAGTCAGGATTCGAACTCCACGAATGTTTCTTAAAAAATTCTTTTTTAGCTGCACACAGACCTCAGAGACTCCATCACCTCACTTGTGGTGATGCTGTAACTCCCCCTTGTGTCCTGATTCACAATATCAAAGGTTTCTCTGTTTCTCCTTTGGCTTTTCCCATATACAAGAAAACCAGGAGTTGCACAAAAAACTGAAAACCCTGTGCAATGTGTCCTCAGGAAGCCTGAGAGAACCTATGGTTGTTGAGGCAGAGAACAAGTGTAGCAGTGCTAAGTGCTAGGCTTGAGGCAGAACTGCAGAGCATACACTCCAAGAGTCACGTGAGTGCCCAGTGAGATAAGGGAGGAGGAGCTGAAAGGCTGAATCTGAAGGAACCAGTGGTGGGGCAGGGTGTTCCCAGAGTTGTGCAGGTTTGAAAGATGGTATTTCATGGCGATTAGGAGCCCAGACTCTGGAAAAGACAGAATCCCAGCTACACCTCTTACCCATCCTGTCATCTTGGATAAGTTACTTAACTTTCAGCATCAGCATTTCCACTTGTGAAATATGGATATTCAGATCTCTATCGAATCATGAGGATTCAAAGACATTTACCTTAGAGGGCTCAGCACAAAGCCTGGTGCGCTGGAAGTCCCTAGTACGTTAGTTGTCATGATGATTTTAGAGAAGCTGATTATGGCTGGATGACACCAGCGAGGCCTGGGAAAATCTGCATGCTTAAGTTGGTGCAAAATGAACTCAGATGCAACTGATCCTAAGGGGGTTGGGGGTGGGAATAAGATTGTTGACTGTGCAAAGTGCTATCTTCTGGAATATTGACTCCTTTAGCAACCTGGTAAAGGATCACTAGAGAAGCTTGCTAGCCTTGCTGTATACACTGCCTCCACCCTGGTTACACTTTCCCCTGTAAAGCTTAGGCTCACACTGACATTAGTGCTATGAATGCTTTGCTCAAACGGAACATCTGAGCACAAGGTCTAGTGACAGACTGTGGTCAGTGGGCCACAGTGGAGGTGGCTGGAAGGAGGACAGATGTTGGTGATGCTAATGGACTCAGACTGCTGCCTTCCCCACCTCTGGGCCCGTTCACTTGGGATCCATATTGCGTCACAAATAGATTTCTCATGTCCTCGCTTCAAACTTCCGCCAAACCCCCGGCTTCAGAGGGAGGCAGGGATTTGTTGAGGCACATCCATCAAACCAGGAGAATTGCTTCTGTTCATTTCTGATTGAATTCATAAATTTGTTTTGCCACAGTCGTCTCATTCAGTGAATTGACAAGTTCTTCTTGAATTCATGAATTTGGGAGGAAATGAACCAAAGGGACTGAGGAACCCAATTTTGAACTGAGCTGTGGTATGTCTGTCTCCAACTTTCATGAACAATTTCAGGAGAAAGATTACAAAGCTGTGAAAAGGACCAGCACGTTGTCGAATCAGAACTTGGCACCAGGCATTAACCATTTTAAAAATTTTACAGAGAAATGAGCAAACAGAGAAACTCATACCTAGATAGATTTTTCTAATCTATTTGCACATTTATCTCTTTGTGAAGGAAACTAATGAGTTTCATTTATCCATTTAGCAAATATTTGCAGCAATCTGTTATATATCAGACTCCTCTCTAGGCACTTACATTGTGTGAGTGAAAAACACAAACAAAAATCTTGTCCCTTGGATGGGACTGAGATGTAAGTGGAATTTACATTTCTGAGTAGGAAAAGGAAAGATGTGTTTGTGTGATTTCTCAGACATCCTCATCAGTTTCTTGTCCTTTCTAGAAGTTCTAAAATCCTTGATCTTTTCTCATGTGGCACACTAAACTTAGCAGTATAAGGTAGTTCTAAACCTAATCTCCCTTCTCCATTTCTTGGGATGTTTGTTAAGCATGGAGATTTGGAAGACTCAGAGCTCAGAACTACCAAACTGGAATTCTAGGAGTGGAGCCCAGGAATCTTTATTTTTAACCTAAATCTTTCCTTTTTTTTTTTTTTTTTTTTTTGCAGTTTCTGGCCAGAGCTCAACCTGCCACCTCCAGCATATGGGGCTGGCACCCTACTCTTTTGAGCCATAGGCGCCACCCCCTAAGTCTTTATTTTTAACTTGTTCCTGAGTCTTTGGAAGCAGTAAGTCAGATGCCACTCAAAAGAATGGATAATTTGGGGATGGTGCCTGTGGCTAAAGGAGTAGGGCACCGGCTCCATATAATGGAGGTGGTGGGTTCAAACCCAGCCCCAGCCAAAAACTGCAAAAAAAAAAAAAAAAAAGAATGGATAATTTGGGAGCAATGGGGTGGTAAAAAGCCCAGAGATTTTGGAAATATAGTCATGGGTATAAATTTACTGTCTACTACAGTGTGACTAGAAGCAAGTCATATGTTTCCAAGTCTCATTTTCTTCATCTGTAAAATGGGAAGCATAGGGATAATAATGCCTATCTCATGGCAGTGTTGTAGCAAACATATGATACAACATATTTCTTTCTTTTTATTTTTTTTTTAGAGACAGAGTCTCACTTTGTTGCTCTCAGTAGAGTGTCATGGCATCACAGCTCACAGCAACCTCCAGCTCTTGGGGTTAGGCAATTCTCTTTGCCTCAGCCTCCCGAGTAGCTGGGACTGCAGGCGCCCGCCACAACGCCTGGCTGTTTCTTGTTTGCAGTTTGGCAGGAGCTGGGTTTGAACCCACCACCCTCAGTATATGGGGCCAGTGCCCTACTCATTGAGCCACAGGCATCGCCCAATACAACATATTTCTGTCTTTGTTGTTGTTGTTATATGAATAGCTTTTTTAAAAAAATGTTTTAATATATATATTTTTAAACACATAGCTCATGTATACATTAATGCATTTATGGGTACAATGTGCTGATGTCATATATAATTTGGAATGCTTATATCGAACTAGTTAATATATCCTTCACCTCATTTACTTAATTATTGTGTTAAGACATTTATACTCTATACTTAGTAGATTAGACATGTACCCTTGCAATATGCACCATAGGTGTAGTCCCACCATTTACCCTCCCTCCATCTGACCTCCCCCCTCCCCTTCCATCCCCCTCCTTTTCCCTTCTTCATCCTGGGCTATGGTTGTGATTTATCTTTCATATGAAAGTGTGAGCAATTGTAAATTGGTTTCATAATAGTACTGAGTACATTGGATACTTTTTCTTCCATTCTTGAGATACTTTACTAAGTAGGCTATATCCCAGCTCCACCCATGTAAATATAAAAGAGGTAAAGTCTCCATCTTTTTTAAGGCTGCATAATATTCCATGGTATACATATACCACAATTTATTAATCCATTCATGGGTCAATGGGCACTTGGGCTTCTTCCATGACTTGGCTATTATGAATTGAACTGCAATGAACATTCTAGTACAAATATCTTTGTTGTAAAGTGACTTTTGGTCAAACAGCCTGGTACTGGCACAAAAATAGAGAGGCAGATATATAGAACAGAATAGAGAACCCAGACACTTATCATTTGATCTTTGATAAGCCCATCAAAAATTTAAATTGGGGGAATGATTCCCTATTTAACAGATGGTGCTGGGTGATCTGGCTGGAGACTTGTAGAAGACTGAAACTGGACCCACACCTTTCACCATTAACAAAATTGACTCTCACTGGATAAAAGATTTAAAGTTAAGACATGAAACTATAAAGATTTTTATAGAGAGTGCAGGGGAAACACTTGAAGAAATTGGCTTGGGAGAATATTTTATGAGGAGGACTCCCCGGGCAATTGAAGCAATACCAAAAATACATTACTGGGATTTGATCAAACTAAAAAGCTTTTGCACAGCCAAGAACACAATAAGTAAAGCAAGAAGACAGCCTTCAGAATGGGAGAGCATATTTGTAATTTATGTTTCTGACAAAGGTTTGATAACCAGAATCCACAGAGAAGTCAAATTTATTAATAAGAAGAGAACAAGTGATCTCATTTCATTGTGGGCAAGGAACCTGAACAGAAGCTTCTCTGAAGTAGACAGATGCATGGCCTACAGACACATGAAAAAATGCTCATCACCTTTAATCATCAGAGAAGTGCAAATCAAAACCACTTTGAGATATCATCTAACTCCAGTAGGAGTAGCCCATATAATAAAATCACAAAACTACAGATGCTGGCATGGATGTGGAGAAAAGGAAACACTTTCGCACTGCTGGTGGGAATGCAACCTAATACATTCCTTTTGGAAAGAAGTTTGGAGAACACTCAGGGATCTAAAAGTAGACCTGCTGTTTGATCCTGTAATTCCTCTACTAGGTGTATATCCAAAAGACCAAAGATACAACATACTTTATGCAACTAACCCACTGTGTATGGCACACATTAGGAGCTTGATAAATTCTTTCCTAACTTTAGCTGGATAACAAATTCTGTTTTACTCCTTTCCTTTTCCTTTCTCCCTCCCTCCCTCCCTCCCTCCCTCCCTCCCTCCCTCCCTCCCTTCCTTCCTTCCTTCCTTCCTTCCTTCCTTCCTTCTTTCTCTCCTTCAAGACAAGCTGGAGTGCAATGGCATGATCATTAGACATGTTCCCATTCATTGATTCCCTAGGTTACTTATACTTTTTTGGCTTAGAATTTTGGCTCCTGTTTTCAGACTGACACCTTGGGATTTAGTGACAAATATTGATATATCTATTTAACTCATACCTTGACTCAATTCTGGTAGCCCCCAGAGATTAAGTGGCTTATTCAGACAATCAGAACTCCACTCCATGTCTAATGATCTATTGCCTCAAACTCCTGGGTTCAAGTGATCCTCCCACCTCAGCCTCCCAAAGTGCTAGGATTACAAGCATGAGCCACCACATCTGACCTGTTACTTCTTTTTCTTTTTTCTGACCTGTTATTTCTTAGTTGGGTAATATTATCTGTCTGTCCGTGTGAGTGTGTAACACAGAGAGACAGGGAGAATATGTGTGAGTGTGCCTGTTTGTTGCTTACTTGGCTGATAAAGAAGGCACAAGAGTGGTAAATTTTATTTCATATTTCTTAAATAGCTACTGAAACGTCTCTATCAAAATCTGAATTGTGGCTCAGTGTCAGTCATTATTTCCGAAGTGTTTTCACAAAGTCAGAACTTTAGGGTTAATTTTAACAGCTGACCAATACATAAAATGATTCATTTCCCTCTCATTTAAGGTTCAAAGCCAATTCTTTTATTAGCATTAAATTTAATAATATGAACATCATTCATCTGTATGTTACTTTATAATTTTTGAAATATACTCACCTATCTTTGGATCTTCAAAACTGTCCTAAGAATTAATCAAGGCAGATATAATTATTCTAGCATCACAGATGAAAACACTGAAATCTATGAAGGTGAAATAATATAGTTAATTTTCATGGAGTTAGAGACAAAGTTTGAACTATGGCAAATGTTAGACATGGCTCAGACTAATATATAGTCATGGTTAATACAAGATACTGTTCACTAGGGTTCTAGACCTTTTAATGGAGACCTATCCTTTATCTTCTATATAGATATTTCAATTTCACTGAGAGTGCCAGGAGCTACAGGTCATCAAATCCCATAGGTTTATTTTGTAAGAAGGAAGAAATGAGTGATTGTGTGTGTGTGCCATCAGTACAGAAATTCAGTACAGAGAAAATTAAAAATAAATAAAAACTATAAAGGAATACACGTAAGGGGAATCAACTCTTTAGAAAACCATCTAGACTAAAAGAGTTCCCTGTAGATTTTGGATCACCAGTTTTGAAACTTCAAACCTGGCTGGAAATTGGCCTTCCCCAAGAAAGATTTCCATGACCTGAGCCAATCAGCAGATAAGCAGCCTCTAAGAGTGGAGTTCTGATTGTCTGAATAAAGCCACTTAATCCCAGGGGGGCTACCAGAATTGAGTCAAGGTGTGAGCCAAATAGATATTTCAATAGGTCACTAAATCCCAAGGTGTCAGTCTGAAAACGGGAGCCAAAATTCTAAGCCAAAGAAGTATAAATAACCTAGGGTATCAATGAATGGGAACATGTCTAAGTAAATAATAGGTCACTCCCATGA